>NW_005353752.1:702671-721639 GCF_000412655.1 Myotis brandtii
AGGGGCCCCTCAGTCTGGCCTTCACCCTCTCCAATCTGAGACCCCTCAGGGAATGTCCAACTACCTGTTTGTGCCCACACTTTTAACAGATAACAGCTCCATTGTTGTTTCTTTCTTATGCTTAAAACCATTGGAATTAGTAGGTATTCAAAGTGTGTATACATTTTGGGGGGACACCCTGTATATCTCTAGTCAGCGGTGAAAGAAACCAACAGCAGATTTGGAACCCCCAGACAGGGAACCTTGCTCACTCCCCACATGTCTTCCCACTTCACTTTCCATCTTCGTGGGCAGCAGGAGAATCAATGTTTTCTCTCATTAATTCTGAGAAGCACGTCCTGTCACCTGCTGCCTGGCAGAAGTGTGCTAGGGCCCAAGCAAGCGAGGCTCAGTCAGGGCAGCCTTCACTCATGGGTGCTGGCACCCAAAGTGCACATTCCAATCCATTTTGTGTATGTTCTTGTGTATAGTGTAAAAAGGTGGTCTAGTTTTATTTTTTGCATGTGTCTGTCCAATTTTTCCAATACCATTTATTGAATAGAATATTTTTTACCCCATTGCATGTCTTGCCTACTTTGTCTAATATTAATTGATAATAAAAGCATGGGTTTATTTCTGGGCTCTCTATTCTGTTTCATTAATCTATGTGTCTGTTTTTATGCCAGTACCATGCTGTTTTGATTGCTCTGGCCTTGTACTATAGTTTGATATTCAGTAGAATGATTCCTTCAACTTTGCTCTTTTTTCTCAAGATTGCTGTAGCTATTCGGGGTCTTTTGTGGTTCCATATGAATTTTTGGAATATTTGTTCTAGTTTTGTGAAATACACCACTTATATTTTGATAGAAATTACATTGAATCTATAGATTTCTTTAGGTAGTATGAACATCTTAAATAATGTTAATTCTTCCTGTCCATGAAAATGGTATATGTTTCTACTTATTTTTATCTTCTCCAATGTCTTCAGTGGCATAATTTTTTAAGTATAGGTCTCTTACATAGTTGGTTAAATTTATTCCAAGGTATTTTCTGATGCAATATCAATGGGATTGTATTCTTAGTTTTGCTTTTTGATAAGATATTATTGATGTGTAAAAATGCAACTAATTTCTAGATATTTATTTTCTACTAGAGGCCCGGTGCACGAAATTCATGCACTGGGGGGTGGGGGTTCCCTCAGCCCAGCCTGCCCCTCTCACAGTCCGGGAGCCCTCAGTAGCCTCAAGCACTGCCCCCCCCCACCTTCCAGGACATGGATTCGGGTCCCAGACCCCAGACAGACTCAAGCACTGCCTCCTGCCCAGCAGGGTCATGGATCCAGGTCCCAGGACCACGGACAGCCTCAAGCGCTGCCCCCAGCCTGGCAGGGTCACAGATCCGGGTCCCGGGACCGTGGACAGCCTCAAGCACTGCCCCCCCCCACCTTCCAGGACATGGATTCGGGTCCCAGACCCCAGACAGACTCAAGCACTGCCTCCTGCCCAGCAGGGTCATGGATCCAGGTCCCAGGACCACGGACAGCCTCAAGCGCTGCCCCCAGCCTGGCAGGGTCACAGATCCGGGTCCCGGGACCGTGGACAGCCTCAAGCACTGCCCCCCCCCACCTTCCAGGACATGGATTCGGGTCCCAGACCCCAGACAGACTCAAGCACTGCCTCCTGCCCAGCAGGGTCATGGATCCAGGTCCCAGGACCACGGACAGCCTCAAGCGCTGCCCCCAGCCTGGCAGGGTCACAGATCCGGGTCCCGGGACCGTGGACAGCCTCAAGCACTGCCCCCCCCCACCTTCCAGGACATGGATTCGGGTCCCAGACCCCAGACAGACTCAAGCACTGCCTCCTGCCCAGCAGGGTCATGGATCCAGGTCCCAGGACCACGGACAGCCTCAAGCGCTGCCCCCAGCCTGGCAGGGTCACAGATCCGGGTCCCGGGACCGTGGACAGCCTCAAGCACTGCCCCCCCCCACCTTCCAGGACATGGATTCGGGTCCCAGACCCCAGACAGACTCAAGCACTGCCTCCTGCCCAGCAGGGTCATGGATCCAGGTCCCAGGACCACGGACAGCCTCAAGCGCTGCCCCCAGCCTGGCAGGGTCACAGATCCGGGTCCCGGGACCGTGGACAGCCTCAAGCACTGCCCCCCCCCACCTTCCAGGACATGGATTCGGGTCCCAGACCCCAGACAGACTCAAGCACTGCCTCCTGCCCAGCAGGGTCATGGATCCAGGTCCCAGGACCACGGACAGCCTCAAGCGCTGCCCCCAGCCTGGCAGGGTCACAGATCCGGGTCCCGGGACCGTGGACAGCCTCAAGCACTGCCCCCCCCCACCTTCCAGGACATGGATTCGGGTCCCAGACCCCAGACAGACTCAAGCACTGCCTCCTGCCCAGCAGGGTCATGGATCCAGGTCCCAGGACCACGGACAGCCTCAAGCGCTGCCCCCAGCCTGGCAGGGTCACAGATCCGGGTCCCGGGACCGTGGACAGCCTCAAGCACTGCCCCCCCCCACCTTCCAGGACATGGATTCGGGTCCCAGACCCCAGACAGACTCAAGCACTGCCTCCTGCCCAGCAGGGTCATGGATCCAGGTCCCAGGACCACGGACAGCCTCAAGCGCTGCCCCCAGCCTGGCAGGGTCACAGATCCGGGTCCCGGGACCGTGGACAGCCTCAAGCACTGCCCCCCCCCACCTTCCAGGACATGGATTCGGGTCCCAGACCCCAGACAGACTCAAGCACTGCCTCCTGCCCAGCAGGGTCATGGATCCAGGTCCCAGGACCACGGACAGCCTCAAGCGCTGCCCCCAGCCTGGCAGGGTCACAGATCCGGGTCCCGGGACCGTGGACAGCCTCAAGCACTGCCCCCCCCCACCTTCCAGGACATGGATTCGGGTCCCAGACCCCAGACAGACTCAAGCACTGCCTCCTGCCCAGCAGGGTCATGGATCCAGGTCCCAGGACCACGGACAGCCTCAAGCGCTGCCCCCAGCCTGGCAGGGTCACAGATCCGGGTCCCGGGACCGTGGACAGCCTCAAGCACTGCCCCCCCCCACCTTCCAGGACATGGATTCGGGTCCCAGACCCCAGACAGACTCAAGCACTGCCTCCTGCCCAGCAGGGTCATGGATCCAGGTCCCAGGACCACGGACAGCCTCAAGCGCTGCCCCCAGCCTGGCAGGGTCACAGATCCGGGTCCCGGGACCGTGGACAGCCTCAAGCACTGCCCCCCCCCACCTTCCAGGACATGGATTCGGGTCCCAGACCCCAGACAGACTCAAGCACTGCCTCCTGCCCAGCAGGGTCATGGATCCAGGTCCCAGGACCACGGACAGCCTCAAGCGCTGCCCCCAGCCTGGCAGGGTCACAGATCCGGGTCCCGGGACCGTGGACAGCCTCAAGCACTGCCCCCCCCCACCTTCCAGGACATGGATTCGGGTCCCAGACCCCAGACAGACTCAAGCACTGCCTCCTGCCCAGCAGGGTCATGGATCCAGGTCCCAGGACCACGGACAGCCTCAAGCGCTGCCCCCAGCCTGGCAGGGTCACAGATCCGGGTCCCGGGACCGTGGACAGCCTCAAGCACTGCCCCCCCCCACCTTCCAGGACATGGATTCGGGTCCCAGACCCCAGACAGACTCAAGCACTGCCTCCTGCCCAGCAGGGTCATGGATCCAGGTCCCAGGACCACGGACAGCCTCAAGCGCTGCCCCCAGCCTGGCAGGGTCACAGATCCGGGTCCCGGGACCGTGGACAGCCTCAAGCACTGCCCCCCCCCACCTTCCAGGACATGGATTCGGGTCCCAGACCCCAGACAGACTCAAGCACTGCCTCCTGCCCAGCAGGGTCATGGATCCAGGTCCCAGGACCACGGACAGCCTCAAGCGCTGCCCCCAGCCTGGCAGGGTCACAGATCCGGGTCCCGGGACCGTGGACAGCCTCAAGCACTGCCCCCCCCCACCTTCCAGGACATGGATTCGGGTCCCAGACCCCAGACAGACTCAAGCACTGCCTCCCGCCCGGCAGGGTCATGGATCCAGGTCCCAGGACCGCAGACAGACTCAAGCACTGCCTCCCGCCCAGCAGGGTCATGGATCCGGGTCCCGGGACAGCGGACAGCCTTGCCCACTGCCGCCCACCTCCAATATGCAAATTAGCAGCCATCTTGTTGCTTCAGGGTGGGAGTCCCGCTTGGGTGCCTGGTGGCGGCGGGGCTTAGGCAGCACATGGGGGACCCGGCTGGGGGCGGGGTCGCACACGGGTGCCCAGATGGCAGCTCACGCTGGCCAGCCCTGCCTGCAATATGCAAATTAGCGGCCATATTTGTTGGCTGTTAATTTGCATATCACTCTGATTGGCTGATGGGCATAGTAAAGGTATGGTCAATTAGCATCTTTGTCTTTTATTAGATACTAGTAGCCTGGTGCACGAAATTGGTGGTGAGGGGCTTAGGCGGCACACGGGGGTCCAGGCTGGGGGCGGGGTCACACACAGGCGCCCAGATGGTGGCTCACGCTGGCCAGTCCTGCCTGCAATATGCAAATTAGCCACCATCTATGTTGGCTGTTAATTTGCATATTGCTCTGATTGGCTGATGGGCGTAGCAAAGGTATGGTCAATTAGCATCTTTGTCTTTTATTAGATAGAATTTTGCTAGTTTACTGTATTCATATTTTAGTTCTAGTAGTTTTTTGGTGGAATCTTTTGGATTCTCTATGTACAGTATCATGTCAGCTGCAAATAATGACAGTTATACTTGTTCCTTTCCAATTTAGATGCCTTTTGTCTGATTTTTGTGGGTAGTGCTTCCAGTAGTATATTGAATAAGAGTGGTGAAAGCAGAAACCCCTGTCTTGTTACAGATCTTAAGGGAAACACTTGCAGTTTTTTTTCCCATTGAGTATGATGTTGGCTGTGGGTTTGTCATATATGACCTTCATTATGTTGAGGTATGATCCCTCTATTCCTACTTTGCTGAGAGGTTTTTTAAAAAAATTTAATTAACTTTTAGAGAGAGTGAAAGGAGAGGGAGAGAAACATTGATGTGAGCACAAAACATTGATTGGCTGCCTCCTGCATGCCCCGCAAAGGGGGATCAAGCCACAACCCTAGCAGGTGTTCTGATCAGGAATTGAACTGGATACCTTTCATGGCACAGGACGATGCCCAACCAACAGAATTACACTATTCAGGGCACTGAGAGTTTTTATAGAATTCTTTTTCTGCATCTATTAATATGATCATGTCATTTTTGTCCTTCATTTTATGTGGTATTATTGATTTGCAGATATTGTATCAACCTTGCCTCCCTGGAATAAAGTCACTCGATCATGGAGTATGATATTTTTAATGTATTCCTTGATCTGGTTTGCTAAATTTAGTTAAGAATTTTAACATCTATTTTCATCAGGATATTGGCCTATACTTTTCTTACTTTGCAGTGTACTTATCTGGTTTTAGAATTAAGATAATTCCGACTGTAAAATGAGCTTGGGAGTATTTCCTCAACTTTACATTTTTGGAATAGTTTGAGAAGAATAGTGTTAATTCTTGTTTGACTGTTTGGTAAAATTAACCTTTGAAGCTATCTGGAATTTTGTTTGTTGGAGGTTTTTTAATTATTATTATTGCTTCAATTTCATTAGTTGTAATTGATCTATTCAGATGTTCTGATACTTCCTGACTTGGTTATGGAAGATTGTATGTTTCTAGGAATTTATCCACTTCTAGATTGTCAAATTTGTTGGCATATAGTTGTTTATAATTTTTTTTTACAATCCTTTGTATTTCTCTGGAGTCAGTCTTGCTTCTTCTTTTTCACTTTTTATTTATTTGGGTTTTCTCTCTCTCTCACACTTTTTTTTTTGATGCGTCTGGTTAAAGGTTTGTCAGTCTTGTTTATCATTTCAAACCACCAGCTGTTGGTTTCATTGATTTTTTGTATTGTTTCTTTAGACTTCATTTCATTTATTTATGCTATGATCTTTTTTTTCCCCCTTACCCGAGGATAGTTTTTCCATTGCTTTTTGAAGAGAGTGGAAGGGAGGCTGGGAGGGAGAGAGAGGAGAGACACATGGTTTGGTTGCCTACATGCCCTAACCCAGGTCAGGGAGATCGAACCTGCAACCCAGGTAAGTGTCCTCAACTGGGAACTGAACCCATGATCTTCCGGTACACAGGCCAACACTATCCCTAAAGCCACATTGGCCATTGCTCTGCTCTGATCTTTGTTATTTCTTTTCTTCTACTCACTTTGGACTTTGTTTGCTGCTATTTTTCTAGTTCCTTTAAGTGTAAAGTTAGATTGTTTATTTAAGGTCTTCTTTTTTTTTTTTTAAAGCAGCAAAGTGCTCACAGATTTCTTTCTCTTTTTTAAAAATATATTTTATTGATTTTTTACAGAGAGGAAGGGAGAGAGATAGAGGGCCAGAAACATCGATGAGAGAGAAACATCGATCAGCTGCCTCCTGCACATCTCCCACCGGGGATGTGCCCGCAACCCAGGCACATGCCCTTGACTGGAATCGAACCTGGGACCCCTCAGTCCGCAGGCCGACGCTCCATCCACCGAGCCAAACCAGTTTTGGCTAAGGTCTTCTTATTTCTTGAGCTAGACTTATACTGTGAATTTCCCTTTTAGGGCTGCTTTCACTGTCTCCCATAGATTTTGTGTTGTTGAGTTGTCATTTTCATTTGTTTCAAGGTAACTTTTGATTTCTTCCTCGATCTCATTATTAACCCATTCATTGTTTTGTATCATGTTATTCAGTTCCATGTCTGTGTGTTTTTCGTTTTTTTCTTGTAATTGATTTCTAGTTTCATATTATTTTGGTCAGAGGAGCTGTTTGTTATGATTTAAATCTTCTTAAATTTATTGGTACTTGTTTTGTGTCCTAACATGCGTGTGATCTATTCTAGAAAATGTTCCATGTGCACTTGAAAAACATTCCTATTCTACTGCTTTGGCATGAAATGCTCTGAAGATATCAATTAAATACATCTGATCTAGTTTGTCATTTAAGGTCGCTATTTCCTTGTCACTTTTCTGTCTGGAAGATCTATCATTGATGTCAATGGGGTATAAAAATCCCCTACTATGACTGTATTACTTTTTATCTCTTCCTTTATGCTTTACATATTTAGGTGTTCCTATGTTGGGTGCATAAATGTTTATAAGGGTTATATCTTCTTGTTGGATTTCTTTCTTTATCATTATGTAGTGTCCCTTTTTGTCTCTTACTACAGACTTTGTTTTAAAGGCTATTTTTTATTTTATTTTATTTTATTGATTAAGGTATTACATATGTGTCCTTATCTCCCCATTGCCCCCCCGCCCCACTCATGCCATCACCCCCCTTTTGTCTGTGTCCATTGGTTAGGCTTATATGCATGCATATAGTCCTTTGGTTGATCTTTCCTCCGTACCCCCACCCTCCCCTACCTTCCCTCTGAGGTTTGACGGTCTGATCGATGTTTCTGTTTCTGTTTTTGTTCATAAGTTTATATTGTTCATTACTTTCCATAAATGAGTGAGATAATGTGATATATATCTTTCTCTAACTGGCTTATTTCGCTTAGCATAATGCTCTCCAGTTCCATCCATGCTGTTGCAAATGGTAAGAATGCCTTCTTTTTTACCGCAGTGTACTATTCCATTGTCGATCTAAGTATTGCTGCTCAGTTTTTACTTTTTTCACTTCCATTTGCATGAAATATCTTTTTCCATTCCTTTACTTTTAGTCTGTTTATCTTTTATTCAAGGTAGGTCTCTTGAAACATATATAAGGGTCTTATTTTCTTATCTATTCAGCTATCCTATGTCTTTTGACTAGAGCATTTAAGCATTTACATTTAAAATAATTATTGTCAGGTGCGTATTTATTGCCCTTCATTCTTTTAACTATGTTCCCATGTATTTTATTTTTTGTTTCTTTTTTCTTCTTCTTTTTTTAAAGAAAACACTTTTACATTTCTTATAATACTGGTTTGTTGGTAACAAAGTCCCAAATAGCCCACCATTTACCACTAGATTATAATTGACAAAAAGTCAGGAACATGTCAATCTTGTTCGCTATTATATACCTAGTGACTAGCACTCAAATGTTTAACATATATAGGCACTTAAGGAATATTTTCTAAAATAGGTAATGCATAAAGGAGTAGTTTGTTATTGGTGGATTTTAGACCTCGTAGTTGCTATTCGTATTTTCTGAACTTAGTTGGACTCAGACAGTTGCCATTCCCATTTCTTGAGCTCTTTGGTTCCTGTAGTGGGAAGAGAGTGTACTAGGCTTTGCTAATCCTCCCACAGCCCTGTTTCCTTGCCCCTTAATGACTAAGCCATTGTCTTGCATGCCCATTGTCACCCTATGGATACATCTACAAGACTGAGAAATTGAATATAGTTAACAATCAAGAGAAAGTTCATTACCCCCCATATAATTATGTTTGTTATTGTTGTACCTCAGGGAGCTACTATGCTTGGAAATCCTCCAAATTCCAATGTTTGGGCCTTTCACACCCTTGGTCTGGAGAGCTGCATACTTTTTTCCTTTTTTTAAATAAGTCAGTTTGTTGGTACCTGATAAAGGCTATTGTTTCCTGTAAATACTGGGGCTATTTTGATTAATCTTGATGTAAAAAAAAATATTTAAAACTTCTAATCTTTTGCTTACTTACCCCAATAGCATTTAATTTATGTTTGTTAGCAGATATTTATTTTGTCCTATTATGGCCTGTCCTGTTGGTGGAGGGGACTACTACCTGTATATGAGTTATATTGGAGGCAAAATTGCTACTAGAAGTCATAGAAAATTAGCTGGTATATGGGGATGGGTGGAGCCATTAGAGGTGGTGGTAATGGTGATGTGGCAGCTTTAATGATAAAGAAACTAACCTCTACTACTAAATTTACCTAAATCCCAAAAGCTTGATTTTATGGTCCTATTTCAATTATGTAAAATATCCTAGCATAGTTGAATGTTTGTACTCATATATTTCTAGACAGTGCACTGTAATAAATTAGACTCATTCGTTAGCATAATATCAAACATTTTGTCTGATATTATAATGCAGTGTTGGAACAATGACATTTTGAACCATGTAGCAATTATTTATTTTCTGACAGTACACTATGTCCATGTCACAACTTTTCTGTTAATGGGCCATCATCACTCACTGCCACTGACAGACACAGAGCTTAAGATTATAAAGATAGAATGCCAGTAGGATGACAAAAATCATGACAAATGTAACTGACAATGTCCTTCTTTCTGACAGAACCTTACTGAAAACCTTACTCATAGACATATACCTTTCCACAGCATGAACCTTACTGAAAAGGTTCGCAAAATATTAAAGGAATAAATAATACCAGTTCTCTAGATTTCCCCCAAAAAATCAGAAATAAATGAACTCAAAATCTGAAAAGATATGATAAGGTTGAGTGAAAATTAAAATATTTTAATGTACAATTTTCTCCCAACTAATGTGTTATTAAATATCTCAAATTCATACTTAATTTTTAAAGTATACAATGAAAACGGCAGACTGTTTTGTTTATTCATAATTTGATATGCATTTAGAATGCTCCACTTTTTGTCTTGTTTGAATAATACTGCTATAAACATTCATGTACCAGTTTTTATAAGAACATATGTTTTTAGGGGTATATGCTGTGGAAAGGCATATGTCTATGAGTGAAATTGCTGGATCATATGGCATTAGGGATTGATTGTATCCTCCCACCCTAATTCATATGTTGGAGTCCTAAACTTCTAGACCTCAGAATATGACATTATTTGGAATGAGGATCACTGCAGATGTAATTAGTTAAGATGAAGTCCTGTTGAAGTTGAGTGGGCCCTGAATCCAAAGCACTGATGTCCCATAAAAAGGGCAAATTTGGAGAGGCACAAGGAGAACACCATGTGAACAAGCAGGCAAAGATTGGGTGATGTTTCAAACCAAGGAACACCACAGGTTTTAACAAACTACCAGAAGCTAAGAGAGAGGGCTGGAACAAATCCTCCCTCATGGGCCTCAGAAGGAACCAACTCTGTGAATACTTTGATCTCGAACTTCTAGCCTCCAGAATTGGAGAGAATAAAATTCTGTTGTTTTAGTCATCCAGTTTGTGGTACATTGTTAAGCACAATATAGTTCACTATCTATTTCTACTATTAGACCTGTTAATATTTGCTTTATTTACTTAGGTGCTTCAATTTTGGGTGCCTATAATATTAACAAATGCTATATACTTTTTTGAATTGACCCCTTTATCATTATATTAGAGGTCTAGTGCATGAATTCATGCACCAGTGGGTTTCCTCGGCCTGGCCTGTGGGATCGGACTGAAACCAGCTCTCCGACATCCCTCGAGGGGTCCCGGACTGCGAGAGAGTGCAGGTCAGGCTGAGGGATCGCTCCCCTGCCCTCCCCCCCCCCCCCCCCCCCCCGCCCCCCCCTGGGAGGTTGGCCAGCCAGGGAGGACCACGGGAGGGCTCCAGGGCATGTCCTGCCTGTCTCGCTCAGTCAAAATCAGCCAGACCCCAGCAGCAAGCAAACCTACCAGGACTGTTTGAGTGGCCTTAGCATATTATTAGCATATTATGCTTTGATTGGTTGAATGGATGACCAGATACTTAGCATATTAGGCTTTTATTATATAGGATATTTACTGAGATAGACCATATTCTGAGCCATGTAAAACACAGTTCAAAAAATTTAAGAGAATAGAAATCATACATTTTCTTTGACACAACCAATTAAACTAGACAGCAATGGCAGAAAGCTGAAAAATCAAAAAATATTTGGAGATTAAACAACACACTTTGACTTTAGGAAATTAGTATATAAAAAGCAACTTAAGACTGAAGCATTCACAATTGGAAATAATAAAAGTCAGAACATAAATCAAGTAAATTCAGTACAAATCAATAGGGAAAAAATCAATATGTAAAAGCTGTTTCTGTAAAAATAACAATAAAACATAACTTCTGTAACAATAACTAAGGAAAAATGGAGAAAACACAAATTACTAAAATCAGAAAATCATCTCTACTATCTTCAGTCCATTAAAAAGATAATTTAAAAAAGGGGAAAAAAGATAATTTAAAAATGCCATAAAAACTTCATGTACACAAACTTGATCATTTATATGAAACAGACCAATTCCCAGGAAGACACAATCTACTAAAAGATTGTGTGCCAAGAGAATAAATAATATAATTGACTTATACCTATCAATAATTAATACTCTTCACAAAAAGAAAGCACACAAAGATTTCATTAGTGAATTCCACAAAATATTAAAGGAATAAATAATACCAGTTCTCTAGATTTCCCCCAAATAATCAGAAGCAAGGGAACACTTCCTAAATCATTCTATGAGGTCAGCATTACCCTAATAACAAAACAGTTAAAGACATTATAAGAAAAAAAAACTATTACAGGTCAACGTTCCTTTGAATTATGCAAAACATTTAAATATATTTATCAAGTCAAATCTAACAATGTATAAAAGGAATTATACATCATTCTCAATTGCTATTCATTCCTGGTATGCAAGGTTGGTCCAAGACACTCACACAAAAGAATTCCTGTAATCCATCATACCAAAGGTTAAGAAAAAAAATAATAATATCAATAAGTATAGAAAGGGAATTTTATTAAATCCAACACCTACACATGATAAGAAAAAAAAAAACTTTCAGCAAAGTAAGAATGGAAAAGAACTTTCTCAACTTGATAAAGAACATCTACAAAAAATGTATAGCTCGCATCATACTTAAGGGTTAGAAATGAAATACTTTCCCCCTAAAATCAAGAATAAATCAGGATACCCTATCTCATCACTCCTACTCAATAATGTACTAGAACTCCTAATTAATGCAATAAGACAAGAAAATGAAATAAATGGCGTATAGATTGGGAAGGAAGAAATAAAACTGTCTATGTTTATAGAAAAATGATTGTATATGTAGAAAAGTGAACAATTGACTAAACTTTCTTGGAACTAATAAGTGATTGTAGGAAATTTTCAGGAAACATAGGGATAACATACAAAGTTAATTATTTTGCCATATAACAATCATGAACATTTGGAATTTGAAATTTAAGACACAATATCATTGCCCAGCCAGCATGGTTCGTGGTTGAGCATCAACCTATGAACTAGGGAGGTCACAGTTTGATTACCAGTCAGAGCACATGCCTGGGTTGTGGGCTTGATCCCCAGTGTGGGGCATGCAGAAGGCAGCCAATCAATGTTTCTCTCTCATCATTGATGTTTCTATCTCTTTCTCTCCCTCTCCTATCTCTCTGAAATAAATAATAAAAATGTAAAAAAAATACCATTTACATTAACAGCAAAATTTTGAAATGCTTAGGTATAAATCTAACAAAACATATCTAGGATCTATATGAGGAAAACTATAAAAAAATCTAATAAAATTCCTTAAATAAATTGAGAAAGGAAATCATATTTTATTTTATAGAAACTAACTCCCCACATCTACTTAATCCAATAAAAGATTTAGAGAAGAAGATGAAGCTTGTGAAAAGAAATACTTCTTTAACCATTTGGTCCTAACTCTGTTCACATTTCTCTATTCCATTAAATTAGATATACCTGGGAGAGTGAGGGATCGAAAGGGGAGTGTGTAGATGTGTCTGGAGAGTGTGTATGTGAGCTAGGGACAGTTAGATCCTGCAGGACTTTCAGGTGCTGGCAGACTGGGTGGTCTTAGACTGAAAGACCCCCACTGCCGATGCAAACACTCCCAGGCAGACTTCACGCCATCTTGAAGGGAAGAACTGCTGTGACTAGGATTCTAGCCTTACCACCACCCAGACTGGCCTCAGACGCAAACCGGGACCCTACAGCCAATCTGGACAAAGACCTGCTACCACAGCTGCAGACCCAGGGACACTGAGACTCCAGACATCCCAGCCACAGATTTCTGTGAGTCAAAGAGAACATCCCCATTCTTGCTGACCCACAGCAGCAGCACAGCACCTGCATGACAGGTGGCAAGCGAGCAGTCCCCCTACCCACAACAGCAGCTGTGCAATCCTGCCCCCCTAGCAGACCAGGGACTTTGATTATTGGCGAGCACGATGAAGGCAGCACTGAGCACCAGTGACTGATTTTCAGCAAATGCAAGTGGGGACTCTTTTTCTTATCAAACACACGGGGACCATGATTCTTAGAGCACACTCGAGGCCACATTGAGCACCAGAGACTCTGATTCTTGATTCTCGGCTCATGCACACGGGGACTCTGTTTCTCAGCATGCACATGGAGGGCCCCTGATTCTAGGTGCACACGCTGAGCCACACCAAGAGCCAGTAACTCCGATTCTCAGATCCTCGGATTCTTCGTGTGCACTGGGATCCTGATTCTTGGCTCATGTGCAGGACCCCCGATTCTTGGCTCATGCGGCTCCTGCCAACCATGGCAGCCACACGTCTCCATATCTGAGCTCTTCAGTGACTTTCGAGTGGCGTGACACTCCCACCGCACATGGCTCAGGGACCTGCAACTTGATGCTTGGACCTTCCGGTGGGTGATAGCTAGAATGGGGAGACAATGAGACAATCCCCAAAGGAAAGAAAAAGAGAAATCACTAAGAAAGGAAATAAGTGAAATGGAGGCATACAATAAGAATTAGAAAGAGAGCAACAAGAAAAGCCCCGAGTGAGCAGAAGGAAGGAAATAATAAAGATCAGAGTGGAAATAAATGACATAGAGACCAAAAAAATCAGTACAAAAGATGAATGAAACCAAGAGCTAAACCAAGAGGTTTTTTGAAAGGATAAACAAGATTGATGAACCTCTAGACAGACTCACCAAGAAGCAAAGAGAGAGGACCCAAATAAACAAAATCAGAAATGAAAGAGGTGAAATAATAACAGATCCGCAGAAATATGAAGAATCATAAAAAAATGCCTTGAGCAACTCTATTCCAACAGATTGTTCAACGTAGAAGAAATGGACATATTCCTTGAAAAATACAACCTTTCAAAATGCAACCAGGAAGAATTAAAAAATCAGAATAGGATGATAACTATGGAGGAAATTGAAGCAGTAATCAAAAACTTACAACAAACAAAAGCCCTGGACAAGATGGCTTCACAGGGAGTTTTATCAAACATTCAAAGAACAACTAAAATCTATACTTCTCAGACTATTCCAAAAAATTTAATAGGGAGCAACACTCTTTCTAAGAAGCCAGCATTACCCTAATCCAAAAACCAGATAAAAACAATAGAAAGAAAGAGAATTATAGGCCAATATCTCTCATGAACATAGATGCCAAAATTCTAGCAAATAAAATCCAGCATTACATTAAAAAGATCATACACATGACCAAGTGGAATTTATTCCAGGGATTCAAAGATGGTACAATATCCACAAATTAATAAACGTGATACACCACATAAACAAACTGAGAGATAAAAACCATATACTCATATCCATTGATGTAGAAAAAGCATTTGACAAAACCCAACACCCTTTCTTGATAATACTCTCTGCAAAGTGAGAATAGAAGGATTATACCTCAACATAATAAAAGCCATATATGACAAACCCACAGCCAACATCATACTCAATGGGCAAAAACTAAAACCATTTCCCCTAAGAACAGGAACAAGACAGGGATGCCCACACTCACCACTCCTGTTCCACATAGTACTGGAGGTACTATCCATGGTGATCAGACAAGAAGAAGAAATAAAAAGCATTCAAATTGGAAAAGAAGTAAAACTGTTATTATTCACAGATGACATGATATTGTACATAGAAAACCCTAAAGATTCCATAAAAAAACTACTAGACTTAATAAATGAATTTGGCAATGTAACAGGATACTAAATTAACACCCAGAAGTCTATGGCTTTTTTATACACCAATAATGAACTCACAGAAAGAGAAACTAAGAAAACAATCCCAATTACCATTGCAACAAAAAAAATAAGATACCTAGGAATAAGTTTATCCAGGGAGGTAAAGGACATGTACTCAGAAAATTACAGGATGCTGAAAAAGCAATAGAAGAAGACATAAACAAATGGAAGAATATTCCATGTTCATGGATTGGTAGAATCAACATCATTAAAATGTCCATACTAGCCAAGCAATCTATAAATTCAATGTAATCTCTATTAAAATACCATTGGCATACTTGAAAGACCTAGAACAAACTCTCCAAAAATTCATCTGGAATAAAAAAAGACCCCAAATTTAGCAAAACACCTTTATCTACAAAAGCCTAAATATCTTAGGAGGTTTAGATTACTAGAAAGACCATCACTATTGACAATGCTTAGAGGCTGGTTTCTTTTAAATATTAAAAACTAGCCCATGGGCTCAGATGCATTCTAACTAGGTAAATGTTCAAGAACGCCAAATAAGAAACATGAACCACAACTGCCCATTTAAAATTTCTATCCTTTGATTTAACAATGTTTTATAGATCCACAGATTTTGATTCCAGAGTTTGCACTTATGAGAGATTCGTTTATTTTTGCAAGGCATGTGGAGGTTTCTTCCCCTTTATATTACTTTTCATCACAGCAAAGTTCTCTGCAGACCAGCAGAATAAAAGCATCACATGCTACATGGTGGATCTCTTCTATTAAAGTTGCACATTAATTCAATGTGGCTAGTGAGGTATAACTAGTCCAGACTTTAATTCATTATAAACGTGGAAAGCACAATTATTCAGGCAAAGAATAGAATGGCTACATCCAACAATACATTATGTGCTAGCTAAACTTCAAAAGTGAAACCACTTTGGAGTAATAGGACTTGCAGTTATCTCAATGTTGTTGTTTTTTTTAATTTCTTTATGATTAAGTATTACATATGTGTCCTCATCCCCCCATTTCCCCCCTCCCCTATCCCCTGCCCCACTCATGCCCTCATGCCCTGTTGTCTGTGTCCATTGGTTAGGCTTATATGCACGCATACCAGTCCTTTGGTTGATCTCTCTGAAATTTAGATTCTAATTGCACCACCACTCACTGGATGGTCTTTGGAACCCAGAATCATTTTGAGTTGTAGGTGACTGCAGAAGAAAACAAATATAATTAATTTGAGGATTAATAAAATGCCAAAATTAGAGAAGACCTTAGTACAGAGCAAAAAGATCAAGTAAGGAGGCTGAGAGCAGGAGCCTACCTTTTTGTGGGGATCAGGCTAAAGCACCACAATGTAACACTGGGAAATCCCTGGGTTTAGCTGGCAACAAGCCAGCTCTTGGGGTTGTGGTGGTGGGAGAGGCTCTCATCCTCCACTGGAAGTGTTTACTATCCCTTAAGCCCAAAGTGTACAGGAGCTGAGCAGCTGTCCCAGAAACAGCTGGCACCCAAATCTAGACAGGCAGTCCCCAGTAAGTCCATTTCCCTACTGCCATGTTCACTTTGTCAAGCTTGCAATATAAGAAGAGAGAACTTCAGAGGTGAAGGGGAAGTTGCATTAGAAAGAAAGCTAGACCATGTTCAGCAGGTGTCCTGCCTGCTCTGCATCTCTGAAGAATAATGAGAGTGTGGGGGTGGTATGGAGGGTGAGGGGGGTGTTTTGGAATCTCTGTTATGCTGACCCTGGACTAATAAGTTTTCCCTTTTCTTTTTTTAAAAATATATTTTATTGATTTTTTACAGAGAGGAAGGAAGAGGGATAGAGAGTTAGAAACATCGATGAGAGAGAAACATCGATCAGCTGCCTCCTGCACACCCCCTACTGGGGATGTGCCCACAACCAAGGTACATGCTCTTGACTGGAATGGAACCTGGGACCCTTCAGTCCGCAGGCTGACGCTTTATCCACTGAGCCAAACCAGTCAGGGCTCCCTTTTCTTTATAAAGCTTATTTCTTAATCCATGTTATGTGATGGTGTGATGTTGAGAGATTTGTTCTGTCCTCTTGCATGAGAGATGCAGCCTGGAGGGACCCACCTGATGCAACAAATGTTCAGGCTTCCTTGAGAGCTATATATAGTTCTCAGATACTGAAGGATATTGTCTCTGTTCCTTTCATCCTGCTGCAGGCTGCAGCTCATGCTGGAGTCTGGCAACCTGTGAGCCTCTTCCTACAATAGGAAACTGTTCAATGGATAAAACAAGTTCTAATCACAGCTCCATACACTGAGTAAGAAGCAAGGCTCTCTATCTTATGTGTGCATGGCTTATTCTTTTTTTTTTCTGTATGGGAATTTGGAGGCTGGCCAGTGGTAAATTATGTCCAATGAGACAACACTAGACCGGTACTATGATCCCAACTTACTCTTTGGCTGCATGGCATGGCTTATTCTTAATCCTCTTCTCTGACCTAGTCACCATTTTTCTTCATGTAATTTCAATCATAACCTTTTCAAAAGTCTTACATATTTATTAATGATGCCCATATTATCATTGTTGGATTCAATATGAATCTTCAACTCCATGTGAATGGCCAAAGGTAACACAAACTTAACATATCAAAAATAGTCACTTATTTTACAATTGAATCTCTCAAGTTGTCTCCCCCACAGTCTCATCTATCTCAGTAAATGTCTCTACCATTTATCCAGTTGTTCAGGCTCAAATTCCAGAAGCCAAGCTGTTCTTTCTCTTTCCATCATTCTCTGCATCTAATCCATCAATAAGTTTCTACCCATAAAATGTTTCTTACATGACAACTTCTCTCCACTTTTACTGCTGCCACTCTAGCCTAAGCCAACCAGGAGTTTTGGTCAAGTGTCCTAACTAATTTGTCTTTTTCTCTTCTTGTTATACATAGCTGCTGAACTAATAATTTTAATTGCAAGACAGAGTATGTTCCAAATCTGCTTAGTGTTTGTCTCTGTGATTGGAATAAAAATATCAAAATCCTTAATGTAGCCTCAAGACCCTACAGGATCTGGTTTCTACCTGCTTTGTCAACCTGCTCTCTGAGGATGGCGCTCAGTCTCACTGACCTTCTCCTTTTCATTGAGCACACCACTCTTCTTCCTGCATTGGGCTTGTGCATGAGTAGTTTCCTCTGTGGACACATCTTCTCCCAGATCTTTACATGTCTTGCTCTTTCAGTCATTTATGTCTCAGATGAAATTTAAGATTACCAGTGAGATCTGCCTTACTATCTAATCTCATCTAATCTAATCTAATAATAGACAAACATGGTAATTGACTGTACCTTCGCTACTCCTCCCATTGGCTAATCAGCATGATATGCAAATCAACCGCCAACAAAGATGGCAGCTAATTTGCATACTGCAGACAGGGAGGGACAGCTCGAGCTACCAGCATGCCACCATCCAGGGCAGGCCCGCCACAGAAACCCCAGCAGCTGGTCTTGCCTTGCGGCCTGGGAAGAGCCCATCAGCGGGTCCGGGGCTGCAAGGCAAGGCCCACCCCCAGAAGCCCCAGCTACTTTAAAAATAGAACAATCTCGTTTTGAACGAATCTGTTTAGATTCAGGATTAGTAAAACAGTATGGAACTAATGAAATACAGTGATAGGAATTAGGAAGTGCGACACTAATGGTTCTGGGCATGTGAAGGGTGAGGGACAGAAGGGTACACACAGTCTTCCCTTCAGTTCTGCTGGAGAGATGAGCTCTGAGGGCCGGAGCTGCACCATGCCCAGAGGAGATGGGTGTGGTCAGTGGCTCTGTTTCAGAACTTCCTGCCAAGCAGAGACCTTACCCGACCCACAGGAACCTTTTTACTCCAGAAAACAGAAACAGCCAGTTTCCAATGGGCATGGGAAAACCAGTGTCCCTTCCTGTGCATGGCGTCCTGATGGGGGGACAGGGGAGGTGGGCGAGGGGAGCAGTGCAGAGTTGTTAGGCAGCTGGAGTGGGAGTGGAAAGGCCATGAAATGTCCACAGTCCTGGCTGTGCCCATGGCCTGGGCTGCTCCTCCAGGCCCTGGCTGAGGGATTAAGGCTGATTCTTTCGGGAAGGGAATATTCCATGGGTGGAAG
>NW_005353752.1:721910-722567 GCF_000412655.1 Myotis brandtii
GGGAAACCAACCTGTTTACTGTACTGTTGTAAATATCATACCCTTTGTATCCTGTATATTGGCTTCTTTTAAATAAAGTCTTAGAAAAAAAGAAAAAAAAAAGGCAAGGTAGGGCGGGACCCAGAAGACCCAGAAGCTGCCTGATATGGTAGTAATTCTATCAGTAAGCACTCTGAAAGTCATAAATGCATCAAGTAAAGGACAGATTATGAGGGTGAATCAAAAACAAAACCCACTTTAAATATAAAGACACATATAGATTAAAAGTAAATGAATTAAGCTGCAATCTGTTTTGCTCAGTGGAGAGCATTAGCCCGTGGACTGAAGGGTCCCAGGTTTGATTCCAGTCAAGGGCATGTACCTCAGTTGCTGGCTTGATCCCCAGTCCCTATCAAAGCATGTGCAGGAGGCAACCAATGAATGTGTCTCTCCCTTTCCCTTCACTCTCTCTAAAATTCAATGGGAAAATATCCTTGGGTGAAGATTAACAAAAACAAAGTAAATGGATTAAGTAACATTAAAGAGATTATAAGAAAAATATATTCCAAATATATTCCAAATTCTGTTAGTTGTATAATGGTTATGTTTAAATTATTAACACCTAAGAAATTGGGTGAAGGGTACATATAATATGCTGTAGTATTTTATAGTTTTTTT
>NW_005353752.1:724460-732237 GCF_000412655.1 Myotis brandtii
AATTTTTTTGCACCGGGCCTCTAGTAATAATAATAAAAGGCTAATATGCACATTGACTGAACGGCAGAATGACCGGTTGCTATGATGCGCACTGGCCACCAGGTGGCAGACGCTCAATGCAGGAGCTGCCCCCTGGTGGTCAGTGCACTTCCATATGGGGAGTGCCTTCATCCAGAAGCTGGCTCAAGGCTGGCCAGCACAGTGGTGGTGGCAGGAGCCTCTCCCACCTCCATGGCAGCACTAAGAATGTCCAACTAACAGTTTAGACCCGATCCCTTGGGGGCCTAAGCCTTTAGTCGGACATCCCCGAGGGCTCCCTGGCTGCCAGAAGGATGTCTGACTGCAAGCTTAGGCCTGATTCCCTGGGGAGTGGGCCTAAGTCGACAGGTGGACAACCCCCAAGGGGTCCTGGACTGTGAATGGGCGCAGGCTGGGCTGAGGGACCCCTCCCCCCCTATTGCACAAATTTTTGTGCACCGGGCCTCTAGTTTATGTATAAATTTTAAGACTTCACCTGTCCTCACCTAACTCCTAACAAATGGCCAGAATGGCTGGGCAATTAACAGCCAGCTGATAAATCACAAGAGTCTATCCTCCCTATCCAAAGATACCTAAGAGTAGATGGTTTAAATCACCTTAGGGACATAGATCAAAAAAATTGGAGCCATGTTAATCTAAGATAATGATGAAACTAACCTGAGAATGACCTTTGACTCTGCTACACAGTCATTTTGGTACATCAGAATATTAAATGACACACCTGGAAATCTAAGGAATATTCTCTTGAAACCCTCCCCTGGGACCCCCCAGAATTCCTGCCTGCCTAGAGAAAATAGATAGAACCCTTCTGGTAAAAAAGCTCTGGTGGGTGTTCTTCTTTGAGCATGCCTGTGCCCCTTTTCCCCAGACGTGTACTTTGCTTCTTCTACTCGCCTCACTGTCCTAAGTCTTAATAAATTCACCTTCACTTTCCTCTGGATTGATGTCTTGAAATTTTTCCTGCACAAGTCAAGGACCAGGCGGTCACCTGACATACAAAATCTCCCGGGTCATGCTGGGGTAGTATTACTGGACCAGAGCAGAAGTGGTACAGTAACACTAATATATCACCAGTTTTCACTTTTTCTTCACATAATTGTCCACAATATATTTATGAGTATAAACATAAATACAAACTTAGTGATACATACAGATGTCACACATGTACACACATACACACACATACACAAAAACACACACACGCCCAAACAAATTTTGATTCCAACTGGAAATACTATAGCCTTAGTTCTTTCCTCTAATTTCAAATCTTAAAACTTTCCTTTTAAATACAGTTGTTGGGTCAAGCATAGGGATAATGATTATAACTTACTATCCATACCACAAACAAGGAAAACTTCTAACATACAAGAAAAACTTTGATACTTGTTATACAGGCAGTCCTCAGGTTACATCGGACTCACATATGTTGTTTCGTGGTTACATCTCCATCTCCCATTTATTTATATTAAAAAAGTTCCGTCATTTCAACATATGTGCTTTGTTTTTTATTATTTATTTACCATAAGTAAAGGTCAGGAATTGTTTTTTTTCTTTAATTTTTTTTTTTTTTTTACTGTTTCACTTCATTACTGCTGTGTATGTGCTCCAGGTGAGTGACGTAGGTGCTTATGTAGGTGGGTTCCGACTTAAATCGCTTTATGTCGCTCTGTAGGACCGGATCTCTGATGTAACCCGAGGACCTACTGTACTTGCTAACTGCTCAGGAAAGAATAAAGAATAAATAACCTGTGAAAGAAAGGTAAAGGGGCAGGGACTTCAAGAGGAAATAACCAATTACGCTCTAAGAGACTGGGTAAAAGGAAAAAGGAGTAGCATGGAGAACAGAGAGAAAGCCCAAGAGGGACATTCTCAGTAGGACTGGGACAATTAATGTGGACACAAAATAAATGCTTGCTGGATGAAGTTCCTTGCTCTTTTTCTTTTTTAAATCCTCACTCAAGGATATTTTTTCATTGCTTTTTTAGAAAGAGTGGAAGAGAGAGGGGAAGTCAGAGAGAAATATTGATGTGAGAGAAACACATTGATTGGTTGCCTCTTGCACACGTCCTGACCACGGACCAACCTGGGAAGGAGCCTGTAACCAAGGTATGTGCCCTTGACCAGGATTGAACCTGGGACCCTTCAGTCTGCAGGCTGATGCTCTATCCACAAAGTCAAATGGGCTAGGGCTAAAATTCCTTGCTTTTATTCTTCCGCTTATCTATTCTCTTGGATCCAACCCAAAGTTGGAGTCAATGACAGATCTATGTACATGGATGCTTGATTTCTTTGGCTCTGATCATATATGTGAAATGAGCTGGAAGCCTCCCCAAACCAATTTGCAAACCAAGACACAAATCAGTGACCTATTTTGCCTGTGAATAATTGGCTATTTGTGTCAGTTAAGGCACATGTATTCTTCCCTTTTCAAGCATAATTTCACTTTCAAACTTCTCTTAACTGCTAAATACCAACAGATTCTGCTCTCAATCTGCTCTGTTGAGCATTCCCCAACCCAATACAAAGACCATTTTTTTGCCTCTAAGAGTTTGCTTGCCAAGGGCGATATTAGTGTTCTGGAAATGTACATTCATCCTATCTGAGTGAGCAGAAGGAAGTATTTGAACAATCCAAGTGCAGCACATTAGGTGGATGGAGGACAATAAGCATAGGATGGCCCATTGGTTCAGTACACTGTAGAAATTAACAGATATGCACCAATTGCTCCTTGAGCTGCATCTCAGAGTGTCTCCAGGAATCAAGAAGTAAAAAGTCAAGAAAGCAGGAGGTAGACATTAGACATACTACACAGTGAGATTACATATTTTTTTTTGCCCTGGGGTCAAATGTGCAGTTTCAGTGCACTAGCATAAACTGCTGGATTTGTGCACATCCAAAGTCAAGGCCATCCTGCAACAGGGAGTAGAGAGCACCCAAGGGCCTGAAGGGGAAATGTACACACTTTTCAGCCCCCAAATAATCGAGCCTTCACAGAATTGGAAAGCAGCTCCCCCTAAGAAGAAGAAGGTTCATGTAGATTGATAATAGCATGCAGAACTTACAAAAGCTCAGGAGAAGAAAAAATCATGATCAGAGAATAAATTAGTGTTAAATTACTGTGTTGCTAGGCTATCAGCATGAGTGTATTGTATGCAAATATGCCTCAGGCAATTTAGCACTAATTACTAAAGAGCTGTGTTTTTGTGGCCTTTTCTTTAGCATTCCTCTTTATTTATGCACTTTTGACTTTCCTACATTTCTTTTTGTCAGTCTAGCTTTATTGGTGAAATTTTTGTTTAAGTCTCTTGCCCATTTTTATTAAGTTTTCTGTTTTTTAAGTATACAGATACAAATTGTTTATTATATCTATCTAATCTCCAAACCTGTAGCTTGACTAATATTTTTTAGATATGAATTTGAAAGTCTAAAAGTTGTAAGTATTAATTATGTTTATGTAGTCATTTTTATTTTATGTGTAATGCTTTCTGTGTCCTATTTAATTAATATTGGCCTATTCCAAGTTACAGAGAATAGTGATATCACTAGGAAGGGCAGATGATATAATTTCAAATTCTCCTTCATAAAAACAGAGAACCTTGGCCCAAAATAAATGGGGCAAAATCAATTTTTTTTAAGGAATGCTAAGAAATAACCAAAGGCTAAAGTAATGCTGGGAGCATTTGCTTATAAAAAATAGCTAAATCTCAATAAGAACAGTGTTTCATGGCATTTTAAATTGTCCTCTTTTTAATCCCTGGATCAGGGTGGGGGTTCTGCTGGGGTGCCTGGCCAGCCTGGGTGAGAGGCTGAGGGCCACTTTCAGGTTGGCCAAGCCCCCCAGTGGGGACCCTCACCCCATGGGGGTGTGGCCAGCCTGGGTGAGGGGCTGAGGGCCACAAATTACAAATAATACAAACTTTACAGAATTTGTTCAGCAAAGTCTTTAAACAAATAAATGAAAGTGGAAATAACAACAAAAACAATAAACAGACACAACAAATCCTGAACAGAGGAAGGATCTGAAGTGCTATTCTATTTTATTCTATTTCATTACTTATTATTATATTATATTTTGTATTACATTGTATTATACAACATCATATATCATTATATTATGTCATGTAATATTATTTAAAGACTCCAGTTTTCAAAAAATCATAAGAATGGAAAAGAAACAAGAAAGTATTGCCTAACATAAGAAAAAAACGCAATCAACATAGATTCCCCATGAGTTTCCTGGCCTGTGTAGAATTTGCACATTCTCCCATGACTGCATATGTTTTCTTTGAATTCTCCAGTTCTCCTCCACATCCCCAAAATGTGCAGTTTAAGTTAATTGGCATGTCTCAATTGTTCCACTGTGAGTGAGCGTGGGTGTGTGTGTGAATGTGCCCTGGGATGGATTGGCATCCTGTCCAGTGCTGGTTCCTGCCTTGCATTCTGAGGTGCTGGGATGAGCTCTGGCCACAACAACCCTGAACTGGAATGAGTGGGTTGGAAAACAATTACCTTACTTTTTATTAATCTTAAATATTTGCTCAATTCACATTTATTTTAATATTTGATATTAGAAGTGTCTTTTTTCTTTCTTTAGAAGTTTGGTGATGCTTTTTGTGACCACAAATATGCCATAGGAACTGAAAGTCTTGGCTATATCAATTAGCCTATGGTAAAATGGGTTTTATAGCACATCCTTTCATTTAAAGTTGCAGTTTTCATAAGCCTATCAACATTATGTGAGAACTTATTATATTTTTATACCTATTTACATATGTAAATAGAAAGTAAAGTATAAGTGTGTTTTTATAATGTTTATTCCTCCTATTTGACTTAAAAGCAATTGCATAAAGCAATAATTATAAATCTGTGTTGAGATGCATACATTGTTTAAAGATAAAATTTATATAACAATAACACCACAAAAGAGAGGGTGAAAGAGAGATATAAAGAAGCAAAACTTTTTGTATACTATTGAAAGAGAGGTAGTATTAATCTTAAATGGATTGTTATGGATTAAGATGGTAAATGCAAATCTCCAGGGCAACCATTAAGAAGCTAACTTAAAAACATATAGTAGAAGAAATACTAAGATAATAAAAATGGAACACTAGAAAACATGTTCAACACAAAAAATACAATAATAGAAGAAGAGCAATAAAAAGATGATATTGAAAACAAATTTGAAAATGGCAGATATAAACCCTACTTTAACTAACTTCAGTAAATATAAATAGATTGAACACTCCATCCAGTTTGGTCTAAGATAGTGGTGGATGCTGAACTCGCTCCTCCCAGGAGCTCACTGAAATACACATCTAAATGAAGAGGAATTATTCCTGAGAGACAAGGGAGGGCTGAATGAACAACTTCTGAACAACAAACCAAAGTGACTGAATAGAGAAGGATGTAAAACTGCAGCTCTCTGGGAGCTGCAGGAACTCTACAAAGTCAGAAGTGCAATGTGTGCTGCTCTTTATCTCCCCCTCTACCTTCATAGGGTGGGCAAGAATTTGGCCTACCTGCAGGATTACCAAAGTGCATTCCAAGTCATAGTTCCTAAGCATGTTTCAGCGCTGAACCAAAGGAGCAAGCAAGAACAACAGGTAGTCACCACAGTTCCTGGCCTCCATGCCTGGAGACACTTCAGCTCCAAAATCCAGTGCCCTGGGCATCATAAACCCTGTGCAGCTCCAACCAACCTAACAGAACTACTTATTACACCCACCCTACAAAGAGCTTGCTTTTATCTGTAACAATCAAGAGAAAGACCATGTAGACCATATAGACAAGGCTTGGGAACTCTGAGAGCTCTCTGGGAACTGTGGGAATTCTAAGGGACTTGGTATGCCTTTGTTCACGTTGCATAATTCCTAGGGTTGGTGGGAACTCTATCCAGGTGCTCCAGGCTTTTTGCAAGATCAGTGCAGTACATTCCTAGAGACCTCACTTGTGTTCATGTTAGCGTTAAATGGAAGGAAGCAAACAGGATCAATGGGATATTACCACGCACACTTGTCCTCCCTGTTCTGAGCTACTGTAGCTCAGTGGGCAAGCATCCCAGAAACCATAGGCACCTGCAGGAGTCCAACAAGTCTGCCAAAACCACCCTCCCCCCCACAAGTCTACATAGAGGTCTCTTCTACACAAGGTCAGTTTTTTAAGACTTGGAGAGATATCTATTTGGTCTATTTCATATAAATAAACAGAAAGAAAGTCAAACAAAATGAAAAGATAGATGAATATTTCTTGAATAAACAAAGTAAGTCCCCAAACAAACAAACAGAAAACACCAAGGAAATGGTTCAGGAGGCACAGAGTTTCAAACAATATAAACCCAGAGACCTACCCCCAAACATACTGTAATTAACATGACAAAAGTTAAAAATACAGAGACAGTTTTGACAAGGGAACCCTGTAAGGGTATCAGCTGGTTTCTCAGCAATAATTTTACAGTACCAGAAGGGAGTGGAGGACATCTTTAAAGTACTGAAAAACAGGAAGCTACAACATTGAATAATGTAGCCAGTACAATTAACATTCAGAATTAAAGGAGATATAAAGAGTTTTCAGGACACCAAAAACTAAGTGAGTTCATTACTATTAAAACAGCTTATAAGAAGAAGTAAGAGGTCTTCTTTAAACAGAAAACAAAAGGCCATAACCAGGACTAAGAAAATATGAGAAAGGAATAAAATCTAAATAAAACCACATATTTAATAAATATGGAGAATCACATTTTAAAAGCCACTACAAAGGTCAAAAAAATAGAAGTACAAAACAACTTAAATATGAGTGAGGATATACACAGAAAAAAATCTAAAATATGACATCAAAAACATAAAGCATAGACGTGGTACTTAGAATTTTATTATTTTGTGGAATATATTTGAATTTAAAACACTATCAGCTTAACAAACATTTGGAACCTATAAGATATTCACAAAGAATAAACAGAAAGGAACCCACACCAAACACTAAAGAAAACCAGCAAACCACAAGGGAAGAGATCACAAGAAAAAGAAAGGAACAGAGGTGAACTATAAAAACAACCAAAAAAGAATTAACAGAGAAGCATCAAACTGACTGTCAAACCTCAGAGGGAAGACAGGGGAGGGCAGGGGGTAAGAGATCAACCAAAGGACTTATATGCATGCATATAAGCATTACCAGTGGACAGAGTCACTAGGAGGTTGAGGGCATGAGCTGGGATGTGGGAGTGGCCGGAGAGAGTTCAAAGGAGGAAAAAAATTGTAATAGCTATGTACGGGCGTGGGGTGGGAGGATACTTGAAAGATTAAGGGGACCACTCTGTAAAGTATATGATTGTCTAACCACTATGTTGTGCACCTGAAATTAATACAGAATAATATTGAACGTGAACAATAATGAAAAAAAGATGGAAAATTGTATGTTATGTGTTTTTCATCATAATAATTTTAAAAAAGAGAAAAAAAGAAAAAAGAATAAAATGGCAATAAGTATGTACCTATCAACCATTACTTTAAATTTAAATGGATTAAATGCTCCAATAAAAAGGCATAAGGTAGCTGAATGGATTGAGAAATATGACCCATCTATATGCTGCTTAAAAGATACTCACTTCTACCTCAACATAATGAAAGCCATATATGACAAACCCACAGCCAACATCATAATCAATGGGCCAAAACTAAAACCATTCCCCCTAAAAACAGGAACAAGACAGGGATGCCCCCTCTCACCACTCCTGTTCAACATA
>NW_005353752.1:733446-734118 GCF_000412655.1 Myotis brandtii
TCTCCAACATTTACAGGGAACTCATGCAACTTAACAATAGGAAGATAAACAATCCAATCAAAAAATGGGCAAAGGACCTAGATAGACATTTTTTGAAAGAGGACAAACAGAAGGACGAAAGACATATGAAAAAATGCTCAAAATCACTAATTATACGAGAGATGCAAATCAAAACGACAATGCGGTATCATCTCACACCTGCCAGAATGGCTATCATCAACAAATCAACAAACAATAGGTGCTGGCGAGAATGTGTAGAAAAAGGAACCCTTCTGCACTGCTGGTGGGAATGCAGACTGGTGCAGCCACTGTGGAGAACAGTATGGAATTTCCTTAAAAATCTAAAAATGGAACTCCCATTCGACCCAGTGATCCCACTTCTAGGAATATATCCCAAGAAGCCAGAAACACTAATCAGAAAGGATATATGCACCCTTATGTTCATAGCAGCTCAATTCACCATAGCTAAGATTTGGAAACAGCCTAGGTGCCCATCAGCAGATGAGTGGATTAAGAAACTGTGGTACATCTACACAATGGAATACTACGCTGCGGTAAAAAGGAAGGAACTCTTGCCATTTGCAACAGCATGGATGGAACTGGAGAGCATTATGCTGAGTGAAGTAAGCCAGTCAGCGAAAGATAAATACCACATGATCTCACTCATTTGTG
>NW_005353752.1:734366-753435 GCF_000412655.1 Myotis brandtii
GGGAAGTTGGGAGTTAATGGGGGGATGAGGACACATTTGTAACACCTTAACCAATAAAGAAATTAAAGATAAAAAAGATACTCACTTCAAATCAAAAGACACTTATAGTCTGAAACTGAAGAAATGGAAATAATTACTCCATGAAAATAAAAATAAAAAGAAAGCTGGGGTAGCAATACTCATATCAGACAAAATAGGCTATAAAACAAAGAATGCTAAAAAAAGACATTACTTAATTATAAAAAGGTCAGTCCAATAAGACCATATAACAAGTGTAAATGTCTAAACACCCAACATAGGAGCTCCTAAGTATATAAAACAAATATTAATGGACATAAAGGGGAAAATTCACAATAACACAATAAAAGCAGGGGATTTTAATATCCAACTCATATAAACAGATGGATCATCCAGACAGAAAATTAATAAGGAAACAATTGCCTTAAATGTCACATTAGATATTGATTTAATATTTATTTTTAATTAATTTCATTAAAAAGCTGAATAATATACATTTTTTCAAGTATGCATGGAACATTCTCCTGGATAGATAATATAGTAGACCACAAAATAAGTTTCAAAATAACATTCTCCTGTATAGATTTTATAGTAGGCCACAAAATAAGTCTCAATAAATCCTAAAAAATTAGAATATAATGACTCTTTTCTGACCACTATGGCATAAAACTAGAAATCAACTATAGGAAGAAAAATGGAAAAACACAAATACATGGAGACTAAACAACATGCTGCTAACAATCAATGGATAAAACAGAAAAGCAAAAACTATCTTGAAACAAATGAAGAAAAAAAAACCCACAACATTTTAAAATTTATGGGATGCAGCAAAAGCAGTTCTAAGAGGGAAATTCCTAGGTATACAGGCTTACCTCATGAAATGAGAAATATCCCAAGTAAACAACATAATTTTACACCTAAAGGAACTAGAAAAAAAAACAAACTCAAAGTAAATGGAAGAAAATAATTAAGATCAGATCAGAAATAAACAAAATGAGAATTTTAAAAAACAATCAATATTAATGAAAATAAGAGCTATTTTTTTGGAAAAGATAAACAAAATTAATGAAACTTTACCCAGACTTAGTTAGAACAAAGGAGACCTCAAATAGATAAAATTATAAATGAAAGAGAAGTTATAATTGACACCACAGAAATATAAGAAATCACTAAAGAATACTATGAACAATTATAAGCCAACAAATTCTACAATCTATAAGAAATGGGTATATTTCTAGATGCACATAACCTTCTAAGACTGAACAAGGAAGAAATGGATAATCTAAACAGACTGATAACCAGTAATGAAAATGAAGCAGTAATCAAAAAGCTCTTGACATATAAAGTACCAGGATGATTCAGCTTCACTAGTGAATTCTACCAAACATCCAAAGAATTAACACCTATCTTTCTTAAGCTATTTTTACAAAATCAAGCATAAGGAATGCTTATAAGTGCATTATATAAAGCCAGCATTATTCTGATACCAAAACCAAACAAAGACATTGCAAAAAGATACAGGCCAATATCCTTTTTTCCCCCCTCTTAATCCTCACCCCAGGATATGCTCATTGTTTTGGGAGGAGAGAGGGAGAGAGAGAGAGAGAGAGAGAGAGAGAGAGAGAGAGAGAAAGAAAGAAGAGAAGAGAAGAGAAGGGAAGAAGAGAAGAGAAGAGAAGAGAAGAGAAGAGAAGAGAAGAGAAGAGAAGAGAAGAGAAGAGAAGAGAAGAGAAGAGAAGAGAAGAGAAGAGAAGAGAAGAGAAGAGAAGAGAAGAGAAGAGAAGAGAAGAGAAGAGAAGAGAAGAGAAGAGAAGAGAAGAGAAGAGAAGAGAAGAGAAGAGAAGAGAAGGGAACATCAACATGTGAAAGAGCATTGACTGGCTACCCTGCTTATGTGCCCCAACTGGTGATTGAACCTGCAACCTAGGTATGTGCCCTGACCAGGATTCGAACCCACAATCTTTTGGTATACAGGACTACACCACAATAAACTGAGCCACACAGACCAGTATCCTTGATGAACATAGATGCAAAACTTCTCAACAAAATATTAGCAAACTGGATTCAACAATAAATTTAAAAATTATGCACCAGGACAAAGATGGATTTATCACACGGATGCGAGGATGGCTTATTGTGATGATACATCACATTAACAAAATGAAGTATAAAAATCATATAATCATCTCAAAAGTTTCAGAAAAAGCATTTGACATCATTCAACATTATTTTTATAATAACTCTCAACAAAGTGGATATAGAAAGAACATACCTAAACATAATAGAGGCTACATATGAAAAACTTAGAGTTAATATCATACTTAATGGTGAAAAGCTGAAAGCTTTTCCTTTAAGTTCAGAAATAAGATTTCTATTCAACATGGTATTAAAAGTACTAGCTACAGCAATTAGATAAGAAACAGAAATAAAAGACATCCGAATCTTAAAGAAAGTAGTAAACCTCTTTCTATTTGCAGATGACATGGTACTATATATAGAAAACCCTGAATACTCCACCAAAAAATTGTTAGGACTAATAAATAAATTCAGTAAAGTTGCAGGATACAAAATCAATATACACAAATCTGTTGTGGTTATATACACCAATAATGAATGATCAGAAGGAAAAATTAAGAAACAATTACATTTACCGATACATCAAAGAGCATGAAATACCTAGGAATAAATTTAATTGAAGAAGTAAAAGAACTGTAGACTGAAAACTATAACTTTGAAGAAAGAAGCAGAAGAGGATAAATGGAAGGATGTACCATGATCATGGTCTATGAAAATGTCCTTACAGAGTAGTTCATTTTAATCAAGTCAAATTTATTATTTTTTTCATTTATTAATCATAATTTGTTGTCAATTCTAATAACTCTTAACTTATCCCTAGGTCTAAAGTTTATTCCCTGTAAATTTTATATTTTACATTTAAGCCCAGGATTTTTTTTTTGAGTTATTATTTTACTCATGTATTTTTATAACTTTATTGAGATATTTATATACCATCCTATATATTTGTTTAAAGTGTATAATTTAATACTTTTTAGTGTAGTCACATATATAGGCAACCATCATTATAGGCAATTTTAGAAAATTTTTATCACCTCTAATCAATGCCCCACCCTATAGCCATTAACTCCTATTCCCCACTACCACCTTCAGCCCTTAGCAATCACTAATCTTTTTTCTGTCTCCATAGATTTCCCTATCTATATATAAAAGCCTAAGCGACTGAATGACCTAATGACAGGTCGACCGGTTGCTATGACGTGCACTGACCACCAGGGGGCAGACACCTCAGTTGTCTGATGGGCACCAGACACAGGTCTCACAGCTGGAGAGCACAGTCTCCTCAGCAGCACTACTGAGCAGGGGCAGCAGGCACAGTGGGGCTGGGATGAGCGGGAGTGGCACTGGGATGAGCGGGAGTGGCGCAGCACTGGCCAGGCTTGGTCTCGGGCTCCTCCCCGGCCACCTGCCACTTGGCACACTACTACTTACCTTGGGGGATGTCGGACTGCCGGTTTTGACCCAATCCCTGCAGGCAAGAACTGGGGATCAGCCTTAAACTGTCAGTCCAACATCCCCCGAGGGGCCCTTGATTGTGAGAGGATGCAGGCCAGGTTGAGCGACCCCACCGGTGCAAAAATCTGTGCACCAGGCCTCTAGTTTAGTATATTTCACTTAGCATGTTTTCAAGGTCCATCCATGTTGTAGCATTATGTATCAGCACTTAATTCCTTTGTACAGCTGAATAATATTCCATGTGTGGACAGACCACATTTTGTTTATCCATTCAACCATTAATAAACATTTTGGTAACTTCCACCTTTAGGCTATTATGAAAAAACTGCTCTGGACATTAAAACTTCTGATTTCAATTTTAATGTGTGTGAGGTGGGGTGGGTGGTAGGTAATGGGTGTGGTTTTCCATACCACCAAGCAATTTTCCAATATGAGCTGGATGTCCTATGATTTATTCTTTCACCACTCCTAGGAAAACAGCATGTGATTCAGCACACCAGGTGATCTCTTTTTACCTTCCTCAATCAGAGTGATGGCCTTCAAAGAGGATATTCTTTCACCTTGGGTCTGCTGTCAACAAAACAAGCAGATCTTTCTCAGTCACCCAAGAGCTCTTTTTAGGGCCCTATCCAAGTAACACTAGAATGGAACAGCTCATTACACAGTACCAGAGTCACTCCTAACGGTAAAGAATCTCCCTGCTCATGTTCCAATAACAATGTCTAGTATAAACCATTTCCATATTATGATGAAACTCTTCTGGGCACTGCTATCCCCATGAGAGCTTTTTTTCTGACCTCATCCTAGACATTATCAATTTTTAAGGTTTTAGAATCATTATATATCCTCTGATCTTTGGGATCACTTCAACTGATGTCTGGTATCAAAGTAGGAAATACCACTCAAATGGGTATCTTCTGGCCCAGCGTGCCAGGAGTCATCAAAGAGGCACTCACAGGCTTTTGTAAGCCCAGCCCATGCCCCTAGGGGCTGTCACATAGCCTGTCCTTACCAGTCCTCCAGCTTCTGTTCTACACTGTGTGTGCAAGGGCAGTACTGCCTGTGCCTATTTAACATGTGCAATTGATATCGCCTTAAAGGGCAGATTACAAGTCTTCCGTTGTACTGTACTAAAACCTTAAATATTGGATGAGGTCAGAGAAAAAGCTCTCATGGGTAGGAGAAACGTTCTTCAGTCAGATACAGTGTTCATCTCCATAATACAACCAGGTAAAAGAGATACAACCACTTCACATAAAGACTGTTTAAACATAATCAATTCTTCATATCAATTTTTACCTTAATTTCATCAACTCTTACATTTCTAACCGTAGCCTCCATTATTAGGACTTCTTCCATAGGCTTCAGTTTTACAATACTAAATAGGGGAACTGTTTCCCAGCCAGACATAATATCTATTTTATTAAGTATTTAAGTACAGTTGACACAAATTCTTTACATAATAACTATTTAAATATTCCAACTTTCATAATCCTAGTAACCATTACACTTTTAAGTTCTCTTGGTTTATCTTAGCCTGAATCAGGGCTTCACCAATGGGTTTGGTAACACGGTTTGTGGGACTCCCATATCAAGGAGTCCTGAAAACTTTTCTTTTCTGCTCCCTGGACATTTTACCCATCCTTGTGCTCCCTTGTGTAAAAGGCTTTGGGTCCGCAGCAAAGGGTTCAGCCATGGGTCTCAGGCCCTGTTCACACTAAATCTGGTTTCAATAGATTCTTGGTTTTGCCCTTCCTCTACATTGGTTACCTTCTTGGTGACCATGGGCCTTTGAAATACTTTCTGTTGTTCCTGAACCATTTTTATCTTGGGGGACAGCTTTGAGGCTAGTGGCCAAAACTCAAATTCACTGAAATATGACTTTGGTCTAATATCAAATCTGACCCAGTACTCACTTTTAATTTCATTTTAGGTATTATAGATAGCAATAAAAGAAGAATTACATATTTTATATTTTTCTTATTAGTTTGCATTTCCTTGGCAGTTGGATCCATCACTAAATTCCAGCGATGATCTTTACCTTTAGTAAAGCAACAGCACAGCTGCTGTTTCATACCATGTGTGGCTATATGGCCACCAAGGAATCAAAAGTTCCTCATCCTCCACCCTTTTATCCTATCTCTTCCCCAAGCATGTGTCCCTGAACCAGGGCTGTTCTAGCAAATCCTATGTCTCTAACACCAACTCATGATTCTGAATCCAATTCTAATGTATATTTTCATTTTTCCTTTCCATACCACCAATCAATTCTGTGACATGATCTAGGTTCATGGTTGGCAAACTGTGGCTCACGAGCCACATGCGGCTCTTTGGCCCCTTGAGTGTGGCTCTTCCTAAGCCTTAGGAGTACCCTAATTAAGTTAATAACAATGTACCTACCTATATAGTTTAAGTTTAAAAAATTTGGCTCTCAAAAGAAATTTCAATCATTGTACTGTTGATATTTGGCTCTGTTGACTAATGAGTTTGCCGACCACTGATCTAGGTGATCTACAATTTAGCTTAATTCTGAAACTATCTACAGCAGCAGATCTGATAGGTTAAGGGCTTAGACCTACAGGCCTTTCTCCTCTCCCCACTTCAGATGCCAAATGAAATACCAGGTTGTCACTGTAATGGGGCGACCCACGGAGACGACCACCAGGGACTCAGATCAAGATTTAGGAGCCTTTATTAAGCTGGCCAGCGACTACAGTTACAGCACCCTGCAGAAGCTAAGGCTGAACTACAGTGCCGACTACATGAGTTACAGCGTTTTTATTTGCAAAAACCACAAAGTTAGTTACAAAGCCTTGTTTACACAATTTGTTCCCGACACAGTACAGCATCAGTACAGTGACTACCTTCCTATCTATGTGTTCTAGGAACAGAGAGCACAGCGTGCCCCGCCTGGCTGAAGCACCAGCACATTCCTATCTATGTGTTTTAGGAACAGAGAGCACAGTGTGCCTTGCCTGGCCGAAGCGCCAGATATGCAGCCCAGCACAATAACCTGTGCCAACTAACTCTAGATTGGAGGTTCCAACAACCCTCTCCTCAGGTTTGAATCATTTCTAGAGTTGTTCACAGAATTCAGAGAAGCATTTTGCTTACTAGATTATCAGTTTATTATAAAAGATACTAGAGGCCCAATGCACGAATTCATGCATGGGTAGGGTCCCTCTGGGTGGCCTGCAAGGATCGGGCTGAACCCCACAGTCCAACGCTGCCTGCAACTCCTACCTGCCACTCCAACTCATCCCAGCCCCACTGTGGCTGCGGTGGGCTCGCACCCAATCAGTCCCAATCAGGAGAGGCTCACGCTGCCGAAGCAGCAATCGCCAGCCATGAGCCCTGCTTCTGGTGCCCTCCCAAGGGGAGTGGCTGCAGGATCGGCTGAAACCTGCTCTCTGACATCCCCTGAGGGGTCCTGGATTGCGAGAGGGTGCAGGCCAGGCTGAGGGACCCCACTGGTGCACAATCGGGGCCAGTGAGGGACCACAGGAGGGCTCCATCTTGCTCAGTCCTGATAGGCTGAACCCCAGCAGCAAGCTAACCTACTGGTTGGAGCATCTGCTCCCTAGTGGTTAGTGTACATCATAGTGAGCGGTTGAGCAGCCTTAGTATATCATTAGCATATTATGTTTTGATTGGTTGTTCGGTTGTTCTGCAGTTCGGTCTATTTGCATATTACCCTTTTATTATATGGATAACTATGGAACAGCCAAATGGAATAAATTCATAGGGAAAAGGCATGGGGAAGTGGTGAGGAGCTGCCATGCCCTCTATGAGCATGCTACTCTCCCCAAATCTCCACATGTCTACCCACCTGAAAACTCCTAGAGGATTGATATGTTGATCTTATATCAAGTAAACTTGTTGAATGCGCAAATTGGTTCTACAAATCATATCAGCAAATAAATACAGCTTTCTTTCTTTCTCTTATTCCAATTTTCATCTTTTTTTATTATTTTGTTGCTCTAGTAGAGCACCAAGTGCTATGCTGAATAACAATGCTGAGAGCCAACATCCTTGCCTTATTCCTGATCTTAAAAGAAAAACATTTAGTTTTCACCACTAAGTATAATGTTAGCACTATATTTTGTATATATGAGGTTTGAATGTGTTTTAAAATTCCATTTTGACTTATTTGAAATGATTTTAAGTGTATCACTTTGCTAGGTATCACAACCTATGTATATATAAGTCTAAGCGACCAGCTGAATGGTCAGTAGCTATGATGCACACTGACAACCAGGGGCCAGATGCTCAATGCAGGAGCTATTGAGCTGCAGTCACTTGGCAGCGGCCGTTCTTGGGTGATGTACCGAGAACCAGAGAGGAGGGACCCGATTCTGGGGTGCATCACCAGAGAACAGGTTTGTTTACTTAATACCAACTTGGAATCAACCAAAATACACACAGCCAAGACTTCATTTCCATCACATTCATTTGCTTTTACAAGGCTTAATGCAATCAGAAGGAGGAGGAAGAAGAAAAAGAATATATTTTATTCATATCATATAATAATAACTTTGAAAATTACAGATTTAATGTATCAAGCAGAGCAAAGCAAGAAAAGACAAATGAGTGAAGAATAGAGTCCCTGACTTGTTTCACGTCTCTGGCCTTCACCTCCAGAGCTGAGAGAAATGGAATCAGTCATCCTGCTATCCCTGGACTGCAGCTTGACCTCCAGTATAAATGAACTATCTGAGCAGGCGTCCATGAATCCAGACTCAGTTATCTTCCTCATTGGATCACCACCTGTCTCTGAACTTATACAGCTTACATCCCTTTCCTGTCATTGCATTTTTTCATGTCCTCAAAGTGGAGATAATTGAGCCTGTGCATTTCTTTTAGGGAAGTGCAGTGTGACCCTCTATAATGTAGGTGAGTTTGGAAGCAGGTTCTCCTCTTCTGTAACTGGGCCATCAGCAAGGCAGGTTGTATTGAAGAGGCACCTTCCAGTGAGCTATTTATAATGCATATTTTTAAAAGAAAATCATATTTTGTTATTAACTCTCCTGATGTAATCAAAATTTTATTCCTATAAGGAAAATAGAAATTCTCCAGAGAAAACATCTAGATTCAGATCCTACTTATGTCTATTTGTTATGCACCAAAACTATGTCTCATAATATGTTAAAAATAGGCACAAACTTCATGGAATTTAATACTTGCAACAACAAGTTTCACAATAATTATGTAGTTACTACATTTCCCCCCCCCCTTTTATTTTTACAAATACAATAGGTCCTCAGGTTACCTTGGAGATCTGTTCCTATGGCGCTATGTAATGCGATTTTCGCCGTAAGTTGGAACCCACCTACATAAGCCCCTATGTCACTCACATGGAGCACATACACAGCAGTAATGAAGTGAGACAGTAAAAATAACTTAAAAGAAATATAACAATTCCTGACCTTTACTTGTGGTAAATAAATAATAAAAAACATAAAGCACATATGTACATACGTTGAAATGATGGAACCTTTATTTTTTATAAATACTATAAATGGGAGATGGCGATGTAACCACGGAACGATGAACATCAAGTCTGACATAACCCGAGGATTGCCTGTAAGGATATGTGGGCTCAGAATAGTTAAGTGACTTTCTGAGGTAATAGACCTAAGAAATGGCTCCTTGGGGACTGCAAACTGGGCCCTTTCCTGCATATTTCCTTTGTTGTAAACTCACTGAGAAAAGACAGATACCTCACAACAGCCTCACAGCAGGTGGCATCCAGTAGCCTGGCCTGGCCTTGGCTGTATGTTTTCAGTCTCTCTCTGCCTGTATACTGCTCTGTGGTGCTGACATTGTTTCCCCTCGGATCTGTCACCTAGACTTACAAACAGTATTTTTTTTAATACTCACCCAGAAGACATGCTTTTCAAAGTGATTTGAAAGAGACAAGAAGCTAGAGGGAGAGAGAAACATTGATTGGTTGCCTCCTATACATACCCTGACCAAGGATTGAACCTGCAACTAGGGTATGTGCCTGATTGGGAATTTAATCCAAGACCTTTTGGTGTGCAGGATGAGCTCCAACAGAACCACACCAGCCAGGACCAAATAGTATCTTTATCTAAGCACTAGAGGCCTGGTGCATGAAATTCATCCACCGGAAGGTTGGGGTCCCTCAGCCTGGCCTGCACCCTCTCCAATCTGGGATCCCTCTCACAATGCAGAACCACTGGCTCCTAAGTGCTCGCCACCTGCCTGCCTGATGCCCCTAACTGCTCTCCTGCCGGCCTGATGGCCTTAACTGCTCTCTCTTCCTGGCCTGATCCCCTTAACTGCCCATCTGCTCTCCCTCTCCACACCTTCAGACCCCCAGTGCAAGAGTGCTGAGAGCTCTCCACCGAGGCACCACCCTCATCCTGACGCGCCCCTCCAGGCTCGGCCGTGCCGCGGGACTGCACACACCTCTGCTGGAGGGGGCCACCCCCATCCTGATACCCACTCCAGGCTGGGTGGCATGGCGGGCCTGCATGTGCCTCTGCTGGGGGTGGGGGGGGGTCACCACGGACTGTCCTGATGCCCCCCTCCAGGCCAGGCAGCGTGGCAGGCCTGCATATGCCTCCTCTGGGGGTGGAAGTCCCCACCCCCGTCCCTGCACACCAGCTCCTGTGGGTGCACAGCCTGTTGACTGGTTGTGACTGGGACACCATTAGAACCAATTAGCATATTACCTCTTTATTATATAGATGTGTACCAGTTGCTGCATTAGATATTGGGAATAAAACACATCCTGCCAATACCAGTCTAAGTAGGGAGATCGGCTGATCAACTAATAAGTCCTATTGATTGCCAAAGTCGCAGTGTAGAAGCAGGTGAGTAAGTCTTCATGTGGGAAGAGACATCTCCCTAGGTCTTCATGGTCAGTCCAGGCGGGTTCTGCAGGAGTGCCATGGGGGTCTTGCAAAACTAAAACTCCCACTACTCTGAAGATCTCTAAGTTTGAAATTTTAGACTCTGCAAACTTAAGGTTTTGTATATCAACTTACAATTTATAACCAAATTTATATTGTTTTATATTAAGAAACAAAATAGCTTACAATTCTCCATAAGAGCTAATCAAATGAATGACAGGTAAATGCCACATTTAACAAGCCTCCTCTTATCTTTTTCTTATCAATAGCTGCTTCCTCTCCTTAACAATATGGGGCTGCAGACCAGCTGACTTCAAAATTTCCTTGAGTGATAACTCCCCCTAAACCTCTGTATGAGAACATTTGATGCTTCTCTTTATGGTAATCAACAGTAGATATTACCAACTTCATCAAAATATCATTATAGTGACATTTACCCTATAATCAAATTAATTAGCTTTACTTATTTATAAGAAGAAAAAAATGATTACATATATTGATTTTTGCAGGAGCTGCTAACCTACCCTGACTTTCCTTTGTATTTGGCCTACTTTCCAAGTAGTACACGCTTTCAAAATACAATTCTTGTCTGCTTTATCCCACAATTTCTTTTTAATGCCTAAGTACTGATGACCTACAAAAGAATAGAAAAGATTACAAGGGGAAGAATTAGGCATTTTAATTTTGGGGCTCTCATTTATAACAGCTAAGGCAGCTCTTTCATTTAGAGATTCAGAAAAGCCTAATTACAGGAAATCAAAGTTCACTGGATCTGGGAGCCAAGAAGGAAATAGTGACAGGTTGGATGTAAAGTGCTGCATTTTGACTTTCAAGTTCTCAAAGCTCAATCCTCTCAACCATTTAAAGAATGAGCTTGGGCAGACTGCTGATCTGATGCCCTGAGGGCTGCTGGGCTCCAGTCAGGGCAGCCAGGACCCCAGTGGGCAAAGGGGAAGAAGAACCAAGCCTGTAAATGTTATCTTGGAATCCTGATGTTTCTGACAGGATACTGTGCTCACACTAGTGCCCCTTAGCTATCCCTGAATAAACCAGTGGTTCTCAACCTTCCTAATGCCGTGACCCTTTAATACGCTTCCTCATGTTGTGGTGACCCCCAACCATAAAATTATTTTCGTTGCTACTTCATAACTGTAATTTTGCTACTGTTATGAATCGTAATGTAAATATCTGATATGCAGGATGTATTTTCATTGTTACAAATTGAACATAATTAAAGCATAGTGATTAATCACAAAAACAATATGTAATTATATATGTGTTTTTCGATGGTCTTAGGCGACCCCTGTGAAAGGGTCGTTCGACCCCCAAAGGGATCTCGACCCACAGTTTGAGAACCGCTGGAATAAACAGTTGTGAGGAAAGGGATGGAGGAGACCCATAATGAGTTCAGTGTCTGACATATTTATAGCACAGTGAAGAGTTCAGATTCTCAAGTACAATTTTCATAAAATCTATTCACTGGGAAAATCTGGTGTGTCCAGAGGGAATTAGCTACAGACAAGTAGCTCTGGTGATCCCTGGGATCTTTGATTAGCAATGGTCCCAAAAAATTTGCAGGCCAGTTTGATTCTTATACAAAAAGTATTACCTGACACTTAGGAAAATCTAAACGTGTAAATAATACAAACAAAGAGACTTAGGAATTTTGTTTGATTTATGAACGATAGTATAAAGATGAATTTATACCTGACTTTATGAAATCTGCTTGTAAAAGAACTACATAGGGGAACAAGAAGGATCAGAGAAAGAAGGACTAGTGTTGGTCTTCCCCTGAATTTTTAGAGCTAAGTTCATGGCCAAATGCACTGTGGGCCCTCAGGACACAGGGAAGAAGAGAGGGAGGGACAGGGAGAGGAGGAAGAAATGAGGAGGGAGAGAGTGAGGGATTTAGTGAAGTAGAAGTGGGGAAGGAAGAGGGAAGAGGGAAGAGGAAAGGCAAAGGTTAGGGCAGGAGATGGGTCTGGGAGTGCATACAACTGGAATAAAGGAAGAAAAAAAAACATGTAACTGGACTAAAGAAGAACTTATGGGAAAGAGAATTACTGCATCACCTTATCACATTTAGTGAGAAAAAGATAATGAATTCAGAGTATCTAAATAATATAGTATAGAAATGAAAATCTTTAAAGCAAAATGATGAGTTAGTCTAGGAATATGATTAATGTAATTAACTTCCTGAATAGAGAAGAGGAAACTGTGAAAGATGAAATTGAGTCAATAGTGAGTTTAGGTCCACAATTATAAAACAAAAATTGTAAAAAATAGTAGAATAGGTAATGTCTTTTTATTTATTTATTTATTTATTTATTTATTTATTTTTGCTATATCACCTAAATAGCATTGTTATTCTACATAAGATTATAATCTCATCCTCTGGATCATCTTTAACCTGTTGGAAGTTAAAACAAATAAACAAAAATACTATTTGAATTTACAGACACTGGTGAGAACAAGTCCACCCATAGTAGTGGAACAGGGAAGAGAGTGCAGGCTTGACTGGTGCGAGGTAGCAAGGTGGATGGAGTGGCACTGGCAGGAAGGTTTTAGTTGCTCAGGCTTCCAAAGCCCAGGGATTGTTAGAGGCAGGAGCTGGAAGTCACATAAGGGAGCCTGGACTCTGACCATTTCTCCTACTAATTAGTGTTGTGTACAGAGGCACTCACTCCACCCTGTGTCTCAGTTTTCTCATCTTGAAATTGAGAGGGCTAACCTATGTTTATCTAAGATTCTTTCCAGTTCTAAATCTCCTAAAGTTAATTTGCATTGTTTCATCTATTTAATTGCTCATTCCGAGTCTTCTTAAAAGACTGTCTCTAAGAGCTCAATTCAGTAAAAGTTAGTCCTTAACAAGTTACTGAATGTAAAGGGAAAACAAGAAGGAATGAGATTTTGTTGTTACTAATGGACTCTTATAATCCCCTGGTGTGTGTGTGTGTGTATGGGGGGGGTATTGTTATTCCTGGGATTTCTGCTATTTCTTTAATCTTTCATAAGTATTTGTAAAGCACTATTCTATTTTTTGGTGATATTATGCCTAAGAAGCTAATATATTTTCCTTTACATGCTAGTTGTATTTATCAACTTATTTGGAGATGCTTATTCAACCTACGTTAATACCCAAAAAAGGGCAATGTATTCATATGTATGTCAGACATATCAGGTTAAAGTTAGCCAGGATGAAAGCACAGCGAAGCAAGGCTTTAGCCATTCAAAGCCTACTGCCAACACCAGAACCCAAAGAGCTCCTTGCTTTACTGGAGAGCATAGGTAACTGGGAATGTTTGACAGATAATTAGGGCAGAATCCATCCCATATGAGCTCACATTTCCCTATTCCAAGTCCCTAGAGTCACATGTACTTCAGAATTGAAATTTTTTCAAATTTTAGAAAGATAATACTCTATATAATGAAACTCGCAGAAGGATTAGGGAAAGCACTTCTTATTTAACCCTACTGATATTTCTGCAATGTAACATATAATAATTTACAAAGAGACTATAAAAAGCCTCACATCAACACAGAGAAGGTTTTGTCATTAAGTAAGTTTTCTGCAAACTCTTATTAAAGCTTTTGTGTTTCAGAACTTCTGCATTTTTAAATGCTGAAAAGGTCAGTAGATCTGTGTCACTCTGCAGGGACTCACATGATTTAATATCTACTCTCCTATGGATAGAAAGATATTATTTTAGGGATTTTTTTATTAGAAACAATACTGACATCAACATTCTTGCAAATGCATCTTAGGAAAAATGTAAGAGTATATCCTTAGGACGAATTCCCAGAAGCAATATTGATATGTAGCTGAAGATTCAATCAACATGTGAGTTTACATTTTGATAAATATTACCAAATATCCTTCCGAAGAAGTTGCTCCGATTTAAGACTCTCACTAGCAGTATATGGAAGTGTGTCTCCCCATGCTTCTCTTGTGTTACTTTCCTAGGTTTGCTGTAACAAATTACACAACTAGATGTGTAAATAGTATGAATGTATTGTCTCACAGTTCTGGAGGGTCAATTTTTGACAGGGTCCGTTCCTTCTGAGGGCTGGGAGTCTGTCTCAGGCTTCTCTTCCAGCTTTTGGTGGCCTCAGACATCCCTTGACTTGTAGATGTCTGTCTTCTTCCTGTGTCTTCACATGTCTTCCCCCTGTATCTGTTTCTATTTTTGTCCAAATTATCCCTTTGTATAGGGATGCCAGTAATATTGGATTAGGACTGACCCTAATCATCTTGCCTTAATCATCTGCAAGGACCTTATATTAACTTAAGGTCACATGGGATTTAGGACTTCAGCATGTTTTTGGAGAACTCTATTTAACTAATAAATCTCCCAACATCTACTTTTATTCAGCTTTTCTAATATGATAATTAAAAAATAGCATCTCACAATTTCAAATTGCATTTCTTTAATTCAGATGGATTTGTGGATTTTATATTTTTTCCTTTTTATTTTGAAACTAATATAGACTCACAAGAAGTTGGAAAACTAGTACAGAGTCCCATAAACTTTCACCTAGCCTCCTCCACAAATGACATCTAATATAACTGAGTACAAGATCAAAACCAAAACACTGACATTGATAGAATATTGTTAACTAGACTTTAAATCCTATTTATCTTCAGTTTTTACATATACTCTGCGTGTGTGTGTGTGTGTGTGTGTGTGTGTGTGTGTGTGTGTGGTGTTTGGTTGGGTAATTGCTCCCTGCAATTTGATTTGATTCTAGGTATAACTCCCATGTATAGACTTGTATAACCACCACTACAATCGAGGTAGAGAAATGCAAAGAAACTCCCTCATACTACCTTTAGTCACATCCAACACCCACACCCATCCCTTTACCCCAGAAATCAAGACTCTATTCTCCATCTCTATGGTTCTGCCATAATGATATCACATAGTACATAACCTTTAGAAATTGTTGTTTTCTACTCAGCATAATGAATAGCCATATATTGTATGATACACTTGTACATAATCTATGCATCATTCATCTGTCCATTTTATTGCTGAATAATATTCCATTTAATTATTTTTGATATTCTTAGACATTTATATTTGTGTGTGTGTGTGTGTGTGTGTGTGTGTGAATTGCCTATCCATAATTAGGCCTGTTTAAAAAAGGTGGTGTTTCCTATTGTGTTTGTCTTCCATTATTCATTTAGAATTTTCTTTATAATGTAAAATGTATCAATCATTTGTTTTACTGGTCCTTGGTTTTTAGTCCTGCTATCTTACTTACAGAAAGGACTCCCACTCAGGACTTGAAACGTTAAAATTCTGCCTATAATTATTGTGCGTGTGTTTTAGAAGTGAGGTAGGAATTCAGATACTTTGTGGCTCTTAAATATTTATTTTTTACAGATTTTCTGTGCAAACATTTGATGTAACCTCAGTGTATATGTGCATTTGGAACTTGCACAACCAATACTCCTTTGCAGAAACATGGTTTACAAGCCCTAGGTTAATTATGGCACTAAACTCCCTCAACTGCTAAAAACCAATTTCCTGCTGGTTCATAAAAAATTGTCCAGGATTTTAAATCTAGGAGAAAAATGGGAGTTTGGGTAGTTGAAGCAAGACTTTAGGAAAATATAGAAAGTGTTAACATGCAAAATACAGGGTATAGGCTTTCCAAATGATGCAAGTTTATGAGCTCCCAGGTAGATTTCCAAGGTCAATATAGCTAAATCTATCATCTGATTTTTTAAACAATAAGCGCTCCCTAAGCTGAAGACTAGTAATGTGGATATTGGGAGGACACAGCATAAACAGAGCTTTCTTGGAGATGGGAAGGTCAGCTCCCCATGGTTAGGGCTACACTCTCACTTGCAGACAGTGACTTGCCCATCATAGTCTTCATGAAAGGGTCTGGCCTAGAGTGCTGTGACCACTATGAGACCCCCAGCAAAGACAAATACAGTCAGTAAATTAGGCTCCAGCCTGGCATGGTGATAAGCTTCTGGTGATTTTTCTTAATGCTCTTTTCTTGTTAGCTATATAATCTTTCATGTCCGGGAAATACTTCTATAGAGAAGTTGCCAGCACATTCAAGAACCAGTAACTGGGGGAGGAATGATAAAGGAGTGTTGAGAGAGCCACATACCATGACAATTATGGCTGGCTCCTTCCCACAAATAATCTCTGAAGACCCCTGTGGGTGTGTGTCCCTTAGAGTTGGAAGGACACCTGAGTCCACTCTCACTCCCTGCGCAGGTTCCGTCTGTGGCATCTGTGCTGGCGCAGCCTGAGAGCATCCACAGACTTTTGAAATCAAGTAGTCTTGAGTGTTCATCCCATTTTACAACTTAATAGTTGTATGATCTTGAATAAGTTACTAAATGTCCTTCATCATAAAGTGGGGATAGTGAAAGTGTATGTATTACAGCTTTCCTGAGCAGATTCGATTAGATGATGTAGGTAATGGGCCTTGTGTAGTGCCAGGTGCATGCTACTAAATGCTGAGCTGCATCATTATTATCTCCAGGGTTCAGACACCCGTTTCCTCCTGAGGCCATCCCAATAACTCAGGGATAAAATGCACTCAAGCTTCTGAATTCATTATCATCTGCTATGGAGTCTACAGTACAAGATTAATCTCCTCAAAGGTCAATTCATTTTGTTTTTTTCATTGACTATTAACTGAACCCACCATTTCAGAAACACATGTTACTCAAAGCAAGCCTGCCCTGGGCAAAACTACAAGATAAATAGGCCATCTGAAAGGCTCTTTCCTCATAAGTTGTACCACTGATAATGGCTTAATGTGTCTACATTCCCATTAACATATTTGTCATTTTAAAAAGAACCCTCAATGCCTTATCCTCAGGAGTAATTAACAACGAAACTCCTGTGTCCAAGGGAGACCATTTGGGAAGACAGGGCTGAGAAACGTTGTTGTTTTGTTGTTGTAATTTCCTTCAGATCATACAGGAATCTGCATTGCAATAGAGGACTGTGTGTGTGTGCGCGCGCGCGCGTGCGCGCGCGCTTATCTTTCCTTTTTATTGCAAGGGAATGGAACTCATATTTTCTTTTGGGAACTACCCTTTCTAATTTGATGGAACAATCAAGCTCAAGGTCCTCATCTCCTTGTCAATCAGAATTCCCCTTGACTGGAGACTAGACCAGTGGTGGGCATATGACCCAGAGCTGAATCCTTTACTGTGTATCCATATGAGCCTAGGAATAGTGAGATTAATCTCTTTCTGGTCACAAATGCTAAGGGCTAGGTGAACTGAAGAATCATCTCTGCCATCACCTGCAGAACAAAGCAGAGATGGGAGCTGTAATGAATGAGAGACATACTTTTATGACATTTTTTGAGCATCTAGATATAATGATGTCTGGTGTAGCTAGTCATTGACTATTCCCATGACACAGTAATACCTTCTGTTTCCATATTCTTGGCCTATATTTGTCCTTTCTTTAAGTGGGTTTGAAGGGGTTCATATTACAAACAACAAAAAATTTAATTAATATAGTTGTGTATAAATGGATGTCTAGTTGAGGAGTGAAGAGCTATAAAAATTTACTGCCACTGTTGAACAGAGAATTTGCAATTTAAGCTATATTGATAATATGCCAATAGCATAAACAGACCTTATCAATGTATCACCACTGCACACAAACTCTCTGATAGTTGTTCACTTTTTTACCGCAATCATACAGCCTTCTTTGAATCAGATGAAGGACTCAATTGCTTGTGTCATTCTCCATTCAGTATCATTCAGGTGCATCTTCATATTCCATTTATATGTAATGTCACTTCCTGGCTTTATTCAGTTAATGTGAAATTTAAGACCTTGGGATTTGGAATTCCAGAGATTTATTTTATCATTTATCACTGACTACATTGGCCCTAAGAAAGTGGCCAATGCTATCTAACCTTCACTTTTTAAACAAAATAATTTGGGAAATATTAGTAACTACTGCATAATATAATATTCAAATGAGATAGTGAGTTAAAGTGTCTGGCCTATAGAACGTCTCAGTGACTATTAATTATTGTTATTTGTTGTTTTTATCTGCATGTGATAGTATCTAGATAAATATTTGTTGAATTAATAAATATATCCTTAGCTTTGAAAAATTCTTCAATGCACATTTTTTCTATTCTGTGGGAAATCCCTTGTTTTATGGTCAAGACAGTGAGTGGAATGTAAAACCAGTAAAACAGTTGTTGAGTTTATATATGTTATTATTTTATTTACTAGAGACCCGGTGCACAAAAATTAGTGCACTCGGGGGGGGGGATTTTCTATTCGGGAAATCCCTTGTTTTATGGTCAAGACAGTGAGTGGAATGTAAAACCAGTAAAACAGTTGTTGAGTTTATATATGTTATTATTATATTTACTAGAGACCCGGTGCACAAAAATTAGTGCACTCGGGGGGGGGGGGGGGGGGTCCCCCAGCCCGGCCTGTGCCCTCTCCCAGTCTGGGAGCCCTCGGGAGATAATGACCTGCTGGCTTAGGCCTGCTCCCGGGTGGCAGAGGGCAGGCCCAATCCTTAGGTGCAGCCCCTGGTCAGGCTCAGAGCAGGGCCGATTGGGGAGTTGGGGCGCTGCCCCGTCATGCACAGAGCAGGGCGGATCGGGAGGTTGTGATGCCCCCCTCA
>NW_005353752.1:754571-790328 GCF_000412655.1 Myotis brandtii
GTTGGAGTCTGCAGTCACTGAAGCAAGGAAGCCTCATGTTCGCTTCCAGCTGCCTGGCTGCCGGCCGCCATCTTGGTTGACAGTTAATTTGCATAAGGATATGCTGATTAGCCAATGGGAAGGGTAGCGGTCGTACGCTAATTACCATGTTTCTCTTTTATTAGTGTAGATAGGACTTGGGCAAGCTACCCACTTAATTGGACTCTCAGTTTCCTTGCCTGTACTTAGTGATAATGAGACTGCATACTCTTAAGGTTGTTGAAAGGATGAAATAAGACTATTTAGTAAGTTAGTTGCATGAATTAATAACCTGTCCATCCTCCCTTTTTAGTGCCTGTTGCCTAGCATATAACAATATACTAATCCCTAGGTAAGTATATATTATTAATATTCTTTTGAATGTTGCTTATTGGCTTGCAAATAACAAAGGAAAGACAAAAAATCAGTAATACTAGCTTCGTTTGTCTGTGAGTATCTTGTATAAGCCTGATGCCTAATATAAAAACTATTTATCTTGGTTTACATGTAATGGAAAATAGAATAGCAGACCTATTACCAACAGTCACTGAAAAGATCAACTACTTTTCATGGCTTCTTGAAGTCACCAACTACCCACTTTTTGTTGAAGGGCTTTCACAAAAACTGTGCTCCTATGTCTCTACTTGGTTTTTTTCCAGCTATACAATCATACCAAAGCTTCAGTCATTTCAAATCTTGGCGACAGCCACCAACCCTCTCCTAAGTGTTGTGCTTTGTCTGTGCTTACACAGGAGAGAATCACCTAGCTTGGTGTTCTTGTTACATCGATGGCATAACAAGGTCAGGATAAATGAATCCATCCATTCAAGGGCACAACTTAGGTAACCTGCCAAGGAAGGGTGCACATTCAGTGTAGTCTATAGTCAATTAAGTCTGCAATTTCTATGGAAAGTGCATTACAGGTATTAGGGCTGGGAAACCTTGGAGTAAAATAGCTCATATCATCGTTAAAAGTCTCAGGCCACATGCTTGATTTTCCAAGGAGTTGCTCATGAATATCCAAGTGGTGGTACTTGATAAGAATACAAATAAGAATAGTCTCTAACTACTTACTTGCATGTGTGATATTACACTTTTTATATTTTCAAACATGTGATGACATGAAAAGTGAATAAAACACCACAAGCAAGTCTATCAGATCTTTGTGACTAATAACATATTTCTCATCTCAGTAAATAGGCAGTGATGGTAATGATGAGGTCAATGAGGGTATTCTTTTTTTTTTTAAGAAGCACCAAGTTCTAGAGAAAACATGATGAGGGCTGTTCAATTTTCATAAATGTCTAACCCAACGTAGTCAAAATAAACAACACAGATAACTTGGAGATTTAATATTGGGAAATGAAAATCAACACATTTGATTTTTAAAACTTAGATTTATTCATGCAAGTTTGTAAAGTTGTGATAACAGGAAATGTAATGTAGTAATTAAGGACATGAATTTTAAAGTCAATTGGTTGGGTTTGAAATTCCACTCCACTGTTTTCTAGCTGTGTAATTTATTTATCTTTCTACCCCTCACCTTCCTATTCTGTAAAATAAACACAGTAACAGGAACTCTTCATAATGATGCTGTGATATTGAGTTTATATAAGGCATCTATTATGGTAGCTGGCACTGAGAGCTCAGTAATGTTAGCCACTGTGATTTTGAATCAAGGATTTAATAGCCAATCCCTGATTATTCTATGAAAAACAGGATTAGTATGCATGCATTCCTGAGGTTGTCATACACTGTCCATGTGATAGTAACTGAGATTAGACTCCATTGGTCAGTCTCATGAACCTGGACAATAGTTTATAATAAAATTATCACATGTATGGGGACTATTTATGGCCTCAGTTTGTGAAATCATTATCTATATTCCTCAAGAGAAGCCTTCTACGCTCTACATGGTTTCACATTAGTCAGTTTAGCTCTATCCTCAGTGAAAGTAATTAGAACAAAGAGAACTGCAGGCAGTTCTTCAAACTTGTCTTTAACTTCTGTCACAGTAGTGACACACATTTAGGGAGAGCATTTTGGAAGAAGCACCATACACTCATCACTGTTTGGGTTCATATGAATAGCTTATAGAAGCTTTTTCTGTGCTCATTTACTATGTATGTCTCTCTGTTGTCATTGCCAATATCTGGCCTCTTTGTGTTAAAATAGGTCTTCCTTAACTCATCTCTAAACAAAGTTTGAGGTAACTACTATGTATGAGGTCTGATTTCACTCCAGTTTAAAATTAATAGTCTAATTTGTAGACTGCCTAACTGAACAGCAACATTTTATTTTTTATTTTTTTAAATATATTTTATTGATTTTTTACAGAGAGGAAGGGAGAGGGATAGAGTTAGAAACATCGATGAGAGAGAAACATCGATCAGCTGCCTCCTGCATATCCCCCACTGGGGATGTGCCTGCAACCGAGGTACATGCCCTTGACCAGAATCGAACCCGGGACCCTTGAGTCCGCAGGCTGATGCTCTACCCACTGAGCCAAACCAGTCAGGGCAAACAGCAACATTTTAAATGGCCATTTGGTTTGCTATGTGCCATGCCTCCCATTTGCATGTATCTACCAACATCAGCTACCAACTGGTGACAAAGTAACTTAAATCCTTTGTTTGCATCATTAAGGGAATCTGTAATAGCTTATCTCTCACATGGCCAAGTTGAGCGAGCCACCTTTAGAGACCAAGGTTAAAAGATATTCTACTGCCCTTTAGCGGCTAAAGTTTAGCCCCTCCCTTAGGCTACCAAGAAACAGTAGACAATTGGGCTCTGGGTGACTTTGAAATTAACCAGGTAACATGAGATTCTTGCTAGTATTGTATTTCATTTTTGAGCAAACAGCCTTTGGAAAACACAGAAGATGAGGTATAGCTTAATCATTGCATAAAAAGCAGTCCAAGTGTCCTTGCAATGTACCATTTCTGCTCTCAGAATATTTTTAGAGCCAGTGAGGGCTGTGGGGAAGGACAGGCAGAGAGGGTTTCATGCAGTGTGCTCTCAGCATCATGCTATTTCCGTCCTCTGAATGGAAGAGCTTCCAGGGTCAATGTCCTCCATCAGTCTTTTTTTTTATAAAATGAAATTTTACAAAGAAAGAGAGAGACTTTTTAAAAAAATCAAAAGTAAGGAGATAAAAGCAACTAAATGCTGTTAGGAGACAAAATGGTTTCCAAAAACTTCAGCTCGGGGTCTGAAGCTGAGATGTTCCCTTGCAGTGGATTGGATGTATGAACAGAATCTCTCCATTGTGTCTTTCAACTGAATCGTTTTGAAACACACCTATATGTCAACATACAAAAATAAAAGTGAAAGCAAAAATAAACTGAAGTATATTGTAACTCCCTGGCAAAGTATTCTTGTTTTGAGGTTGTTAAAGCAGCTTCCTGGAGTTATTCTCTCTCAAATCCTTCTCCCAACCAAAGAGAAAACAAAACAGAACACAAAATAAGGGAGCTGGATAAAGAAGAGCTCCAGGGTCTTGCCGCAAACACCTCAGTGTTCAATCCTCTCAGTCTGCTTCCCCAGCGCTTCAGTTGCTGAATTTCCTTCTTCAGAGCCAGTAGCATTTTCATCTATCCTTTTATATTCCATGTACACGGGACTCCATTCATGTTCCCTTCTATCCCTGGAACAGAGAACTTTATTTCTGTTCCCTTAACATTGAATGGCACATCCTCTTTTGGGGTAACCAAAGATTAAAAAAAATACTTCTACTTTCTGAATTTCATAAGTGATGAAACAGCATGTATCTAATCCTGTAAATGAGACTTCACAGACTAGAAGAGCTTCGCAGAAAGAACAGAAAGGCGATGCTGAGTTTGTGGAGGGGCCACCGTTGTTTTGTGCAGCAGTGGTTACCTGCAGCAGGATGACTCACAGCCCTGCTGCCAAGGCTGGGCCCTCATTTGAGTGTTGGCCTTAGAATCCTGTGTTGGGGATGATCGCCACAAGATCTCTGCATGACAAGCAAAGGCATGGAGAACAAATGAAATACTTTGTCACTGGCACTTGCAATGTTATGAATTTTGAGCATCAGAGGTGGATTAAGAGCTTGCTGAGCACAGGGAATCCTCCTGATTAGATGAGGCTTCCTTTAACTGGACCCTGAGAGAGTAGGGAGACCGCACTCTTGGCGGTTTGGAGCACACTCGGAGGAACATCTCATCTAATGGGGACATGGCTAAGATTGTTATGAAGTGAACTGGGGGTGGAGGGAAGCAAAGGAGAAAACACAACCTGCAGACTGCCAGAGGCTCTTACGCACCTTTCCCTGCCATGAGCAAGAGACCAGCAGCTTCCTTGGGCGGGGCTTCTTGATGGAAAACTGCAAGCCTCTCTATTCTTGATATTTGACAAAGATGCTATTAACCAAAGATCTATTCTTTTCCTGCTTGTTCTTCCATATGTAGTTCTATTTTCCCATTAAGTATTCCTCCAAAACTGGAGATTGTCAGTAGTTCCAGCAACTTTTACACACCTCGAAGACTTTTAGGACCCGCTAGACCCTGGGAGGAAGACAAACCTGGCTTCAGATGCTAGTGTGTCTACAGCTTTTTACTTCTTTTTCCTTCAGAGATAACATCTTCCCTTGACTCATGGACAGTGGCTTTTCCTGCAGAAAAGAGAGGGTTTCATAGATTCCATCATTTTCCTTGGCAAGGCATTGTTTAGCATGATGAAATTAAACCTGGTTTATTCATGGATTTCATAATGTTCTCTGAAAACAAAAACAAGCTAATGGAAAAAAAGTCCCACCACAGCATGACAGAACCTGCCAGTCACCAGCATTTTAACTCCTTCTACTTCCCTGCAAGCAGAGCTGTGGGAAAGACATAGAAAAAACAAATCTGTTAGCAAAGTGTTTCCCAGTAAATAAGATTTTAAGAATTCTGGGAAGCCAGAAGGAATCCTCTCTCTCTCTCTCTCTCTCTCTCTCTCTCTCTCTCCCTCTCATAGATTGCAGCCTGCATTTTAGCTGCTGTATTATAACACCACATACTGTTTCTATACTTTTGTTTATATCATTTAAAGGTCAATATGTTAGCAAAGTGTTTCCCAGTAAATAAGATAATAGGATTTTAAGAATTCTGGGAAGCCAGACGGAATTCTCTCTCTCTCTCTCTCTCTCTCTCTCTCTCTCTCTCTCTCATAGATTGCAGCCTGCATTTCAGCTGTTATACTATCACACCACATATTGTTTCTATACTTTTGTTTATATCATTTAAAGGTCAATCTTTGATGCACAGTTTGGCTGGAGGGTAGGGTGATTTTCTTGCTTTGGCAATTAGTTCAGCTATTACCTTTCAAAGATTAAACCACATGTGATTTAGCCCAAAACACATAGGAAATTCCAGACTCATTTGTTAAAATGAACCAACCATTACATATTACATTTTTGTTTATTAATAGACTTAAAAAATTTAAGGACATAGAAAAATAAGTGGAAATTCCAAGAGTTCCTTCTGATACTCATGTCTTATTTTCCATGTTCTGATGCTTTTATATCTGGACCTTGCTGACCATGGAGGGACTTCCCTTCTCAGAGTCAGCCAAGTTCTGAGTGTGCCTTCCAAATGCAAACCACCCAAGCCAGTGTCCACACTGCACCCACCTCCTCTGTGGGTCTCTCACACGGGGGACCACTGTTCCCCTACCCTGTTGACACCAAGGCAGGTACTAGACAACCAGTGACAGTCCTATGCCCACAGACCACTGAAGTCATCACACTAAAATCCTAAGCCTCTGGAACCTGTTTCACCTGGTACTTCAAATGGAAACCACCATCCAGGCTACTGCTCACAGTCTCCCCCTCTCCTCTACTTTCTCCCTGACCCAAGTGTTCTCTTGGGTGCTCTCTCCTCCTGGGAACAGTGAGTAGTAAACTGTAGTTCAATGGCAATCATCTCCTGGTCTGTTGGCTTTGCTATATCTAAATAGTAATAACCCTTAGATTTTACATTTCCCCATAGTGCATCAGGACCTCTGATTTTGCCCATTATCAATAACTTGCATTAGTGTAATATATATATTACACTAATATACATTGTTATATATATATTACAATGGATGAATTGATTGACACATTATTATTTACTAGAGTCCATAGTTTGCATTAGGGTTCTCTCTTTGTGTTGTGCAATCTGTTTGTTTGAACAAATGTAAAATAATATGAATCCATCATTATTGTATCATACAGAATACTTTTACTGTCCTAAAAATCCTCTGTGCTCTGCTTATGCACCCTTCTCTCTCTCCTAACCCCTGAAAGCCATTGGTCTTTTTACTGTTTCCATAGTTTTGCTGCTCCAGAATGTCATATAGTTGTGTTATCGGCGAAGTTGGGGTATCACCTTTGCCACTGAGTGCTAGTGGTAAAATCCTTATATCTGGAGAAAGAGGATTTTCTGAGCCTTGCATGGGAGTATGAGTGAATTTTATTTGCATGGAATTACGTATCTGTGTTTCCAAAGCCCAATTTCCCTTTATTCAGTCATGGAAGAAGTGAAACTTGGGTTTCAGTAGAGCTAAAAGCAAAGCCAGTGGCCAGAATTTCTGTTCCATGTTGCAGCCAGGTCCAGTTCAGCATCAGGCTAGTGGCAGTCCATTAGTCCATTGTGTGTGGGGTCCGAATGACTGTGGGCCACACGGGAGAATGCAGGGGAGCAGTAGCATGGGAGCCCTGCAAGCCAGGAGTCAATCAAGAGAGCACAACAGAAGAAACTCCTTTGTTTAGGGGATTAAATCCCAAATCTCCCTGTGCTTGCAGTGGCCAATGACCTCTGTTCCCAGGTGTGACTGACAGGCAGCACCTTAGCTAGTCCCCCTAACTTTACTGGGCATGCATTTGTCTTCTCCCTGTCCAGTCCTTTCCCCAAGTGGTCTATGGGGAATGAGTTGGTGGCTCCATGGCGAGTGTAAATCTTTAGGTTCCTGGTGAAGCAGCCCAAATGACATGCCAATAATATTTGGTCTTTCCTTTGCTCCTTTCCTGTTATTAATAAATGGGTTAATTACAATGGCATCATTTGGAATCATACCGTAGGTAGTCTTTTTGGATTGGCTTTTTTCACTTAGCAATACCCACTTGGATTTCCTCCATGTCATTTCCTGGCCTTTTTAAGTTGCTGAATAATATTCCATTGTCTGGTTGTACCACTGTTTAGTCATTCACCTATTGAAGGGCATCTTGGCTAGTTCCATTTTGTGGCAATTATAAATAAAGGTGCTATCATCATCCTTGTGAAATTTTTCTGAGTACATGAGTTTTCAACTTCTTGGGTAAATACCAAGGAGTGTAATTGCTGAGTCATATGGTAAGTTTTATTAGAAACTGCCAAACTACCTTCCAAAATGTCTGTGCCAGTTTCATCCCCACCAGCAATGCATGAGAGTTCCTGTTGCTCCACATCCTCACCAATATTTGGATTAATGTTTTGGATTTTAGTCATTCAGGTAGATGTATAATTATATCTCTCTCTCTTTTTTTAATTCACAATTCCCTGATGACATATGATGTGTGACAACTTTTCAGGTACTTATTTGCCATCTGTATATAAATTTTGGGAAGGTGTCTCATTGGATGTTTTGCCCATTTTTTAAATTGGATCATTTGTCTTTTTATAGTTAAGTTTCAAAAGTTCTTTATATATTTTGTATACAAGTACATTATTAGATAAGTGTCCTGTAGATATTTTCTTCTGGTCTATGACTTGTCTTTTCATTCTCTTAACAGTGTCTTTCATAGAGTATACATTTCTAATTTTCACGGAGTTCAATTTATCAGTTTTTGTTTTCTTTCATGGAATATCCTTTTTGTATTTTAGCTAAAAAGTTATAGACAAATACAAGGTCATCTAGTTTTTCCTGTGTTATTGTCTAAGAGTTTTATAGTTATGGGTCCTGCATTTGTATTTACCATTATTTTGGGGTTAATTTTTGTGAAAGATATGAAGTCTGTGCTTTGAATCATTTTTTGGCATGTAGATGTCCAGTTGCTCCAGTGCCATTTATTGAAAAGACTTTCTTTCCATTGAACATCCTTTGTTACTTTCTCAAAAGTATGTTTGCATGTTTGCATGGGTCTATTTCTGACCATCTATTCTGTTACATTGATCTACATGTCTATTTGTTTGTACATCAGTATCATCTTGATTATTGTAGCTTTATATTATGTCTTGCATCGATTAGTGCCAGCCTTCTGACTTTGGTCTTTTTCCACATTTTGTTAATTATTCTGGGTCTTTCGACCTTCCATATAAATTATGAAGGCAGTTTGTCAAGATAACTTCCTGGGATTTTAATTGGAATTTCACTGAATCAAAGATCAAGTTGGGAAGAACTTAGATCTTGACAATATTGAGTCTTCTTGTGCATGAACATAAAATATTTCTCTTTTTAGGTCTTCTTTAGTTTCTTTCATTAGAATTTTGAGTTTTCCTCATATAGAATTTGTACATAATTTGTTGAATTTATATACACAATTACTTATCTTTTATGCTAATGTAAATGGTATTGTGTTTTTTAATTTCAATTTATAAATATTTATTGTTATATAGGGTAGAGATTGACTTTTGCCTATTAACTTTATATTCTCAGATATTGCTATAATCACTTATGAGTTCAAGGATTTAAAATAATTCTTTGGCATTTAAGGCATAGGAAATCATGTTATGTGTGAAAAAACTCAGTTTTACTTTTTCTTTCCCAATCTGTATACCTTAAATTTTCTTTTTTGACATTGCATTAGCTAAGACTTCCAGTATGGTGTTGAATGAACAGCAGATATCCTTGCCTTCTCCTTATCTTAATAGGAAAGTATATAGTTTCTTACTGTTAATCATGTTATTAGCTGTAGATTTCTTTAGAAATTCTTTATCAAGTTGAAGTTCCCCTTTATTCCTAGTTTGCTGAGTGTTTTTATAATGAATGTGTGTTTAATTGTGTCAAATTCTTTTAGGCTATTGATGTGATGTATTCCAAGAGTCAGTCTCAGTTGAATCAGCCTTGCATATCTGGGATATGTAGTGTGTAATTCTCTAAAAATTGATGGATTTGATTTGCTAATACTTTGTTTAGAATTTTTGCATCTGTGTTCATGAAAGATAATGTCTGTAGTTTACTTTCTCATAATGTCTTTGTCTGGTTTTAGTATTAGGATAATGCCGGCATCTAGAATGAATTAGGAAGTGCATAGTACTTTTAACTATCGCCAAAGGTGTCCATTAATAAGACATACCATCAACAAGAGATAGTCTTTGGGTTATATTTCTATTAATAGCAATGTGTTTATATGTCACTGTCCATCTTTTCTCTTTCAGGACCCCTTAACTCCAAATTAATTAGAGTTTGTAAAAGAGCTTTTATTGTTCTTCAGCAGTTCGAAGCTGAGGGTAAGTTTGTGGTAGGTTTGCTTACCTTCGTAGTGGAAGGCAGGTGAATGGGCATGATGGAGTAAACTCATGTCTTCATTGTCCTGAGCATCCAGCTCTGAGAACCAGGCAAGGCACTTGGGTGATACTATGACTTTGTGAGAAAGCTCTTCTGGCTTAATAGCCACTGGTACAAAAGGTCAAAGTTGAGGGAGAGATGACCAGAAGAGGAGAATGAGAAGCAAAATTGCTTACTATCATGTGCTCAAATATATTTAGTTTGCTGAAGGCTGCAAGAACAAGGGCTCTCAAATAAAATACCACAGGCCATTCCCAGTGTCACCTGCACTAGAAGTTTCAGGATCCTGAACCAGAAGTACTATGAGAATCCCAGAGGCAGGAGGCAAGGCTCAGTGAAAAGACTTGAGGAGCAGATAATTCTGTTTTCTAATTTAGCCTAGAATTTTATGTTTTTATTTTTAAAATTCTTTATTATTGAATGTATTATATATGTCCCCTTTTTTCTCCCATTGACCTGTTATAGTCCAACCCTGCCCCCCACTCCAGGCCTCCATCACCCTATTGTCTGTGTCCATGGGTTATGCATTCATGGTTCTTTGGTTGATCTCTTCCCTCCCACCCCCACCTTCCCTCTGAGATTCATCAGTCTGTTCCATGCTTATATGTCTCTGGATCTATTTTGTTCAACAGTTTATTTTGTTCATTAGATTTTACATATGAATGAGATCATGTGATAAGTCTACATTTTTGTTGAATGACCTTTGGTTTTAAAATCTGTCTTTGAAGCCAGTCATCTAAGAATATTCTAATTTATGCTTTGAAACTAACAAACATAAAGAAATAGATTTTCTGTGCTATATTTACTACCTATTACATGTCAGTTATTTGCTCTTCTTGCATCTTACATGTTACCTCTCCTATTCCTCATGTTCTATTGTCCTCTGTTGCTGACTATTGGCTACAGATTCTAATATCTAAGTTGTTGGGGTCAAAAGTGCATTGGCAAGCCAGAGATTTATGTTCTCGGAGCCTAGAAGTGTGATTATATATAATTATCAGCATTTATTATAAGTCATTTACCAACTATTAAGGGTGACAGTAGTGGCCCTGGTGAATTAATGTGTGTGTGTGTGTGTGTGTGTGCGTGTGCGTGTGTGTGTATCGGTGGAGGGATAAACCTGTAGTTTAGAGATTGCCTTCCACTTCAGCTCTATATTATTTATTCAAAATAGGCCTTTACAGTGCTTTTGGGGTGGCTCACATAAAAAGCATTCCCACAATGGCCTATTAAGCCAGTAGATTAAAGTAGCCAATCATGGAAAGTTGCAGCTCCAGCTAGTTACTGGAGTCCTCGACTGTGTTTTCTTTTCCAGCCACAGCAAGGCAGTCTCTTGATTAAGGCTGGACTTAAATGAGATTAGGATAATGTCAGTGTGGCCACACCAAAGACCATATTTCCCTGAGGGTCTGAGAGATTTCAGACTTTATTTCATAAATACCTACCAATAAGCTCATACTTCTGAGCTTTCTTCAACAAAATCTTGCAGGAAAGTTAATCTCATGGGTGTCAAGTACAAAAGTTAGACCTGATATAACTATATCCCTTTCAAAGGCTTGGTGATTTAATCCCACAGAATAAACCTCTAATGTAAAATCATATTCCATGGCAAATGATAAATACCATTTTAGAGTTATTATTATTTAGTGGCTATTTTAGAGTTATCAGGGGCATTTTATAGTTCCTTCATATCTTCATGTCCCCTCACAGAAGTGGAAGCATATTCTATCCATCCCACCACCAGGTAAATCCTGCTTTTTAGATCTTGGTAACATAATCAAATGACTCAAGCATTTTGTACTTTGAAAGTTTTAGAATATTATTCCCTAATAAATGAATGAAATTCAGTTTTATTTTCTGAAATAAGTATGGTATATGGAGTTACCCTGAGAAAGAACACATACCCATTTGAAAATGATTGCCTTATTTTAAAACATCCTTGTAGAGACTACTGGGGCAATATAATTTTCTTTTTATCACTTAATGAGCACATCTGAGCAATTACATAAAATGCTTAAATATAATCCCCTTTTCCAACAATTGGAAACAACCCTTTAAAAAGTAGAATGTCAGACCCATTAAGCTTGAACGTGGAAAGAAGTACAAGCATAATGCAAGATGCACTGTTTGTGGAGTGTATAATGACCCTATTAACTAGGAAAATAAACAATTCAACCATATGGGAACATTGTTTTGCAACTCAGTGTGAAGAATAGAAGTAATGATTTAGCACTATTGTACTAATACCACTTGGAAGTATATGTGGCTATTTAGATTTCACAGTAAGTTGGGTCTCAAGATGAAAGGTGATTCTAAAACAACAACTTCTATTTTTACAAGTACTAATGTTTATTGAGAACAGTGTTTGGGTAAATTTCACTGTGTGTTGCTGTGAACACAATTATTATTAAGCTGTAGGCTATGCCATTTGTCACACTTAAATCTAATTCTGCACTACTCAGTCCAATACTTTTGGAAATATTTTGAGGGTAATAATTACCCATTTCTCTATAACATATTGGAATAAGACACATGAGCCTTAAATTAAGTGAACAACTTCAAAATATGATACATCTTAATCAAGGGCAGACAAAATTTCACATTACACTAAAACTATATTACTTCTTGTAATTGATGAATAAAGGAGCAGAGGAAGAAAGAAAGGGAGTCAGGGAAGAAGGGAGACAGGAATTTGTTACCCAAGCACCCAGAAGGGCAATGACTACAGACAAGAATTAGCAATGGTATTAGTGCCATTACACCTACACCATCTTGTAACCCTCTGGGGACATGATGCTACCATCACTAAATAGCTCTTGCTGTGAACAGTATACTGCATAGAGAAGGTTAGAAATTCCTTGTAAGTGCCCTTCCTATGTCCTTTCTCCTTTCCTAAGGGACCAGGATAGCTATAACTCAACAAATACCAAGGTGGTGTTGAATAAGGTAAAGTGAGAAAATGTGGTCTGATACAGATTCAGACGCTTTGATTCTTTATCTGTACAGGTACCCTCTATATAAAGCATGTTAAACTCAAAGACTAACATGGGCCAAATAAACAAGATTTAAGTTTATGTGGGTCACAAAAAAACCAAAAGCTTCAATTTTCATAGAAACGTAGGTTTATTTCGATAGAGACATGCAGAATACAAAAGGCTGAAATAAATGAGTAAACATTAACATAAAAATAATAGAACATTAAAAAAATTAATATTTTTTCCTGAACATTAACTTACCAGACACTGAATAACTGCATAAATTAATAAGCTTAACACAAATAAACCTATTTTTCTTATTCACTGAAAGCAAAATATTTCCTGTTGCACACACCAAACAAGTCAGTACAAGACTAATGATGTGGCAATCATCTGTTAAAATATTTGCTGCTAGTATTAGTGGAGGAGAGAAATGCGCCTTCGCGTAAGGTGTGTAAGGGAAATGAATGCAACACGATTATACTAATTAGTCATTAGAGAATGTTGTAGTTCATTATTAATAACTAGAGGCCCGGTGCATGAAATTCTTGCATGGATGGGGGTCCCCTCAGCCCCGCTTTCACCCTCTCCAATTGGGGACACCTTGGGGGTTGTTTGTCTGCTGGTTTAGGCTCGATCCCTGTGGTATCGGACCTAAACCGGCAGTCGGACATCCCTCTCACAATCTGGGACCAGTGGCTCCTCACTGCTCCCCTGCCTGCCTGGTTGCCCCCAACTGCCTTCCCCTGCAGGCCTGATCTCGCCAACAACTGCTCTCCTCTGCTGGCCAATTTGGTTCTGATTGGTTGGTGTCTATGCCAGTCAGTGTCAGAAGCTCCATCTCCTAGGCAGCCATTGGTTCTTCACAGTACCCACATTTGTTTCTGATTGGTTGGTTCCTATGCCAGTCAGCATCTCTGGGCCTATCAACAGGGCCTGATCAGAAAGATGGGGCTGATCAGCAACCCTAGTGGAGACCTGGAGAGAAATGGAGGTGCCGCTGCTGTCCAGACTGAGAGAGAAAGAGAGAAGCAAGTGCTGATCAAAAGCTGCCACAGAGGCAAGGGATCAGTCCCTGCTTCTCTCTTCAGGCCTTTCTCTGACCCTGATTCACAGCCCCCTCAGACTGACTTCTGGTTGGTCAAGCCTCAGTCTTTACTGGTCCTTATGACCCAGGGTTTCTATATATAAGATTATGTGTAACAGGACATTGTAAAAGTTAAGTTACACAATTTTTATTAAGATGTTTCTTACCTATTGTTATATTGGCTGGGTTGCAAAAATATTTGTTGTGGGCCACATGCGGCCAGCAGGCCACGAGTTTGACATGCTTGCTCTAGATTGTCTTACTGGATCTCATCATAAAGATGAGGAAGTGGCAGTGTAGGATCTGAGTTATTTATTGAGAATGGATTACTAATCTCCTAAAGCCAAGTCCAGAGTTCTTCCCACCACACAGACAGCTATCCAAGGAGAAAATTTAATTTTCTCTGGCTCTTGGATATCATTAGTAATAACCATTTATCTACACTTAATGGTATCATTCATGTAGTCAAAAGTATCCCATGTTCCTGCTGGCAGAAGAGACAATGTGCCCAAAGGCCTGGGGCCCTGAGAGCAAGCAGATAGGCAGCTGGCAGTTGCAAGAAAGGAGAGACATGGGAACTGACTTAGAATCTGCCTCCTTCTTTCATGGGTGTACTTAGTGCAAATGCACGTTTACTCTATCTGTTAGCCTAATGCATTCCTGGACATCCACGGGAGACTTGATCTCACTCTGACCCAAATATTCTTTTTGACAGTACTTTGTTTGTTTTATGCCCTGTGATTATATAAGAGAGCTTTTAACTTGGGATCTAGGAGACATGCTAGAGAGCCTTGCATTTCAATCATCCCAGTTGACTGAAGGTTTTTTCCTGTTACTAGGATTACATGAAGTATTCCACATGTATTTTTTCATGGTCCGTCAAAGGCTGTATTTTGCACAATATTTTATGAGAATCACATACAATGCTTTGTGGGGGAAAATGTGTGCCATTATCAAATGAGTTTGAGGGACACTGCATATTCTACTTCCTCCTTTCAGCTGTATTATGTATTTAGCATTTTCAGGGCTCTAAGAAGTCCTGCAGAAAATAACCCAGTTTACTTAAGAGTTTGCTAGACTAGGAAGCATAAGACCTTTCTTCATGGATCACTAGCCAGTCCCCCTGGGGCTGCTGTACTCTGACAACAGTGTTTACAGAGCTATGAGGTTTACAGTGAACATTCATCACATCCAACTCCTGGTTCATAAAATGTCCACTAAGCCAAGAACAGAAGAGCTGTACCATGTCTCCTGAAATAGTAGATGTGCAAGCTTTCTGTGTTTTCATCTTTAATTTAAAGAATGCTGACAGAAATGTCTTACCCAGGGTGTGCAGCCCCCCCAGCCAGAGAACTCTAATCTTTCCATGAGGCTAGTGTTCTTATACGTATCCCACCCCCAAGGAGAGGTATGCAAGGAGGATGACTGATTTAACACCAGCTACCCTAGAAATATGGGCCAGGCTCCAGGTGTCCTCATACCAGAGGGGTCACACATAGCTGCTACTACCTCTTCTCAGTTACCCTAATGGATATAAAGAAGTGAGAGGTTAAGGTTTATCATAGTCTCTTAGTCAAAGAAATGGGGAAAATGTTGGTTAGGTGTTTTAAAAGCAATGTTCTGAACAAGTGCAATTTGGTTACACCTTGTAAAAGAAAAGTGGTGATTGTGAACATTTGTTTTAAAATGTCAGCCTAGACCAGCCTTGATTTCAACTTTCTGGAGAGTGATTCCTGACCCAGAGAAAATATCATTGCTGTCACTGGCCTCCGGTGGAGCAGAGCTCCCAAAGGGTGCCCCACTGTCCACCGCCAAGTGTGAAAACCATGTTTCTTTTGAGGTAAGCTTTTGGATATCAAATATTTTCTGTTTGAGGAGGCCTGCTCATTTTCCCCAACTGAGTGATGGAGAGCTTGCACAAACCCCCAAATGTTTGGCAGTCACCTTGATCTCATGCGCAGGCAGCATTTGGAGTTTTAAGGGGTCCTTCTCCTGTGCTGGGCCACCTGGTCCATTTCCTTGGAAAGTGTAGTAAGGGGCCAAGTTCTTTGAAAATGATCTTGGTATATGATGGGTAGAGAGGCTTGGACAAGGTTTCAACTTAGGTGACTTGTTTTATGAATAAAAACATATTTTTTAAAAATGTGACTGAAGATGTTAGTCTCAGAAATGACAATGATATGGAATAACAGTCACCTATGGTCCTCTGTGAAACTGAAGTAAATGACTAAACTTTAAACTTGATCTAAATTGACAAGCCACAATTTAGATGGCATTGAGACAAATGACTGCTGTCTTGGCAAACATTAATAAATCATGTCTATACTTTATATTTCCAAAGAATTTGGCAGTCATATTTTTAAAATATATTTTTATTGATTTCAGAGAAAAAAAGGAGATGGTAAGAGAGATAAAAACATCAATGATGAGGGAGAATAATTGATTGGCTGCCTCTCACACTCCCCCAAACAGGATCAAGCCTGAATCCCAGGCATGAGCACTGACAGGAATGGAACAGTGACCTCCTGGTTCATAGGTCAACATTCAACCACTGAGCCATACCAGCTGAGCAGGGCAGTTATATTTTTGAGTTGGTCATCATGGAAGCTCTTTGAGGTAGTGGAGATGGTATTAATAGCCAGTAATTTTAAGCATGTATGCATTTTCAACAGTTCTAAGTCATTTGGATAAGTTATCTTAACTATTCTCCACATGCCTAAGAAATAGATACTATAGAAAAAAATATATAGAAGTTGGGAGAGATTATTTAATATACCAAAGATAATATCGGTGACTATTGCTGTCTGATTAACTATCAGTTGGGTGGCCTTTGGTTTTGGGTAGGCTCATATGCAGCTGGTCAGAAGAGGGTCAACTACACAGCTCTCTTGAACTTGGCTAGGCTCTCTCATATGTTTGGGCTTGATTGGCTGTAACATTTGAAATTCCCACCTCGTGTGTCATCATTCTCCAGCCAGCTAGTCAGGAGCTATTCCCATGAAGGAAACAGGTGAAGGACAAACTGCCTTTTGAGGTTGAGTCTTAGAGCTATAGCACCATTACTCTGCCACATATTTCGGGCAAGGCAAGTTACAGACCAGTATAGGTTCAAAGGGTACAAAATAAACTTCACCTCTTATTAGGAGAATATGGAAGTTATAGCAGATAATTATAGAAAAAAAACTAAAAACATGGGGAAATTGAGATAACACTTTCTTTGCTTTCTTTGTCCTAGCTGAGAATATGTTCCTTTCCCCCATGTCATGAAGAAATTCTACATTTTCTTCTAAAGTCTTCATAACTTTTGCTTTTATATTTAGATCTTAAAAAACACTCATTAATCTTTTGTAAAGGGTAAAGCATGAATAAAGCTTTATTTTTTATAGATGTCCAGATTTTCTATCACCATTTTAAAAACATATATTGAATTTACTGGGGTGACATTAGTAAGTTAATAAATTTATGTACAATTTAGGTGTCAAGTGTACAATTCTATAATACATCATCTGTATGTTGCATGTGTGTTTACCACCCCAAGTCAAGACTCTTTCTATCACCATTTATCCCCGCTTTACCCTCTTCTCCCTGGCCCCACCCCATTTCCCTCTGGTAATCACCAGTGTTGTCTGTGTCTATGAATTTTTTCTGTATATTTTCCTTAATCCCTTCACCTTTTATACCCAGCCCCCCAACCCATTCCCCTCTGACAGCTATCAGTTTGTTCTCTATCTATGAATCTGTTTCTATTTTGTTTGTTAGTATATTTTGTTTATTAGATTCCACATATGAATGAAATCATATGGTACTTGTCTTTCTCTAATTGGCTTATTTCACTTTCCATAATGCTCTCCAGGTCTTTCTATGATGTTGCAAAGGGTAAGATTCCTTTTTTTTTAATGGCTGAGTAGTATTCCATTATGTAAATGTATAACCATAGACAGCCAGTTGGGGCACCAGAGAGTCTCCCTCATTGGCCAAGATATTGCCCGGGGAGGTTCTTACACTGAGTGCACCAAAAGCTGGAAAGATGAATGGATAGGACCCAAGCATGCCAAAGGCTAACAAGATAATTGAATAGGGAAAAAAAGCCCTCCCTTCTCTATCTTTATAAGAACTGTGGGCTTGAGCAAGAAGGGGAGATGGTCTTTGAGACTGAAGTTCACAATTCTCCCAGTTTCGTGGCACCCGAATAAAAACCTCTATTTTATTTATTTATTTATTTATTTATTTTTTGCACCAGAACCTGCCTCATGAGTTTGGCTTCCACTGTGGCTGGTAGCTGAACCTGCATTTTTTTTCAGTTACAGTTTTGGAGACTCTGTCAGGACAGTTTGGACCTTGGTAAGTCCTGGAGGGCTGAGGCTCTGGTTCCAGTTGCCTGTGGCAGGCCCACTCTGCAGCAGGACTGTGGGGGTTTCCAGCAGCTACCAAGAGCTTTCCTCAGGGAATGTCTCTGCGCTCCCTGAAACACTTGGCTGGTGAAAGAAAACGGGTTTCTGAGGAGCAGATGGACTCTAAGGCTGGATAAATCGAACCAGCATGCACACCAGGGATACTCTGTTCCTGCTGCTTAGTCATCATGTCACTTGGGCTTTGTGTCACTTGAGCTTTTGTCACTTGGGCTTCGCACCACTGGGCTTCATGCCATTTGGGTCAGTTAGGATTACTTGCAGTATTGGTTGGCAGGAGATAAGATGCTAGGACTTGCTTATGAGCACTTGTTTGGAATAATAGAAGTATGGATCCAAGTTTTGTTCATGTTTCCACTTTGTCTGGCTTTTTGTATGGTTATGGTTTTGGGTTTGTACTTTTGCGCCATCAGAGGTTGTTTTGTTTCAACTCCAGAAGGGAGTACACTAGGCTGAATTTTAGCAGATTTTTCCATGTACAGATATGATCCCATAAAGAAATTGGTTGTCTATTCTAATGCTGCTTGGCCTATATATACTTTAGACTACATGGGAAAATTACCCCTAAATGGTTCCCTAAATTAAAACACAGTTGTAATTGTTTTGCCAATGGTCAGGGAAATGGGACAAAATCTCTTATGTCCAGTTATTTATGTCTTTATACATTAAGGTTTCAGCAAAGAAAGGGAACAACCAAATGATGCAGAGAAGGGAATTGGCTTTAAAACTCTTTCCTGATAATAAGACATAGGAAGGAAAGAAAACTGAGATGAGTCTCCTTAGTGCCCTGAACCCCCCAGGATCCAGGAATAGCAGCAGGAGGATTTTCCCCAGCACCACCTCACTGCTAGATACCCCTGAAATAGGGTCCATGGGGGCAACAGCCCCACCTTATAAGATGAAGGAATGGTCTCCCCCTCGAAGAAAGGGCAGGATACCCAATTTGGCCAGGGATAGGATGAATAAACCAAGAAGGCCACTACTCCATTTTACACTTCAGATTTACTGAATTGGAAGAATTCCAACCTCTCATATAGGGAGGGACCTCAGAAAATGGCAGATCTCAATACCTCCACTTTTGCCACTCACCATCCAAACTGGGCAAATGTACAGGCTCTCGGTAGCATCCTCTATCAGCAGATGAAAGGTGGTTAGTTATAGATAAGGCAAATGAAGAGGCTCACCACCTCCATCAGGAGAATCCCAATGGGACCCCCAACCTGGTCAGGGCAATTTCCTTGACAGAGCCCAACTGGCACCCAAATTGTGGGGACCTAGCTCTCCTAGCACATTGCAAAGCGTGCATATTGGAAGGGCTAAAGAAAGGGGTACCTAAACAAGACCCTGAATATGATACAGGCCATTCAACAGAAACCAAGTGAAGATCCTTCTGAATTTTTAGAAAGGACCTAACAGGGCTACGGAAATCACACTGATGCTGACCCATGGACACCAGAAAATGTCCAGATGGTAAACATGATTTTTATTGGGCAAAATGTCCTGGATATTAGAAGGCGGCTCTTACTGTTTAGACAGGGTGTTGGGAATGAAGCCCTCCCAGCTGTTGGACATAGCCTTTAAAGTTCATGCCCTGGAAACAAGGATATTAAAGCAGGGTAGCATTTTCCTAGAAGCAATGCAGGAAACCAGAAGGAGAGGTGGGGATCTGAAAGGAAAAGAAAAAGACTCACTAGGCACCAATCAATGTGCCTATTATAAAGAGCAGGGCCATGGGGCAACAGCCCTACCCTATATGGGAGAAAGGAGTGCTTAAAACTCAAAAAGAAAAATAAAGGATAAAAACCCTCACCTAGAAATGTTAGAAAGGAATGACACATCTGGAGGCCCAAGGGCTCCTCTAGACACCTTCCAACCTATTAATATTTCCCCACAGGAGCCCCAGGTACAACTGATAGTAGGGAACAAGCTAATTGACATCTTTGTAGATATGGGAGCTACAAACTCAGTGCCAAATACAAAACTAAATGAGAAAATTCAGCTGCCATGATACACAAAAATAACACAATGCCAAATACAAAATTTACAAGTTTTTAAGAGAAACACACAACCACATACTACACAAAGATCTTCAATGGAATCCATGGTAGAAAACAAAGGAAAAATAAAATAGAAAATATAATATCAAATTTTAAGACTAGCTGTGTTAATCAGCTGTGTCTGCAGTGGAAGAACTTGTGTCCTCTAGGGAGGTGCTAATCTAGCCTTTGCCTGAGGCTATCCGGCAAATGCCTCTGTGCAGAAGGTCAAATCCCTCTAGTATTAACTACAACAATCAAGGCTCAACTAGAACAAGACTGTGCACAAAGACCACTAGGGGGTGTACCAAGAAAGTGTAAAAAATGCGGAGACAAAGAAACAGGACAAAACTATCAAGGGTGTATATTGAGTTCAGAACTACACTTTTGAGGTCTCTCAAGAGGCTTCTAGAGTCTGTCGATAAACTTGATGAGATGTACAGGAAATCTAATGAGACCCTCGATGGTGTGATAAAGGACCATCTAGAAAGTAAGCATACACTGACTGAAATAAAGAATATTATACAGACTCCCAACAGCAGACCAGAGGAGCGCAAGAATCAAGTCAAAGATTCGAAATGCGAAGAAGCGAGAAACAGCCAACCGGAAAAGCAAAATGAAAAAAGAACCCAAAAATACGAAGATAGTGTAAGGAGCCTCTGGGACAGCTTCAAACGTACCAACATCAGAATTATAGGGGTACCAGAAGATGAGAGAGAGCAAGATATTGAAAACCTATTTGAAGAAATAATGACAGAAAACTTCCCCCACCTGGTGAAAGAAATAGACTTACAAGTCCAGGAAGCGCAGAGAACCCCAAACAAAAGGAATCCAAAGAGGACCACACCAAGACACATCATAATTAAAATGCCAAGAGCAAAAGACAAAGAGAGAATCTTAAAAGCAGCAAGAGAAAGAAACTCAGTTACCTACAAGGGAATACCCATACGACTGTCAGCTGATTTCTCAACAGAAACTTTGCAGGCCAGAAGGGAGTGGCAAGAAATATTCAAAGTGATGAATGCCAAGAACCTACAACCAAGATTACTTTATCCAGCAAAGCTATCATTCAGAATTGAAGGTCGGATAAAGAGCTTCACAGATAAGGAAAAGCTAAAGGAGTTCATCACCACCAAACCAGTATTATATGAAATGCTGAAAGGTATCCTTTAAGAAGAGGAAGAAGAAGAAAAAGGTAAAGATACAAATTATGAACAACAAATATGCATCTATCAATAAGTGAATCTAAGAATCAAGTGAATAAATAACCTGATGTACAGAGTGAACTGGTGATTATAATAGAATCAGGGACATAGAAAGGGAACGGACTAACTATTCTTGGGGGGAAAAGGGGTGTGGGAGATTCGGGAAGAGACTGGACAAAAATGGTGCACCTATGGATGAGGTCAGTGGGTGGGGAGTGAGGGCGGAGGGTGGGGTGGGAGCTGGAAGGAGGGGAGTTATGGGGGAAAAAAAAGAGGAACAAATGTAATAATCTGAACAATAAAGATTTAATTAAAAAAAAATTTAAGACTAATATAAAACACCTATCCTATTAATAAAAGTAAAGAAGATAAATTGATCCCTTTAAGAAAAATGATACATACAAGGTGTCCCCCCAAAATATATACACACTTTAACAACTCAATTTCTAAAATTAAATGTATTTTAATAAACACTGCCTTTATAATTATTCCAAGTGTGTGTATACATTTTTTGAGACACCCTATATACCTTCTCATTTATTTAGGTTTCCTTTAATTTATCTAATCAATGTTTCTCTTTCCTTTCAGGGTAGAGTTTTTATATATCTTTTTGCAGCCCAGCCTGCATCCTCTCACAATCCCGGACCACTAGCTCCTAACTGCTTGCCTGCTCACCTGCCTACCTGATCGCCCCTAACCGCCTCTGCCTCGGCCCCCGCCATGGTGGCTTTATCCAGTAGGACATCCGCAATGATTAGCATATCATTCAGCTGTCCAGTCTAATGATCATATTAGGCTTTTATTATTATAGATTATAAATAACATTACACATTATATAGTATTATATGTTATATGCATTTACATATAATATTATATACATTTTATACTGGGTTTTATTGCCTTTCTATTTGTTTCACTGGGTGTGTTAGCATGCTAAAAGCTTCTATAGCAGAAATAAAAGCAGATCCAGGAGTGATATTTAAGGGTTAATATTGAATTAATCAGAAACAGAGAAATAGTTAAAAACTTGTTTTAAACCATTTCTATCACTTATCTAAGACCTAGTTTGGGATAGATATTTGGAATCTTTTTGGAAGAGAGAGGACTGAACTATCTCATCTTCCACTTATGTTCCATTATGTATTAGCTCTACTTTTTCCTTTTTTAAGTCTCTATTAATTTATGTTCTATTTTATGTATTACTAAGTTACCTTGCTTCTTTGGAGCTGTCAGAGATCAAGGCTCTGTACTACTCTTTCTTTCTCTTTATATAATGTCTTCCTCATATATGCATTTAACAAATATGTACTGAGAGAGAAAAAGAAGCATTAGCTTTTATAATAATGGTTTTTAATGAAATGTTCTATTTTTCCCAGCTGTGCCTCTTATATAGTTTAATGTTTCTGTGTAGGACTTTTCCCCTGGCATTTCTTAAATCTTGTGAGAAATTACCCAATAAATTAAGGAAACAGGAAATCTATTATAATTCTCTATTTTGTAAGATAATTCAAGCTTAACAAACAACATGGAGACATTACCAGTTCAAGGGAATCTTTGACAACAAATGGAAAGCATGAGCAGCAAAAGCTGATAATCATCAAAAGTTTCTCTGGATCAGAATAGGAACAAGTAGGAGAGAAGCCATCACTTTCTTATCTGTTTCACTTGCAGGTGTTGCTATGTTGTATATGTTTTCCTGGCTCTATGTGCCATTAACAGTTATTTTTGCACATGAACAATATGTGATGAGATATTCATTTTCCCCTGTAGTCTATTTGCAAATAGAATAAACATCAATACATTTATATGCATAGTATACTATGTATAAATCCTCTGAGTAGTGTTTCAATAAATAGCAAGCTTTGCTAGCAAGAAAAAAAATCCTTAAAGTGGCAATATCATAAGCAGATTCTGTGAATTGCTGTTAACCTTACTAGCTGTAGGTTCAAGTTCTCTGTAAATAATTTAACAGAAGAAATGCAAAAAAAAAGATGGTAATGTTGTGACATGGAGATAAAAACTGATCTAAAATTTTACTTTAAAAAGCAATATAATTATTTCAATGAAAAAACAACAACACAGTATTAGAACTGGTCAGCAAAACGCAACAAGAAGATGCTTAGAGTCAGATTCAACAATATGACTAACTTCAGCATAGTATCAGACATTTTCTACATTTGGAATATTTTTCATGAAACAAAGATCAAGATTATAGGCTAGGACAATTAATACTTTGGTTTTTTTGTATTTCATTTTAAGAATGATAGCTTCTAATGTTAAATATTTATAGCATTATCATTCAATTTTTACAAATTTTCTTTGATATTAATGTTTCTGTATATGACTGCTTTTACTGTCAAAAGTATAGATCATTTTTATCTTTCTGAATCTTTAAATGTTTCTGCTTTTTAGTATTTTGAAATATATCGAAATACATATTAACAACAAACCATGCACTTATAAGATATATTTACATATATGTACAATTTTAAAAAGAAAACCTTTAGTGAAATTCTACCACAGAAATATGATATCCTGTTTAGTATTATGGACACTTGTTATGTTAAAATATATAAATAAAGAGTTATGAATTTGAAGAATAACATCAATATTAAGAATTCCTGATAATTTTAATCTCTTTTTTAAATTATCAAACTTAATATTTGGGATTTGGAAACACTGAATACAATTATTGAATCTATAGTTTTACCCTTAAATATTATTTTTGGCTCCCCTGGGACAATGGAGTCCAATATTTCTCAAACATTTTTCAACCCTTAACCTGGGCTACAGTCAATGACTGAGCAATGATTACCTTTTGCTAGATACTTGTTTTGAGATATCATTTACCTCAATTGTATCAATCTACCCAAGTCAATAAGTTATAAGATTCTGAAGTCTCTGAAGCTTGCTATCTATATGGATGGCATTCCAGAATGCTTGATGGCATCCATAATTTGAGATAGTTCAGTGAGGCATTCATTTAACAAGACTATGATTCAGCTCCAATACCAGTTTTGAAAAAAGGAAGGTAAACTGAGTGTTTCATGTTTTTAAGGATAGTTGTTTCTGTTTATTCATTTCTTTAACTTGGAATATGTAGTAGATTATTATCCTGGTATATATCAGGGAGTTACTGTGTTGCACTCTTTTTCTAGTCACATTTATACCAAAAAAAAACACATCATAATTAAGAGTATAATTTTTGAACATGAACAATATGTAGTGAAATATTCTGATTTTGCACACTATGGTAATAGTTGCCATGCTTATTATTTTATTAAGACGTTTATTTTTTTCTCTGTGCAACTTCATTTTATAGCTAGATGTAATAATTTGTCTGCAAGAGAGGCTACATATTTTAAATTAACTTTTTCACAACAAATACATATAGAGCTCTATGGAGTTTGGGAGATAGAAGATAAGGAAAGCAATATGTTAAGGTTGAAGCAAAGAGCGCCAGAATAAACTTGCAAATATTGGGGCTACCATCAAGAGAAGGTACTTCAAGAAAAACAAAGTGATCAGCACTAACATCTAGAAATGTCAATAAAGATGAGGACTAAAAAGAAGAGACCAGAATAGTCAAATAATGCTTAGCTTAGAAATAAAAATCATTGGTGTGATAAGGGTAGGAAAATGACTGCTGTAACTTAAGAGTGAAAAAAGGTGAGGGAGTGGGTGTAATGGAGTCACAATCTCTCTAAGGCTAATGTTCTGTCTGTTGAGAAGGGATAGTAATATTAACAACACATTCATCACAGGCTTCATATGGGAACTGAGTGAGAGAATCTCTGTAAAGTGTTTACTTCAGTGTCATATAACAGTAAGCACTTACATTTTAAGCAATATTATTTTTAATTTTAAAAATCTTCACAATGAAAAGTATTATTACTTTTTATATTATTTGTTTTTCTGAACTACTTTATTGGCCATTTAAATTTCTGTGGCTTGTGAGTTTATCCATTTGCCTATTTTTTCTATTGAATTTTTTCTTTTGCTTATTATATCAGAAGCTTTTTACAAAATAAATTTGCTCATATATTCCTCTGTTTCCTCACACTGCACAGTGGAAAACACTATTCTTTGCAAGCTTTTCATTTTCCTTTCAACTTCACCAACTCTGTGGTCTCTTAAAAGCCAGGGGAATTTAAGTTCCAGATGATAATTATTTTTACCTTAGTCCTTTAAGTACTTAGAAATATTTTTTTAGCAACTGTTTTACATTTTATAATCCTACTACAGGCCCGGTGCACGAGATTCATGCACTTGGGGTGAAGGGTGGTCCCTCAGCCTGGTCTGCACCCTCTTGCAATCCAGGAGCCCTCAGGGGATGTCCAACTGCTGGCTTAGGCTCACTCCCACCACCTCCACTGCGCTCACTAGCTGTTAGCCCAGCTTCTGGCTGAGCGGCACTCCCCTATGGGAGCACACTGACCACCAGGGGGGCAGTTCCTGTGTTGAGCATCTGCCCCATAATGGTCAGTGCACATCATAGTGACCGGTGGTTCTGTGGTTCGGTTTATTTGTATATTAGCCTTTTATTATATAGGATTATCTGCCATATATTTAGGCCTTACAAGTAATATGCATTTTATTAGTCTGCTCTGTACCCTGTTGGCCCTTTCATTCTAAAGGTAAAATCATTTCTTTTTCACTATGAAGTTTTTTGTTTAGTTTTAAATTTCTGCAATAATTTCATCATTTACTTACCTTTTTACCCTTAGTAGAGCTATGAGTCCGTCACTGCTTCTCCTCAGCTTCATTATAATGAATTATATCTCAATTATTCATGGTGACTGTTTATCTCAATGTTTTTCTTTTCCACTCTATTAATATTATTTCCTTAGGGTTTGTTCTATTGGTGTTTGCATTTGATGTCTCTTCAGCTTTGATTCTTGTTTTTCTGTAAATATTTGTAGATAAAACTATGGATCCCTAGAAAGAAGTAAAGTTTCACATTAAAAATATCACATTTGGTGATTTTAGGAGACCAATAGGTTTGGAATAAAGTTAAAGTTCACATATAGTTTATCCTATAGGTCTGGAGTCTTGCTATGCCTGCATGGCTTCATCTTAGTTAAGACTGCCCCCCAGACCAAACGTCTCTAGTGTAAGAGCTCCTCCTGCAAGAGCTCCTCCTGCACAGGATTATAGTCTTTACTTCCTCCATGAGGCAAGCATTGCTCTAAGTGTGTGTATCTTGTTGGTGGTTGTGATGTAGATACTGGCTCAGCTACTTTCCTTCTGTGGCTACTGACAGATATAAAGAAACCAGTAAAAGTGACTTAACAGTAGAATTAAATGATAATGCTCATTTGGACATGCTATGCCAAGCCTCTTGGGTGTCCAGATGATAAGTGCAGACAGATGTACAAATATGGGTCTGTAGCCTATGCAGGAATGAGGGAGTTGGGGGGAAAGGAATTCAGCAGAATGGGGGGTTGGGGATACAGATGACAACAGTAAGAGAAAAATGTTCACACAAGAAAGAAACAGTAAAATGAATTATTTTAGAAGATGAAGAAATCAGGAAAAAATGTAGTAAGCAATATGGAAACAGAAGGAATTTCCAAACAATTTAAAGAAAAGAGGAGTGGCAAGTTAGAAGGGTATATCTTACCTTTCAAAATATTAGGTAAAAACAAAACAAAACACCTGAAACTAAAATATAGAAATACTTGACTCTCCTCTTTTAAAATCTGGACATTTTGTCTTACCTTTATTTTTTTTGCTGTTCTTAGAGGATTTTGTTTCTTCTACATTTTGTCACAAACATAATCATTTCTCTGTGAAGAAGGAGTCCTGCATAATGAAAGAAACATATGGATGAAAAATTTCCCCTATGTGTGCTTTCATCAACATATAGTAGAGCAATCAAAATAGTGCAAACATTTAATAGACACTCTGTATAAATAAAAATAATGAAACCACCTGCATCATAGGTCAAAATAAGCATAAACATGGGAACAGTGTTTATAGTTCTTGGTGGGAGCAGGAAGTATAACTTATACAAAGAATAACTTATACACAGAATACGCATCAGAGGCTTAGGGTAAAACCAGAATGCAGAAAAGTATCTGGCTTTTTGACAGCCCACTTTGCAAACTTGTTCCTATCTCAGCAGTAAGAGTGGAAAGAGCCCTTGGAAATGCTTTGTGTTGTGCTTTTAGAAGAAAAAACACACACACATAGTCCATATTTTTAAAGTTTTAGAACTAATCTAAAATCAATTTTCTTACCTCTCTCATTCACACATGCATACATTCACAGCAACTGCTTAACTGTGGCCACAGTGCCCTTGCATGAAACTTCAACAGTGTCCTACATTGGCGAGGGCACTCTGGATAGCTATTTGTTTCTGCAGCCACAAAAGTTATATTAGACTAATGGCCTGGTGCACAGATTTGTGCATATTGAAAGGGAATTCATTAGGAGAAATATTTTAATATTGCTATTTCCCCTTCTTCCTTTTCTTTCAGAGATGAAAGAAAATTAGTAAAATGTATATGAAAATAATATATAAATTTATTAATAAATAAACAATAATAATATGATATAACAACAACAAAGACATATAAAACAACAAAAACCTGATATAAAAATAAAAACAATAAAACATGATATAAAAGCAACATTGATACAAACAGTGACTGATAAATTGATTAAACTTATTCTATCTCCCCGTATACAACATTAACAGTAAAAACACTTTCAGAGTGCTTGACTAATTTCCCTTGTGATGAAGTATTTACAAATTTAATTTTAATGTCACATGCACTTTGAACTAGAGAGAAAGCAACATATAACTGACCATGTCAGAAAACGGGTTCAGATAGGAATATTCCTACTCTGTCTAGAGTTTGTCCTTGTGATTTGTTAATAGTTATCGCAAATGCTGGCATCACAGGAAACTGTCTTTGAATTAATTTAAATGTCAGATGGGGACAAATCAATTCTTGGAATCAGGACAACTTCTCCTTCAGCAAATCCAGTTAATACTTCAGCTTTGATTATGGTAGGTCGCAATATTTTGATAATAAATCTAGTACCATTACAAAAACTCATTTACTATTAAAATTTCTCAGTAGCATGATGATTGCACCTACTTTCAATTTTAATTTATGACACGGCATTCCCAAAGGAGTAATCTACACTAATAAAAGAGAAACATGGTAATTGGCGTACGACCGCTACCCTTCCCATTGGCTAATCAGCATATCCTTATGCAAATTAACTGTCAGCCAAGATGGCGGCCGGCAGCCAGGCAGCTGGAAGTGAGCAAGCGAGCAGGCTTGCTCCAGTGACTGCAGACTCCAACGTTCCCCGCCTGACTTGCTGGCCTCTGAGTTGCAACTCTAAGACTCTAAGCACTATGTTGCAAATGTAGAAGCTAAACAAAAGCCCAGAAACCAGCTTTCAGCCTGCCGGGATCTCAGAGCTGAAGTTATACATTGTTTCGATTATAGAACGGCAAACAAACCAGATACGAAGCCTCAGAGCTAGAGCCAGAGCTAAAGCTGGCCCAGAATAAAATAAAAAAAAGAGAAAAAAAAGGAGCGGTTGGGAGCTTCAGTCAACAACCGCCAGCCTGAAAGCAGCCCTCAGCCCCTCACCCAGACTGGCCAGGCACCCCAGTGGGGACCCCCACCCTGAAGGGGGTGTGACCAGCGGCAAACAGCAATCATCCCCTCATCCAGGCTGGCCAGGCACCCCAGTGGGGACCCCCACCCTGAAGGGGGTGTGACCAGCTGCAAACAGCCATCATCCCCTCATCCAGGCTGGCCAGGCACCCCAGTGGGGACCCCCACCCTGAAGGGGGTGTGACCAGCTGCAAACAGCCATCATCCCCTCATCCAGGCTGGCCAGGCACCCCAGTGGGGACCCCCACCCTGAAGGGGGTGTGACCAGCTGCAAACAGCCATCATCCCCTCATCCAGGCTGGCCAGGCACCCCAGTGGGGACCCCCACCCTGAAGGGGGTGTGACCAGCTGCAAACAGCCATCATCCCCTCATCCAGGCTGGCCAGGCACCCCAGTGGGGACCCCCACCCTGAAGGGGGTGTGACCAGCTGCAAACAGCCATCATCCCCTCATCCAGGCTGGCCAGGCACCCCAGTGGGGACCCCCACCCTGAAGGGGGTGTGACCAGCTGCAAACAGCCATCATCCCCTCATCCAGGCTGGCCAGGCACCCCAGTGGGGACCCCCACCCTGAAGGGGGTGTGACCAGCTGCAAACAGCCATCATCCCCTCATCCAGGCTGGCCAGGCACCCCAGTGGGGACCCCCACCCTGAAGGGGGTGTGACCAGCTGCAAACAGCCATCATCCCCTCATCCAGGCTGGCCAGGCACCCCAGTGGGGACCCCCACCCTGAAGGGGGTGTGACCAGCTGCAAACAGCCATCATCCCCTCATCCAGGCTGGCCAGGCACCCCAGTGGGGACCCCCACCCTGAAGGGGGTGTGACCAGCTGCAAACAGCCATCATCCCCTCATCCAGGCTGGCCAGGCACCCCAGTGGGGACCCCCACCCTGAAGGGGGTGTGACCAGCTGCAAACAGCCATCATCCCCTCATCCAGGCTGGCCAGGCACCCCAGTGGGGACCCCCACCCTGAAGGGGGTGTGACCAGCTGCAAACAGCTTTTCCTTTTCAGCATCATCTGTTGAATCAATGGAATCATCACTCAAAAGATGTGAAGATCTCCATTGAGTATATCCAAAATTTCTTCATTTAATTTATGAATGTGTTCCTTTTTAGGACAAAGAATCGCACATTTAGATATATATTTTAATATTACTTGCAGATATACTATTTCCAAAGGTAACTTCAATAATAGATCGTTACAAATCATTTCACAGGGGATTTCAATAATATTAATTCCTAAATGAAAATTGCTTTCAAGTTTGCTGTTTCCAAGTTTTACTAACCATTCGCTATAAGCAGAATCCTCTGATCTCACATTTATTTTAAGAGACAACTGCCTGAAACATCCCCAACATTACAGTACTTTTTTTAAAATAAATTTTATTGATTTTTCACAGAGAGGAAGGGAAGGAGATAGAGAGTTAGAAACATCGATGAGAGAGAAACATCGATCAGCTGCCTCCTGCACACCCCCTACTGGGGATGTGCCTGCAACCAAGGTACATGCCCTTGACTGGAATCGAACCTGGGACCCTTCAGTCTGCAGGCTGACACTCTATCCACTGAGCCAAACCAGTTAGGGCAACATTACAGTACTTTACACTTGTTTGTACTATGGCTGATCACAAAGCATGTGGCACAACACTGAGACATTGTCGAAAATCCCCTCTGAGAAGAACTTTCCCACCATTCAAATTCATAATTTCTCTCAGTAATCTGTCTATGGCATTTATAGCATGACTGGATGCCATGGTGCATTCATCAATAATGAGAAGTTGGGACTTTTTAATGGTTTTAGCTACTTCACTCTTTATATTGAGTCTAGAAATTAAAGTTTCATTTAATGGCATTGATAATTATATTGGGAATGAAAGGTTCTTCCACTAAGAAGTAAATTTGCAGCAATTCCTTGTAGACAATGTGGGTAAAACAGTACACCACGACCTCTAATATAATGTATTAAAACTTAACAAAGATATGTTTTTCCACTACCACCTGGACCATCCAAGAAAAAGCATCTGGGGTGTACAGTTTGATCTTTGATGGCTGAGGTTATAGTCTGAACGGCTGCTAGCTGTTCATTATTCAGAGAATTTATCAAAACCTCTGCACTGTTGTCATAAGATTCATCACATGTAGTTGTATTCATTAATAAAGGATAGTCTGGAAGTTTGAAATGCGAAAATTTCATTCCATGCAATGTGGATACTTCTTGAATTTCATTAAGGGCATGCATTTTACAGTTCACACAGGCACCTTCTCATCAGTGTAATTTCCAACAAAAATCTTCAATAAAATGAGGTTTATTCTCATCCCATAATTTGTCTGCATCAGAAGTACATCCAAACATGCATATATATGCAAAAAGTTGCCGTAGTTGTTTGGGCATATTAAGGATGATTGCATTGTCAATCGTATCTTTCCAGATAGTGTCGTTGATTAATAATTCTCAATGTTTAGTAGCTTCATGAAATGTATCCTAAACTAAACCTCCTACAGTTCGCAGGTCAGCAAAACTTATCACACTTTTTATATGCAGAAGCAAAAGTCTAAGGTAATACCATCCTTGTTCTCTAAAGCTAACAGTCTACCTAATACTTTATCCTCGCCCTTTTGGCGTTTTCTCCATGAAGAATTATTAAACACACTAGGGGCCTGGTGCACAAAATTTGTGCATGGGGTGGGGGTGGGTCACTCAGCCCGTCCTGCACCCTCTCCAATTTGGGAGCTCTCAGGGAAGCCCTCTCCAATCTGGGAGTTTCTGTCTATCTTTGCAATCATATGAGCAAATTGTCTGGGACCCCAACACAATTTGGTTTGGTGCTCACAGAATAATAGAGGTATTTTTTTTTCTTTGCTCCATTGGTGGAGATTTCCTAGAAGTTGCAGGATAACTTCCTTTTAATTTTTCCTCAACACTCTGACTTTACTTATGTCTCTCACCTTTGTTTTCCCTCCATCTCCCACTCGCAACAGTAACTTGCTCCAGGCTCACTTTGCTCTAGGGTCTAGGAGATCAAGCAACACATCTGCCACCAGAACTATGATTCCCAGAATTCCTGGTGCTCCCCACACTCTGGGCTTCCACTTCTGGTCCAGGGACTGCCACCAGAACTACAATTCTCAGAATTCCTGGTGCTCCTCGTGCACTTGGTTTCCGCTTCCGGTCCAGGGGCTGCAGAAACCAAAAGGACTGGGAACTTCAGCCACCCCCAGGCCAGGTTGACAGGACCAGACCCTCCAGTGGCGTCTCTGGGACCCCAGCTTCTCAGCGCCAGCGCATGCACGTGCTGACCACCGGCTCGGAGCGGGCAGGGTCCCATGGACGCTCATTTTGTCATCCCAGCTTCGTGGCAGGCATCCCTGGGACCCTGGCCACTCGGTGCCCGCCATCTTTATTGGGTTAATTTGCATACTCACTCCTGATTGGCTGTGGGCATTTGTGGAGGGATGGTCAATTTACATATTTGTTGATTATTAGTATCTTATATAATAAAAGGTTAATATGCAAATCAACTGAACAGAGGAATGACCAGTCACTATGATGTGCCCTGACCACCAGGGGCTAGACGCTCAATGGAGGAGCTGCCCCCTGGTGGTCAGTGTGCTCAGCCAGAAGCCAGGCTCATGGCTGACAAGCGCAGTGGCGGTGGTGGGAGCCTCTCCTGCCTCCACAGCAGCGCTAAGGATGTCTGACTAATGGCTTTCAGACATCCCCTGAGGGCTCTCAGACTGCAGGTTGGGCTGAGGGACCCCCCTTCCCCCGAGTGCATGAATTTCGTGCACCAGGCCTCTAGTAGATAATGTTGTGGAATCTACCAATAATAATAATTACGTGCATTGGAATCTTCTCTATTCAGTAAGAACCAAGCCATCAAAGTCGAGTTATGCCTTTTAGCCCTATCTATAACTTCAGTAAAATCATTGGTATGAAAATACAAATTATGATCATTTGGCAAATGAATAGCTAATCTTGTGATTGCGTGAGATTGGTCATGCATTCACATTACAAAAAGTCTCCAAACAGCCTCAGGAGTGCTCACATACCTGGAGTCAATAAAGTCCTGTACTTTGTCATGATTGATAATATTTTTTTCAGAAATGTGAATATTTGCACAATCATGCCCTTTATAGATGTGTTTAAATAAATATTTGACACTTTTAATAGATGTGCAGACTTCAATGTTTATATGAAAGTTATATTTAAGGCACAAATATGGGTTATAAGGAACAATCCAAGTGTTATGGACAACTTTATTTCCAATAGACGTGATGCTACCAGACCTTCATTTGTTTTTGGGATATCCATCAATATTTCCAATGGTGGCATTTTAAAATTCTTTCGGATATCCCTTTGAACATTTTCTATTTTTCACACATGGACTATTTGGATTTTGTATTACACATTGTCCACGTACCATATTTGATTTTACAATTTGAAAAAGTCGAGGACATTGGTCTTCATCCAGAATTTCTGTCTTAACCATATAGTCAATGTCATCTTCTGTTTGTAATTTGGATTCATGATCTAATATCAATAATATGTAAGTGTGAGGCAGTCACATTTCTGAAATTCAATGACATGAATTTTAGCTATTACTTTGCCAAATAAATCAATTTTACATATATCATTTAAAAGAGCATTCAGCTTAAAGAGCATGGCTACTAAGTCAGGTTTGTTTTCAACATTTTGCCAGCATTTTAAATTATTTATATCTGCCCATTTGGGGTTGCATATCATGGTTATGAATAAATCGGGCTTGCCATACTTCGTTACAATTGCCATAGCATCCTGATATCGCTGCTGCATATTTCTGGGACTGTCCTTAAAAGATGATGGAAGTATTATCATTTTACCAATAGGCACATTGTCATTTTCAGATCTAGATTTGAGATAATCCATCAAACTACTATATTTTTCAACTCTCAACTTAGATTGATTTGCTTTAATGAAATTTATTTGATTGGCTTCCATTTTTAAATATGAATCAAGAATATACTGTTGATTTAATTTTCCTGCATTTAAAATAGGATTGAACATGTCCTGGACAGAGAGATGAAATCCATAACAGTGCATTTTTGTGACTCGTGTCCTTACATTTCATCTAGTATTATTGTCAATTACACTGTCATCTCTGAGTCTTAATGCAATATCCATTCCCCTGCCTTTTTCACCATGTGAAAAAAGAATAGGATGCGTCATTGCATCTCATGCAGAAAACAGGATACTGATTTGTTTCATTTTGGTGGTATTCAGATTATTGGGATCTGGTTTACAATGAATGAGCAAGTCCCTTTCGATAGGAGGTTCTCCATCTTTGTATCTGAATATGATGGCAACTTTGGTTACACAGGGATAATTATATCTACCTGGATCACTGTTACAATCATATTTAATCGCTCTTGTTACTTCCGTGGGAGCAATACATTTCATTGCTGCTTCAGATTGGGCTTCCTTTTCTACCTCATGTAGCATCTTGTATGATTTTGTTAGTTTATTTATTTCATTCATGAGGTTGTTGATGTTGATCATGAGTCTTTTTGAGCAACTTTGGTTTCTGACATTACTAATCTTTTATTCATTGCTTCAGCTGTATCTAAACAGGGGTGGGCAAACTTTTTGACTCGAGGACCACAATGGGTTCTTAAACTGGACCGGAGGGCCGGAACAAAAGCATGGATGGAGTGGTTGTGTGAACTAATATAAATTCAAAGTAAACATCATTACATAAAAGGGTACCGTCTTTTTTTTTTAGTTTTATTCATTTCAAACAGGCCGGATCCGGCCCATGGGCCGTAGTTTGCCCACGGCTGATCTAAAATATAGAGTTGAGCAAACTTCTGAGAAACATCATCTGAAAGATGTAAAGTTCCAGTACGGTGATAAACTTGTCCGTGTATTCTAAAACAGTATGGCCCATATCCTGATGGTGATGCAATATTTGCACCCATTGAAGCAAAAGCAAAAGAACTATTTATTGAACAAATATTCTCCATGAAATTTTTACTGATAGAATCTCCATTTATCATTAATTTTTTTTAATATGCCGGGCATTCTGGAAAATGTATATCATTTGGACAAACTTTACCTTTGCTACAACATCGAGTAAATTTCTATCAGATGATTTTCCATTGGAGAAATTTAGTGATAGACAAAATTGACATGTAACAGTCATTCCACCACAACTATGTTCAATAATTGCATCCTCATTTACTTCATTTTTGCTGTGAAGTCACTTCCTACCAGTATTGGTAGTACTTGTCGATGACTGTTCTTCAGACACATTCTGTCAATGATGCTGCTTTCTTTAGGCTGCAGAGGTATGTTGTGCCAATAATTGGTCTTCGGATACATTCTGTCAACGATGCCAGCTTCTTTCAGCTTCAGAGGTACATTGTGCCAATAGTTGGTCTTCAGGTATATTCCCTTCTCCCTCCTGTCTGGGTCTGGGATGCGGATGAAACAGATTGGGGGCTGACAGGACCCCAGCAGAAACCTAACCTACCAGTCAGAGCGTCTGCCCCCTGGTGGTCAGTGCATGTTATAGCTACCAGCCAGTTGTCAGGTCGCTTAGGCTTTTATATATGTAGACTAGAGGCCCGGTGCACAAAAATTTGTGCACTCAGGGGGGCGTCCCTCAGCCCAGCCCCCATTCACATAGGACCCCTTGGGGGATGTCCACCTGTCAACTTAGGCCCACTCCCCAGGAGATCAGGTCTAAGCTTGCAGTCAGACATCATCCTGGCAGCCAGGGAGCCCTTGGGGGATGCCCAACTAAAGGCTTAGGCCCCCAAGGGATCGGGTCTAAACCATTAGTTGGACATTCTTAGTGCTGCCACGGAGGTGGGAGAGGCTCCTGCCACCACCACTGCGCTGGCCAGCCATGAGCCAGCTTCTGGCTGAGTGGCACTC
>NW_005353752.1:790390-790825 GCF_000412655.1 Myotis brandtii
TCTGCCCCCTGGCCAGTGTGCATCATAGCAACCAGTCATTCTGCCGTTCAGTCAATGTGCATATTAGCTTTTTATTGTTATTATATAGGAGGATGTTATTTCCCCCCTTTTGTCCCCTCTACCAAGCTCTTGCCCCCCACTTCTCTCTGGCCATCACCATACTGTTGTCTGTGTCCATGGGTTGTGCATATATTTTCTTTGGCTAATCCCTTCTTTAAATTCACTTCTTTAAATTTTTATTTTCAGATAAGTGCTTATAACTGCACTATTATATATTTTCTATTATATCATTTAGAATTAAGATATTTTTTAATTGAACCCTTGCAAATTTTTGCACAATTTAATAAATTATGCTAGAAGCAATTAGGAGATTTTTCATGTAATGCAGATACATTTCAATTAATATTTTATTAATTTTTAATTTTTTAATATTTT
>NW_005353752.1:791303-798423 GCF_000412655.1 Myotis brandtii
CCCACCGATGGAGTCCCGGGTGGCAAGGCGGGGCCGGGCCTGCCCTGGATGGCAGTGGCGCGCTGGTAGCTCGTGCTGTCCCGCCCTGCATGCAGTATGCAAATTAGCCGCCATCTTTGTTGGTGGTTAATTTGCATATAGTGCTGATTAGCCAATGGGAGGCGTAGTGAAGGTACTGTAAATTACCATGTTTGTCTATTATTAGATAGGATACTTATAGTCAAATACAGACTATAGAGTGAAAAATGTGTTTATTTTTCCTAATATTTTTCTTTGTCTTTTTTTAAATATATTTTTTTTATTGATTTCAGAGAGTAAGGAAAGAGACAGAAACATCAATGATAAGAAGAGAACCATTGATTGGTTGCCTCCTACATGCCCCAGAGTGGATTGAGCCCACAACGTGGGCATGTAACCTCACCAGGAATTGAACTGTGACTTCCTGGTTCAAGGTCAGTGCTCAACCACTGAGCCATACTGGCCAGCCTCTTTGTCTTTCTTTTAATAAGAATTCTTTCCACTTATATCTGTAATTCTTTTAGATTATGGTGATATAAAATGCTAAGTGGTATTATCTGTGACATTGAAACTGTTTTCTGTTTGACATTAATTTCATGTCTCCTATTTTTCATAGAAATTGACATTCCATTTTCTGCCTTGGGTTGGTCCATTTCCAATTTTATCTGCCATCATTTTTTTTAAAAGATCATTAATGAACCCAGATGAAAAGTTTCAATAAACAGCCAGATAAGAAGTGATTTCTGCCGAAACCGGTTTGGCTCGGTGGGTAGAGCGTCGGCCTGCGGACTCAAGGGTCTCAGGTTCGATTCCGGTCAAGGGCATATACCTTGGTTGCAGGCACATCCCCAGTAGGAGGTGTGCAGGAGGCAGCTGGTCGATGTTTCTCTCTCATCGATGTTTCTAACTCTCTATCCCTCTCCCTTCCTCTCTGTAAAATATCAATAAAAATATATTTTAAAAAAAAAGAAGTGATTTCTATCAGATTTTTAATTTAATTTAATTTTTTTATTTTAGAGAGAGAGGAAGGGAGAGAGAGAGAGACATTGATTGGCCACCTGCTACATGAAGTCTGACCAGGAATTGAACCCATGACCTTTTGGTGAATGGGTTGATGCTCCAACCAACTGAGCCACACCAGCCAGGGTCACATTTTATATTTTGAAGATATGTATTTAGTATTATATTTCATCACTGTAGGAGAAAAATAATCTTGCCAAGTGCCAGTGATGTGTGATAGGGGAAATCCTGGTAAACATTTGCCTCTTTGCAGTTTTCTACATTATTGAAAAGTACCACAAAGGCAAGAGTCTACCCTCCTGGAGAGACAGAAACAGCACTCAGTGGGCAGCAATGCCATTTGTGGGATCACCATAGGTGTCATAACTTATTGCCTTTCACACAAGGCAGCGCAGAGGGAAGTAGTTTCCCATTAGGCTTACCAGGGGAGGTCACTGTCGTAGCAGATCTGCAGAGGTAACTCAAGGCTTTCCTGGCCTTTAAGAATGGCTCCACATAAACTACCCTGCAGATGACAACATTCTCTACTTTAAATGCATCCAGAGGACAGACAGATCCACATTTTCTCAGGACAGTCAGAAAAGATGAATTCATGATTTGTCTTTATTGCCTATGGATAAAAACCAAGATAGATTTAACTCTAAGATACCATAAGATTTTCATGGAGAGAAGTGACTTATTCCATTAAAAGCTAAGTTTTTCTGCCCTCCAATCAATAGCCTGAATTAAAGATGTTGGAATATAGGCTACTCACAGCTGGAACAATAAGTAGATAAATTCAAATACACTATTATAGTAGAGCCACAACTCTAATGTCATACTCTTGATTTGGCTTGATTGGGTATAGGAAACCAGAAAATGCAGTAATTATATAGATACATAGCCATTTCCTTCTGTGCCATTAAAATAGTATTGGTTCCTGGGATCTCTTCCTTTTGACTTTTAAATTGAACTATTAGTCATATATTATTTTTAACCCATTTCTTATAATAAAAAAAAAGGTAATGCTGGGGTGGATCTTGTGAAAATTTATTAGAAATTGGGCCCACTGCTTGATGCTATATAAAAGGTTGGTTTACTTTTCCCCTCCCCTGTACAAAATGTTGTTCACAGAGCACTGTCAGAATGCAGACTATTTCCAAGGCCTTTCCAAAAGTGAGACAAGGGCAGTACCTAGATTAATACATTAAAATACTTGGGGTTCTTGATTAGCCACTAATTCCCCATGGGCTGCCTGTAATTGTCCCCATTTTATCTCAGAACAGTCCAATTCAAAGCACTCAGTCATCTGGGCATCTCCTTAAACTGCTTTGGCTTCTGTCTTCTTGGTGTCCATCAGCTTGCTGTCTCACTAGAAGTGGCATGAAGGGAATTTGGTACAAGCTATAATTGAGTGGACAACAAATCTGGCAGATCTTGATAAGGTGGCTAGTGAAAATAAAACTATCAAAAGTTAATTTTCTACTTTTAAGATAAAGAATAGAGCCCAAAGCATAGTCAATATTAATATTTTCATTAACTGAATGAATTAATGAATGCATGATTATTGTACAATTGATACTCTTTTATTCTTAAATGTTAGGGTTTTTTTTTTTGGTGGAATAGTTGTTTAACTGTTTTGGCTGCCAGTTAGAGATGACACTGAATGAGAGAGACAGACTCTGATTGCATATTATCCTATATAATAAAAGGCTAATATGCAAATAGACCGAACAGTGGAACAACTGAACAACCAAACAACTGGTCGTTATGAGGTGCGCTGACCACCGGGGAGCGCATGTGGAGCATGGTGGGCGTTGGCAGCAAGTGGCAGAGTGTGGAACATGGTGGGCGCCAGCTGTGGCGGGTTGGTGGAGCAGGTGAGCTAGGGTACCAGGCCAAGGTGGGGCACTGGTTGCTGTCATTGGGATGAGCCTCTGGTGGTTACTGAAAATTCTTTGCTCCTGCATGCTGTGGTCCCGCCCAGCATTCACACCCACTGCGGGCACTGGAGCCATCGCTTGCACCCACTGCCGGTGTCCGATGCCGGCCCTGATCGCTCAGTGCCATCAGTGGGTGCGAGCGGTGGCTGCCAACCCCGATCACCCCTTGGGGCTTCTCCACCTCCCCCTGCTTCTGAGGGGAGATTAGGGCCAGCAGCCACCTCTCGCACCCACTGCTGGCACCGGAACCATCACTCGCACTCACTACTGATGCAGGCCCCAGCCCTGCTCACACCTGCAGCTGGTGCCCAGCGCCGGTCCCAATCGCTGGGTGCCATCAGTGGGTGCAAGTGGTGGCTGCTGGTCCCCATCACCCTTTGGGGCTTCTCCACCTCCCCTTGCTCCTGAGGAGTGATCGGGGCAGCAGCCACTGCTTGCACCCACTGCTGGCACAAGACCCAATCACTCTGTGCAGTCAGTGGGTGCAAGTGGGGCCGTCACCATCAATGTGTGTGAAAGGCGGTGGTGGGAGCAGGGCTGCCAGAAGATGGGACTGGGGTGGGGGGACAGGGCCATGGTGGGAGGAGCTGGGCAGGGGCATGGAGGATGGGCTGAGACCTGCCCCTGTGCCCACTGCAGCCTCATGGCCCACATTTCCTTTCAAGGTGCACAGATTCATGCACAGGGCCCCTAATTTAAGTAATAAAATATGTTCTAAGTAGTTCTCTGCAAAGTTTAAGTTGATGCTTTTGCAGAATTTGGATGTGGGAAAATATAAAATAATACTGACTTACCTGATTTCTTTAGTTTAACAGTTTTTAATATTTTAAAAGAGAAGTAGATGGGGTGTCATGGCTAAGAAATCATTAAGACACCCAAAATATTTTCACTGGAGGAAGTTCTGGTGAGGTTGAACATGTGGCTTCTGTTTTCTTACACCTTTTCTCTAGTGCAGAGCTCTATGTTTTTGACTCCTGATTAACAGAGACTGGAAATAGAGAAACATTTCCCCCTCAGTCTGACAACTGCCTAACTCTGAGCCTCGCTTTCTACCACTCTTTTTTTTCTCTCTTCATACCAGTCACCCTAACTTCCTCATGTACTCACCAGGCCTAATTCTTTCTTCCCATCTTGCCAAATGCATCATGTCCTAAGGAACCTGTCCTGCCCCTCAGACTGACTCAGACCTGTCATCACAGCCATCCCAGCACAGTGTGTGTCCACTGCAAAGCATTCTCTAAGATGTCCTTTTACATCTTTGTATCTGTATATTGGGCAATTTGTTTCCCTACTAGGCTGCAATTTTTATGTGAAAAGGGCAGGTTCTATTTTTCTACTCATTATTTTCCAGCTGCTCCAGCACAGTACCTGGCTCATTGCAGGCACTTATTAAATATGCATTGATTGAAAAAAATGAATTAAGTAACATTTGAAAGAGTGATGTGGTGATCTCCACCACAGCAGGTCTGAAAAAAGCCATGCAAGCTTCAATAATAAATTGCTTGTACAACAAGATTAGTTAGACATCTCCTTCTCTTAATATGCATCCATAGAAATGTTATAGAGAAGGGAAAGAAGGGAAGAGAGGAGAGAGGAGGGGGAGGGGAGGGAAAGGGTGGGGAGGGGAAAGGAGGAGAGGGGAGGGGAGGGAGAGAATCAACTTTGAGGGAGAGTTGACTAAAACAACACAGACCCATTATAAGTGTCCTCCTTTCCTCCTCACTCTACTATGATTTCAGTTACTAAAAATGTCAGGTAAAGAACATAAATTACTAGTTATGAAATGATTAAATAAATAGAAGACACCATTTTAAATAAAAAACAACTAGCATGAGACCATCAGAAAACACCATACAAAAATAAAAAATTATTTTAGCAACTACAAAAATACACCTGAGTATGAAGCATTCTTAACAGGCAGAGCCTGTTCCATATGCCCAGTGTTTTCTTTACTTACATATATAGGCACTCACCTGGCAGAATTTTAGAACTAAAATATGTCATATTCCTCTGACCTGCCCAAAATTTCTGTCTCCCTAATTCTTTGGACATCTTTGTTGAAATGTAAATGTGTTGTCTGTTAGGGTAAGACTCTTAGCTATTACTAGTAAGTTAGGGCTCAGGGGGAGAAAGAAGAGTCTGGAGCATGATATAGGCCACAAGTCTACCAACTTGGCTACAAGTCTATTTTTACACATGTTAACTTGCCCTAGAATATTGTCCCCGTCTCTTCTCACCCATTAATATCCAGTTCTCCACACTTGTCTAGTAGCTTCTAAAGGTTTTTGTTGTTGTTGTTTTTCTGATGAAAGCTTCTGTGTTTTTTTTTCTGCAGCATTTTAACCTGTGGACCATGCCATCCTTTTTAACATTCTTTTTTTTTTCTTGGATTCTATGGCACCAGTTTCTATTAAATGTTTTACTATTTCCCTGCCATTTTGCCTTTCCTTTCACTGCCTCCCCCTCTATCTGTGTTGGAAATAGTTCATTTATGCATTCAATTCAGTTTTATGTTGGTTTTCTACTATTCTAGATTTGTATGTTGTCCTGAGTGATTTTATCTCTGGTTTCCCTCCTCTCAACTGAATTTACAAATATATTTATGTCTACACCAACATTTACTAATTTTTTTTTTGCATCCTGAATAAAAGGATATTCTTCCATTTGTTTCAGATTGATCCTTTCACAATCCTTCATCCCCCTTCAAATCACTCCCTTTGATCCTACTGATTATTTCCTCTTACTTCTATAACTTTATCTCTTGGCTCCTTCCCTTCATCTTCTCTCTCTCTCTCTCTCTCTCTCTCTCTCTCTCTCTCTCTCCTCTCACACACACATACAAACACATACAGGTATAGTATGTAATATATATATATTGCAACTTCCCATTTATTCTATTATTACAATGAGACACCCATGCTCATTATTTTGCTCAAATTGCTCTGAGATCAACAGCGATACCCCAAACAATAAATCCAGTGGATAATTTTCACTCTTTATTACACTTTATGTCTAAGTAAAATTTGGTTCTGTTGGCCACTTCTTCCTGATGTTGGTTTTCTCTACTCTCAATTACCTGTCATATATGCCCAGGTCACTGGAGAACTGAGTAACTTAGTAGTTCCCAAATGGTTGATGGTTTGCTTTACCTCTCTTCCTTTGCCTTCTTCCTAACCTACACAGCCCATCTTTTTCCTGGACAATTTCTAACTAGGTGTCTGAAATCTTTATTCTTCAAAGGCAACTTATGTATTACCTGTGTTTTACAACAGGAATGTGAACTTTCTGAGGACAGGCATCATATGCTTTAAATCTTACACCAGATGTTTAGCCCATTGCTACAGTGCCTGATGCAGGAGGATCTCAATATATATTTGGTGGGTGAATGTAGATGAAGATGGGAACTCCCTATACTTATTATTAATGTTTTCTTTTGGGCTTGGGCACAAGTGGCTGTGTTCCTCAAAAGCATGGTATCTAGAGTCAGGGTCTGGAAAATATATAAAGGAAGAAAATTTCTGAACAGATTGAAGATGTCTAAAGAAAATTGACTACTCCATTAACTAAGTATGGATTAAAACTAGAAATTATCTCTTTCTTGGGATATTCAAGACATCCTGGGATCCTCTGCTTTTGTTTCCAGGATAGATATGAATAATGGCATGCTGGTAAATTCTTAACAGCCAGCTCTTTGAAGTACAGGAGAGCCTTGATATGTAGTCCTTATACATAGTAGAGTACTCCCCACTTATCCAAGGGATTGTTTCCCCTGATTTGTTACCCATGTCCAACCATAGTTCAAATAGATTTAATAAAATGATACAGAAATAAACAATTCATAAGTTTTACATTGAATCTATTTGGAGCAGCATGATGAAATATCATGTCTTTCGTATGTCTCACCTGAGACATGAATCACCCCTTTGTCTAGCATGTCACACTGTACAGGCTACTGCCCATTAACCATTGCAGTTATCAGTTGGACTGTCTCGGTGTCACAGTGCTTGTGTTCAAGTGGCCCTTATTTTACTTAATGGCCCCAAAGCATAAGAAGAGTGATGCTGCTTGCCCTAACCGGTTTGGCTCAGTGGATAGAGTGTCGGCCTGTGGTCTTAAGGGTCCCAGGCTCGATTCCGGCCAAGGGCATGTACCTTGGTTGC
>NW_005353752.1:798455-800139 GCF_000412655.1 Myotis brandtii
TGTTTCTCTCTCATCGATGTTTCTAACTCTCTATCCCTCTCCCTTCCTCTCTGTAAAAAATCAATAAAATACATTTTTTTAAAAAAGAAAAGAATAGTGATGCTGCCCTAACCGGTTTGGCTCAGCAGATAGAGCATCAGCCTGCGGACCAAAGGGTCCCGGGTTGTTTGATTCTCAAGGGCACATGCTTGGGTTGTGGGCTCCATCCCCAGTAAGGGGCGTGCAAGAGGCAGCCAATCCATGATTCTCTCTCATCATGGATGTTTCTATCTCTCCCTCTCCCTTCCTATCTGAAATCAATAAAAAAAATATTTAAAAAAAGAATAGTGATGTTGAAAATTCAGATATGCCAAAAAGAAATCACAAACTCCCTCTATTTTATCATCAGCTTTTATTGTAATTCTCTTACTGTGCTTAATTTATAAATTATACTTTATCACAGGTATCTACCTATAGGAAAAATATAGTATATAGTATTTGGTACTAAGCAGTTTCAGGAATCTACTGGGGGTCTTGAAATGTACCTCATGGATAAGGGGCCACTACTGTATAAATATCTTATCATGACTTATTTAAGCTAATGATGTGATTTCAACTAGCTTCCTAAGTTTCAGAAAATGAAAATTGGCTCTTGTGAGCTGGTACAAGCTGGCCCCAGCACACTACTAAGCATATAAAATATATACATAAATATCAATATACTTACTTTTTAGTTCATAATATTTTTCTGATTTATCTGGAAGACAATGTTATTATTTATGTATAATAAATTAGGAAATTAAAAGTCAGAGAGTTTAATGACTTATACTATCAGAAAGGATGAATTTGGCAGCCAATAATAAAAATCCCTTACTTAAGTTGACTTAAAAATAAGGAATTTAATATCATCCATAATGGATAAACCAAGAGGAAAAATAGGTTTTCCAGATGTTTATATGGCTCAGATGTGTTTAAGAATCCTGCTTTGTTCCTCTCTCTCCTCTGACTTTCTTGGTGTTGGTAAGACTTTCCACCTGCTTTTCTAGGCTGGTTTAGACAACCCAACTAACTTTGACAATGCCCAGTACACAGATGAAGACTATCTCCTCCTGTCCCATGATTTAGGATCAAAGGACCTTTCCCAGGAACTACCCCTATAAATTGACCTTATTTCTCATTGACCACAACTGAGTCACCTTACAAGATCAGAACACTTAAGGGAAAGAGGATAAAATATGTTGGCTGGGAATGGATCACTCTCCTTTGAGATCCCTTGGAGAAAGATGTATATCCAAACCCATTTGGTATTCTGTTAGAGAGGAATCATGGTGGGTGGATAAGAAGCTTACAGTGTCCATACACCGGCCAAAGTCATAATCTAGTTGGTGGCAAAGTGTGGGACCTAACTTCATAATCAAGCACCACCTTCCTAAAGATGATATCCAGCTTCTTTAAAAAGATATAAAAATTATTATATCTCTCATTGAACTCTATAGCATTATAAAATGTTGTTATCTTTGTTTATAAATATTTTAAGTTATATAAATTGCTTACTACATTTCAGGTTCTAAGTGTAGGCACGTGCATGTGTGTCTGTATTATATGAGCATATTTATATATAGACTCTGTGTAACTGGGTAGAAAACCTCTTACACTACCAATCTGTGCTCTCAAAGTGCCTTTATGTGAAAAAGATTAAACACTA
>NW_005353752.1:800177-808831 GCF_000412655.1 Myotis brandtii
ATTTTCCAGGCTTCTCTTCTACAAGAATCTTTCAACTATTTCTTTCACACTTGCCAACATTATTCATCATTCAGTAGATACAAACTTTAAAACTAGAGCCCTAGATAAGAATTTTTCTGAAAGTATCACAAGCAATAGATAAGAAGTTACAGCCCCAAATATCTCACAGCTGTAAGTATAGAGCTCTCACTGCAGTAATTACTATAATGTGAAGTGTGGCAGAGTTACAGTTGCCATGGGAACCACAAATTTGATTTTGTGGAGTTTTGGGTGTACAATAATCTCAACTATAATACTGCCTTCACATTTTGTCTTTTTCATCTGTTATACATGTACTTAGATCCAAACTAGGTCACCTGAACTAAAGACAGAAATGTTGGCTGCTTTCTTCAGAGATTTCCTTGATACCTCAGCAGTACCAGAGTGAATTTTGAAAGTGCATATATAAAAATTATTTTTGATCTTACTTCAAACATAATAGATGGGCCTCTTCTAACCAGCTTACATCATCCCTTGGGATAAAAATGCCATCCCCCAAGCTTTTGATCTATGTTTAAATGTTTACATGGGTTGGTGCTATCCATGTAGAAGACAGATGATTAAGTTTTATCAATGTTTTATTGGTTATATTTCATTTTCTAATAGTTCTTTTATACACTATTTCTATATAGGTTATCTCTTGGCTTTAGTCTTTTAATAGGATGAAGCACATCTTATTACCTGATATGGAACACTAACTAACACTTGTGATACTGCAGTTCTCTCCATCACTCTGCCTCTTCTATTATTCTTTTCTGTTTATGTGAGCTCTTTGGAACACTGGGAACCCAAATCTCTATGACTTTAATTAAAAGAAAGTTTGAATTGCTGTGGAAATACATCCTGTTAGACTCTAGATTTAGCCTTTATAGATTTCCCTATTATAAGTCTGTCTTGGCATAGCAGGAAATGTTAGCTATCTCATTAACTTTAGAAGCACACAAAATGTAACAAGTTTATTTGGCTGTAGTGAATTAGAGTGTTGCTTTTATTTTTACTTCCCTTGTGAGAGGTCAACAGTAATTTCCCACACCACTACTTGTCATGGCTAACAGCAGAGGCTAATGTTATTGAGCTATTGTGTCCACATTTCATTGTGGATAAGGAATTTTTATAATCTCTCTATATAAAAAGCCAGTGATTGTAACACTGTAAAGACCAAAGACTGGTCACCAGGAGGTGCATGGAGCACCTCTCCCTCCTGTGGCCCACAGGCTCCGATTGCAGCAAGGCAGGGGCCAGGCAGACAGGGCCATTCAGCAAAGCAGGGAAGAGGGCGCGGGGGATGGGCACCAGGCGGGCATGGGAGGTGAGCGCCAAGCAGGTACCCAGGTAGCAAGCTGAGGTGCTCCCACCAGGGAAGGGGGGGTGTGTGTGTGTGTGTGTGTGTGTGTGTGTGTGTGTGTGTGTGTGTGTGGTGGGGGGGGGAGGGCGCAAGCTGGGAGAGGAATTGAGGCAGAAGATAAAAGCTGTTACTAAGGGAAAGAGTCAAAGGGTTCAGAGCAGCCAATGGCTCAGACACTCAACACTGGGGAGAGAGGAATGGGAACCAGCCAGGCACAAATGAGCTCATGAGGCCTGCGGTGGAGGGGTCTGTGGTCCCGCCCTCCCTGCCTACCCCCCAGGGCACCAGCAGTGTTGGCAGAGCCTTGTAGGGCGCCAGCAGGTGGACATGGCCCTGATGGCAGGCTAGGCCTAGGGGATCCTATACACACATGATTTAATCGTGCGCTGGTCCTCTAGTTGTTTATAATAAACCTGAACACTATGCTGTTTTACCTTGAAGACATCACATTGTCACAATAGTCTATTTCTTTAATGTAGGTAGAAACAAATCTAAATTCTATCACTCTCAACAGAGCTCTGGGGCTGTTTATTAAAACTGTACTTGACAGAAAGTGTTTTTTAACAATATGGGAATAAAAACATAGAAAAGAATATGACAGTTATGTATATGCCAGCTTGAATAAGAGATTAACATGTATTCTGACTTTTGCACTAGCTACAGGTAACCCAAAACGTCAGAGACAAGAAGTCATGGTTAACAAACTCAGGCATTTTGTAATAATGAGATGATGACTATCACAAATTAGTAAAAGACAAGGGTGACATTCATTGAGTCTATATGTCTACAGGACAACTTGGTGGTGTTAGTTGTCTACAACTGATGTGTGTAATTTACTGAATAATCTTCAAAAGCCAGTGAAGCCACAGTGTCAGCCCAAGGTTGCACAGTTGCCCAGTTGAACAGTAGTTTCTACAAGAAAATTCTACCCCTTGATTCATTAAAGGTTAATTACTATGGATTGAGTACTTTACCCTTCACAAGGGTGTTAGCATTTAAGAGGGTAAAATGGGATTATTATTGTCTACCAGCTGTATCCTTGAATGACCCAGGAGGCCCCTGGGAGGGAACAGCATTTCTGACACTGTCCCTTTCCATGCGGCATCATTAGAGGAGTTCCCACCACAGGGTGACTCTGGGAGACATTTCCAACCATGCACTGGGTCCCCTCAGAGGTGCCAAGAAATCTGAATCAAATTCTCAGAGTTAAACCCTTCCTCCTTGTCTGAGGCACCACCTTTCAAGATCTATCTTAAAAAAAGAAAGAAAGAAAAAGAAATCCTTGGGTTTTTACTTTGAAATACACAAACTCACCTCCTTTATGAGGCTTTGCTAACCTAAAAAACAAACACACAAACAAAACAACAACAACAACAACAAAAAACTAAGTGAGAAGTAGCTTGTGTTTGCTTGAGTTAAAAAAAAATAGCAATTGGGAGCCATAGATTCAGTAAAAAAACTAAATTATCTTCCAAATATGAGATAAAGCTAGAGGTCTTCATGAGAAAAGGAAGGAAAGTGATTATATAAATAGAAGAAAAGAATTTCCATTGGTGTTAAGCTAAATTACTTCTTAGCTACACATTACTAGTTTTAGATATCAGAGAATGTCCAAAATCATCAGTTGTGTGGTCAGGAGGCCAGCTCTCCTGTTAGCTTTACAAACAATGGTCTGTAGACAATGTTGGTTTGGCCCAGTCCAAAGGTGATTTTTCCCAGTTTAAACATTCTAATGGTTCAAGGAGTAAGACACACAAGGCCATTCCTCTGGGATGGCAGCTTTGACTCCATTTTGAAACGGCTCCATTTATATCAATCTTCTCAGCCTGGATAGGGGAGGCCCTGACACTTAAGATGATGGGAGTATTTGGCAAACTTCTTATATCTTCCAACTTCGGGGGCTTCAGAAAGACTCTCATCTTATTTATCCATGCAACCTGTGTGATGCTTAACACAGTCTGAGGTTGAGTGATTACCAGCCCTCATTGGGTATTTTCCCTTCAAGGAAGTGTCCCTGGTGCTAACCTTTCTACAGGATCATAATTCAGATGGCATAGTGTATGTTTTTGCTCACATCCTCCTCTTATGTCAGTGTGCAAAGCCATCTGATCTCCAATCTTAGGATCATCTCCACACTCTCCATCCTTAGTCCTCACCTCCTTCTCCTTTACAAATGGAGGGAAAATAATGGCCACTCCAGAAACTTGCCTTGGCCTTTACCTTAGATGATGCAGATAAGTCCCTTGTTGTTTCTCTGCTCCAATGTCCATGTCATGTCCTCATCTTCTAAACCCAATACTTAATAGAGGCACCCTGGCCATTAACCACTTTATTGCAGTGGTTTTCAAACTTCACGGTAACAGGTATCACATGGATAGCTTCTTTCATCAGCAGATGATTAGGCTACACTGCAGACCTACCTAATCCAGCTCTTGTGGTTAGATCAACAAATCACATTTCAATAGACCCCAGGTGTCTCTGACTCAGGGCCCTCCCATAGAAGCATCGCCTATCTTGAGCAAACACAATCACCTTCTTTTGAGTCTTTTCTCAGTTCTCCATTATGGATCTGTACCTCCTCATGTTCTGATCAATATTCATCTTGGCAAGGATTTTTCTCAACAAATTAGAGTCAGAAAATGAGCTTTCAGGTTGCTCAGTTTTCAAATTGTGAAATGGCTTATTAAAATGTGCCTATCACTTACCTAACAGAGATTTCACGCAGACTGTGCTGACACTTATAAAGCATTTGGAGTCTTAAATATGAAAAAGACATTATAAAATATTGATGATCCATCTGTTTCAGAAACCTTAACTTTAGTCAAGAGATTTTCCTCCTCTGTGCCCTAGACAGTATTATTTCCGAAGACAAATTATTTCTTTCAATAATGATAAGTGTATATTAAATTTGTAAACAAAATTTATTTCAGCAATTTATTCCTGTTTCCCAAGCTGTTCACCATAAAACAATATAACTTGAAAAGATGTGGATATAAAAAGTAATAAAACTATTTTATCAGGCAGAACTGTTCTTAAATCACTCTGTCAAAGAGATTAGTTCATTCTCCTTTAAAATACTTTTTACTTAAGTAAAAAGAAAATATTTTTCTTATGTATAAAAAATGTCCTGAAATCCCACAGTGTAGTAAAAATAGTGGCATTTGCAGGTAAGGGGCATAAAAGAAGAAAATTCTAAAGGAGGCAAAATAAATTGTGCCAGTTCCCAAAATGAGCTCTAATGCCACATGTTACAATGAAGTGTTAAAGCATTGTGGTATTCGGTAATAAAACAAGTTTGGAAAGCACAGTATCAGATACGCTGAACTACATTAAATAAGATGAAATGGGATGCTTGGCAGCGCTCCACAGAATTTATAGTGCAGATCATGTGCAATGTGAACTGCTAAGAGTGAGAAGCGCTGGCCTCCCGTATTGCCTAGATTTAAAGCTGCTTGGTCATCTACATTTACATTGTAACTAATAGAACATTTGATAGCAGATAATGGACAGGGGAGAATTGAGAAATATATCTTCTCGTGCCTGTGGCTGCTCACAATGATATCTGCCATTCTACCTACTCTATTTTTTATACAATATATAACCAATCACTAAAGAAGGAGATGGTAATAATGATCAGATAATAAAGGAAATGCTTACATATGCTTTGAAATTATGAAAGCTACTTTTCCTTGTTTCGGTGCCTAAAACAGCTGCCCATAAGATGTTCCTTGAATAAAGTTTTGAAAACCCTGCTTGCAGTTCCATCTCTACCAAATTCAAAGACTTTCTACAATTTGGCAAAAAATACTGCTTCCTCAAAACACTTCATTGCCATCTGCCAGGGAAAATGCCATATTATTCATTGTCTTCAGTGACTATATGGTGAGTGGCACCCTGGCAATGTTCAATGCAGCCTCTCACAACTACACATTGGGGAACATGAAGATTCAGATTGGTGATCCATAGTGGACAGCCCTGGGTCTGGGAAAGCTTCCCATAGCATACTTATTTCCATGCACACAATCTCGTGTTTCTCAAACTTACTCAACATGAATTTACTTTTCCGTATAACACTTACAATGACTTGTGAAAGATTCGTATTTGTTGGCCACACCATGAGAACACCCTCATTTGGAAGTCAGAGCTCTGAGAATATCACCTGCTAGAATAGAAATACCCTTGGAAGAATAACTGAGAGCCCAGAACATGGAATATGGTTAAAAATAATAGCAAGACAAAGACAGCACATGTTGTGTCCTACGGGTTAGTTTTACTAAGTGAGAAGAATCTCACTGGCAGAAAGAGATCTAAAATTCAAATGTGATCTGGGGAAGGCTGAGACAAGCAGCAAAAACCCCAGAATAAGAATGAGAAGTGCGAGGATATAACAGGAGGGAGTGCGTGCAGTGGCGGAGAAGAGAAGATAGAAAAGCGAGACAAAGCAGAGGTGATAGGCAGCAGAGGAGAAACAGATTAGAAGAGAAGATGGTAAATTAGGCTGGTAATAGCAGTGGCAAGAAATCACAATACAGGAGAGCACTGCTGATGAAAGGAAGAAATGTAAATTAACCAACTAAATAAAAGCAATCTACTCTCACAACTCTGCATGTTAGGAGAAAATAACACCAGTCCCTCTGCCCTCTTCACATGCATCACTGTGTTGCAGGGGATGAACATGAGGATAAATAAATTCCTACTTGTCCTGAAAATGTCCTCATCTTAGCACTGAAAGTCCTATATTCCAAGAAACCACACAGTAGCAGTCTAATCAGGACTGTTGGTCACTGTGATTAGCTCTGATTCAAAAGAGCAGTGCAGTCGTGCCAGTATATAAAGCTTCCCTTAGTGGTGCTTAGATTTATTGTTTTATATCGACCACACACATGCTACCAAAAAGCCGTAAAGCTTCCCTTAGTGGTGCTTAGATTTATTGTTGTTTTATATCGACCACACACATGCTACCAAAAAGCCCGCAGTGGCCATAAGTGAAAATTCTTCCTCTTCAATAGTCTGGGAAGGAGGCACATTGCATTGGAAATTAGTCCATGAATTGATGTTCATCATAATGCTTTTAAATCCATTAAAATGTTAACATTCTCTCTGTGCACTATTGTAGAGGGTAATATGTTTTGGGAGAAAAAAAAGAAAAATGCTTAAAATAAAAGTTTCCATGTTCATAATGTTTTTATCTTCAGCTATAGAAAAGTTAATCTATATGGAAAGGTACATTTTCTGATAATGTTTTGTAAGAAGCATTTTTCTATCAATATATAATATTACAGCCTGGCCGGGTGGCTCAGTTGGTTGGAGCACCGTCCCAATGTGCCAAGGTTGTGGGTTCAATCTCCAGTCATGGCACATATAGGAGGCAACCAATGAATGCTTAAATAAGTAAGACAAAAAATCAATGTGGGTTTTTTCCCTCTTTCTCAAATCAATCAAGCAGGCCACCCAGAGGGATCCCACCTGTGCACGAATTCGTGCCCCAGGCCTTTAGTCTTTATATATATATATCTCCCTAATATGCAAATAGACCAAATGGCAGACAACCAAACAACCAGTTGTTATGATGTGCGCTGACCTCCAGGGGGCATGTGAGGAACATGGAGGGCGTCAGCAGCAGGCAGCAGAGTGCAGAACATGGCGGGCATCAGCCGTGGCAGGATGGTGGAGCAGATGAGCAGGGGTGCCAGACCACGGAGGAGTACCTGTCACTATCATTGGGGTGAGCCTCTGACGGTTACTGAAAATTCTTTGTTCCAGCGCACCGCAGTCCCGCCGGGTGCTTGTACTCACTGCGGCACCAGAGCTGCCGCTTGTACCTGCTGCTGGTGTCCAGCGCCAGCCCCAATCGCTCAGCACTGATAGTGGGTGTGAGCAGTGGCTGCCAGCCCTGATTGCCCCTCAGGGCTTCTCCACCTCCCCTGCTCCTGAGGGGTGATCAGGGCAGCAGCCACCACTTGCACCTGCTTCTGGCCCCGGCCCCGCTCCCACATGCGGCTGGTGCCAGAGCCGCCACTCGCACCCACTGCTGGTGCTGGCCCCAATCACTCCAGGCACCGTCAGCATGTGGGAGCGGTGGCAGCGGGAGCAGGGCTTCTGGTAGACAGAGGACCAGGGGCCAGGTCGGGAGGGGCCGGGTGAGGGCGTGAAGGGTGGGCTGAGACCCGCCCCTGTGCTTACCGCAGCCTCATGGCCCACAGTTCCTTTTAAGGTTTATGAATTTGTGTACTGGTCTCCTAGTATAATGATAACATCTATTGATGTACTTTCCAACTCACCTTTCTAATTATATGTTAAGACTAATTGTTAAGATTAATTTGTATTTTTTAATCATTCACTGATTCAGATTTTGGGGCAGATAACCCACAAACATGCATAGTGATATGGAGAAATTAAGCTAGGTTATCAATCTGCACTTTTAAGTCACTACGGGGAATCACTGTGCCTATGTCCTGGACAGAGAAAAGATTTATGTGTGAAATCTGAAAATGCCATGCCTGAAAGGAATAAGGAGAAAAGGCCTCCATGGGCAGAAGGGATGTGAGTTGCTTCTAGGGGCAATGGTCACAGGCAGAAAGTACTGCTTCCCTTCCCCATAAGAAATGACACTGAGATACTGCCTCACCTCCTACATTCAATCTTGTGGTGCTCAGATAAGGAGAAAGCTCAGCATGTGGAACATTCAGAAGTTGCAAATTCCTACTTTTCTGGTTCATCCTGAGAGGTAGATAGAAGAACCAATGGCAAGTGGATAGAATAGCAGTTAAAGAATAGCTAGCTGTGCCATTCTCAGTTTTCAGAAGCCAGTCTTTGGGCATTAATGCACAGCAAGAACATGGTGCATGTGCAAAGGTATATCTTATATAACCACTGGGGTCTTACGACTTCTAACATTCTCCAGCCAGCCACACATTCACCATTTTCAATTTTCTTGCAAATGATCTGGAAAGAAAAGTCTAAGAATGTGGAAAAAGTGGAAGTAATTTAGATAGTCCCACTAGCCCAAAAATTAACTTTCAATGGACTGAATAACATACTCCTAACTTTTCATATAAAATAATATTTAGCCCAGCCAGTGTGGCTCAGTGGTTGAGCTTCAACCTCTGAAGCAGGAGGTCCCGGTTCGATTCCTGGTCAGGGCACATGTCTGGGGTTGCAGGCTTGATCACCAGTGTTGGATGTGCAGGAGGCAGCCAATCAATGATTCTCTCTCATCATTGATGTTTCTATCTCTCTCTCCCTCTCTCTTCCTCTCTGAAATCAATAA
>NW_005353752.1:808901-827254 GCF_000412655.1 Myotis brandtii
GCAGCCAATCGATTCTCTCTCATCATTGATGTTTCTATCTCTCTCTCCCTCTCTCTTCCTCTCTGAAATCAATAATGTATATATAATAATAATATTTGTTTAATTTAAAATTATGTTGTTAAATATAGTTAATGAATTATGAATAGCTCATTTCAACAGTTAAAATTAGACAACCCCAAAATTATAAAGGTGAAAGTATAGATCATCCACAACCCCGTCACTCGTAAATAACCACTGTCATCAACAACACAGGGTCATGTGTTATCATCAAGTCTTTTACTTTTTTTTTAAAAGACTATGTGATTACTATAGCTTTGAAGGACATTTAGAGAAATCAGTAAAAACAACAAAGAAAATAAAATCATCATAACCCTATCAACACAAAAATAATTATTCTCAACAATTTTTATATTTTAGTCAAGCATTCATAAATACACATGCTGTTTTCTAGTTTTACAAAACTGAAATTATACTACCCACTTTTTGTTATTAGCTTTTTTTACTTATAAAAATATTAAATGGTTCTTATTAGTCCTGGAACTTATACAGTGGCCATCCTCTCGGTGACACCCTGTAGTTCTCCTTTGCCCACTTAGAAACCACAAGGCAGAGCATGTGCAGGTTGCTGGGCTGAGTCCTGGTGTCATGTAGCATCCAACAGTGAGGACAGGACATGGAGGTAGGGTGGTGAAATGTAGCAGGGGATCCCAAATGGTGTTTCATCCTTACACAAAGCACTTCAGGTCCAGAGAAATGAAGGGAGCTTCTCCTCTCTGGTGCAGTTTTATATCATGCCTCCTTTGTAGAACTCTGCACATACTTTAATTACTCAGCAAAAATAATGAATCCAGAGTCACATGTGACCACAGTCCTTGACGTTGGTGAAATATCATGTAGGCCACATTTTGGTGGAGAGGACTGACAGATGATTTTTGAATCAGGAACTTTCACTCAGCTTCCTGGTAAACTCAAAGTGAGCACACCATTCATTTTGGTTTACCTTGATATAGCCTCATTTCTTTTCTGAATAGCAAGTTTCTCTAAAAGTGGCTTCTTAGCCATTCTGGTTTTGAAAAGAGCAATTTGGACAAGACTCACAACCCAGAGTCTCAGGAATAAGAGTGGTATTTCTTCTATGGGAAGAAATGGAGGAAGGGAGAACAGTGGGGAAGATGCCACCAACTAATGTAGTGGGTCCCAGGTTTTCTCTCTCAGATGGTGTCTTTGCCACTCTACTCTATATTGTCTTTTTTAAAAAAAAATACACATATTTGTAATACTTTAACCAATTTGTAATCCCTTGACACACTTGTAATACCTTAACCAATAAAGAAATTAAAGATTTAAAAAAAATACACATATTTTTATTGACTTTAGAGAGAGAGAGGAAGGGAGAGGGAAAGAGAGAGAAACATCAATGTGAGAAACTTTAGTGTGTTACCTCTCACATGCACCCTGACGGGAGATCAAACCCACAACCAGGCATGTGCCCTGACCGGGAATTGAACTGACAACCTTTTGGTGCATGGGACCACACTCAAACAACTGAGCCGCCAGCCAGATCTTCCCCTTATTGTCTTTCCCTCCTATCACCCCTCACTGTTCAATAGATCTCTAGGACTTGTTCGTCTTGCATAACCAACTTTTGCTTTCTTTCTAATACCAGCCTATTTCCTCATCCCTCCATCTCCTGGCAATCACCATTCTACTCTACTCACTGCTTCTATGAGTTTGACCATTTTAGATTTCTCATATAAGTGATATCAAGTGATAATTGTCCTATGTTATGTGGCTTATTTCTTTTAGCAAATACTCTCAAATGCCATCCATAGATCATATAGCAAATGACAGGGTTTCCTTATTTTTTTATGGCTGGACACATTTCATCATATATATTATCTTGAATGTCTAAACATAAATATGTTCCCTAAAATGGGAGCACAGGAAGTGTGCATGAAGCAGTCTGCCCCTGGAGATTCTGTGGCAGGAGGTTAGGGGATTTCAGACATTGATTATAAAGAAGACAGAGACCTTCTCATTGGCTTGACCAACAACAGCATACCAGCCTCATGTTTAATGTGTGAAAAAAGGGGGAAACTGGCTCAAAAAAAGTCAAATATTGGCAGTTTCATATGGCTCAACCCATTATAACAGTTCTATAGATTATAGTCTATAGTTACGTAGATTGTATCTAAATTTTGGGAAATGTCAGTTAAGCCCAGTGCTGCAAAGTGGTGACAGGCAATGAAATAGTTCAATACAGTTTTTATTTCAGGAACTAGGGCAGAAAAGGGAAAACTCACTTCAGCCCTAGAGATATGGTTATCAGGGTTTCTCTTTACCAGTGATGTGTGAAGTCATTAGAATTTAGTTAGTTAACCCTGACTGGTTTAGCTCAGTGGATAGAGCATCCATCTGCAGACTGAAGGGTCCCAGGTTTGATTCCGGTCAAGGGCATGCTCCTTGGTTGCAGGCACATCCCTGGTAGGGGGTGTGCAGGAGGCAGCCGATCAATGTTTCTAACTCTCTATCCCTCTCCCTTCCTCTCTGTAAAAAAATCAATAAAAAATATATTTTAAAAAAAGAATTTAGTTACTTAGAGACTAAAGATTCGCCTTCCATATTCAATAAACAACAGAATTTTTGGGAAACATGAAGTTCCCAAAGTAAGTATTTGATTACCGAGGTCACTGTGCTGGGCATGTGGCATTTCTGCTTGGACCTCTATGGAAAGCTCCGCTCCACAGCATCACCACCCATAAGCAAGCTTTGCTTTGCTGGCAGAGCCCCAGCACAATTCTACTTGCTGCAGAGAAGGAGATAAACAGATCAGCTTTGCAAAGGCACGCCACACTGCTGCGCACTGAGAATACCATTAAATCAGCTTCCACCTAAGGCTGTCTCACTGCACTTTCATGTTGACTCTAGCTCTCTATTTGTCAGAGTGCTGTTACCATGCCACCTTTGGTTGCAGCCTGCCTACAATTCACCACTGGTTTTGACAGTTTTGTTTCCTTTCTTTGAAAGCAGAAACCAGCCTCAAAATGAGCTTTTATACCAGTCTATCTTTGCATATATAATAGGCTAAAAGTCAAAATATGTGTTTTTTTATGGACTGGTTATTGACATTAAAAATCTGAGAAAATACAGGGTATCCTCAAAAATGTATACACACTTTAAATCAATTTTAAAATGAAATGTATTTTAATAAACACTGCCTTTATAATTATTCAAAGTGTGTGTATACATTTTTTGGGGACACCCTATATACACACCAATTAAACATCAGTATAGACAACAAAACAATCCACATTTTGAAGTGACCCTTTGGCATCCTTTTCTCTTCTGGAACTAAGGGAAATGGCAACAATCATCCACTCTAAAGTCAAGTGCCAAGGGGCGAGTCTTGATGAGTCACATTCAGCTACAAATGTAAATCATTTCATTCTTCTGAGCCATGGTTTCCTTTTAGGTAAATAGAAATAATAATGTGTACTTTCATTAAGGAATTGAAAGTGTCAATTGATAGAATCTAATAAATAGCACTCAGTAAATGCTAGCTATCATCATCATTGTTTTTATTTATTTTTTGTGTTTTTTTAATTTATCTTTATTGTTGAAAGTATTACAGATGTTCCCTTTGCTTATTGTTTTTGTTATTGTTGTTTTGTGTTGTTTTTCCATTTGCCTCCTCCACCCCACACCTGCCACTTCCAGGCCTTCACCACTCTATTGTCTGCCCATGGGCTATGCATATATACATATATGCATATAAATTTCCCAGGGTAATCACTCCCAAGCCAACCTCCAACCCCTGCCTTCTCTGAGATCTATTAATCTGTTCCATGCTTCTAATTATAACTTGGCTTTTTAGTAACCAGGAGCCACCCAGAAGCCCAATCAGAGTTGCTTTATTAAAACAAAAGACTCTCTTATCACCCAGAAAATTTTAAGGGTTTCAGGAGCCCTGTGTTAGGAACCAAGGTCAAAGAATAAATATTGGGGGAAAAAAGATGCTGCTTGTACTCTTATTACTTAGGTAATTACAAGGGTTTCAGGTGATCTGTGCCAGGAAAAAAGGACGGAGACCAATATATATTTTCTATTATCTCACAGGTGATTTGCTATGATATTCTCTTATCACATCAAAAACTTTGCAATATAGGCATTTTAATCTTCATGCTATGAATCAGCAATCAGTACTTCAGAGATATTAAATAAGTGCCTAGTACTACAGAGCTAATAAATGATAAACACAGGCAGTGATCATAAGCCTGTTTTGATAGCTCTTCCTCTCTTCACTCTTATGTTTCTAAGCACACAGATGACCCAGGGAAAGAACTGGTATCTGACAATCCTGGCCACCTGCTAAATGATGCTGTTGGATGAGAATAGTCCAAAAGACAAAGGCAAGTAATCTTACCCAGGATCTGTCACATTGGTGAGCTCTCAAAAGCCCATGTTTCAGCTGAATTAGTGGCTGTCAAAGCAGAAAGACTAGCAGGAGGATTTGAAAGGCAAGCTCAGCATCCCTTCATTTTGCCTGAGGCTACTTTGTCTTCAAGTCACACATGTATAACAAATACATTTCCCAAAAGAAGAAAATAAATCTATAGATTCTTATGCCTCACTTATATTTCTGATGAGACACTGATCTCACACTTACCACTCTTTATACAATACTAGAGGCCTGATGCACGACATTTGTGCAAGAGTAGGCCTTCCTTCCCCTGGCATCTGACACCAGCTTCCCTCTGGCACCCGGGACCCAGCCTTCCTTTCAGCCACCAGTAGACTCCTGGGACCCGGGCTTCGCTCCAGCCCTGGCTTCGTCCGAAAGGATGTCCAGTCTAATTAGCATATTATCCTTTTATTATTGTAGATATTTCAATTTTAAATGATGCTTTTCATTTGATATATGGAGTATAAAAAGCTGGGACTCTTGTTTGGATCCACTATAATAACATATGTGAAATATTCTGCAATGTACAGTGTTCAGAAAATGTAGACTGTTATTAATTATAACAAAATTTATCTGAACTAAATGACATCCAAATTTGTAAGCATGCCATAATATTGATAGTTTTCTTTCAAAGGGGATAGCACAGTTTCAAGTGACTTTAGATGACCAATTCATTTTGAAAATGAATAAGGGTTTTTTATATAGAAAAAGTTTCTCATTTTGAAGAACCTGACTATAAATATTCAATAATGCTGAAGTAAAAAAATTTATTCAAGCCTTTGCATTTCGTAGAAGCAACTACTACCAACCTTGAGAATACCATTGGCTTGAAACTAGCATTTCACCAAGATGCAAGATTTTATATATCCGCTATTGGTTTGTTTTTTCATCTGTACCTCAAAATCCATTAATACCATTTTTTTTTCTGAAAACAGGAAATCACCGTGCAGCAGTCTAACAATCACCTTCAGAACCTTCATCTATTATTTTGGATTTTAATTGTTATAGAATTCATAATCCTTAGAGTCATTGAGTATCTTCTGGCAAGTTAATGCAAAATGCATTTAGATAATGTCTGCTGTTCTGATGCTGTTTAGCTATTCATATGAGATATAATTTATTGTGTTTACCTCTTCATGCAGTCAAAATCAGCAATGCCAGAACACAGTAATTAAGAGGGATATTATGGAAATGTTGAAGTGATTTTCTTTTGTTGTTTTTCATCCAGGGTCCTATTGATCCTTCCTCTAGTAGGTGTTAGCCTAACTCCAATTTCAATCTGACAATATGTTTCTTATTTTTAAATTCTCTAGATGCAGACTCTTTTTAATAAAATGTCCTCGCCCAGGCTGGTATGGCTCAATTGGTTGGAGCATTGTCCTGTGAACCCAAAGGTTGCCAGTTCGCTTCCTGGTCAAGACACATGCCAGGGTCCTGGCCTCGACTCCCAGCAGGGAGCAGCCACTAATTTACTCTCACATCAATGTTTTCCTCTCTCTCTCTCTCTCTTTGTCTCCCTCTCACTTCTCTCTCTTAAAATAAATAGAAATATTATAAAAAATAAAAAAACTAAAATTGTCTTTCTTCTCTGGAAAGATTGCTTTAAACTGGTTAGTGTATCATTCACTTCTTCTCAGGGTAATAGATACCAACTGTTGAAAAAAAATGGACTCACACATCAAACACCTGATAGAAAAGATTTAAAGGAGGCAGGTTTAATATACATTAGGTAGGTGATATATTTTCTTGGTAGCTTTAGTAATGACATATTTCCTTATATTATGTTCTGAAGTCAAGGGCACGTGAAGAAAATGTATAACTTTTTTCTTGCACAGGTAGACCTTGAGCAGCTCATCTTCCAAACTTACTCTTGAAGCCAACAAAAGGATTTTGATATTTCACTGCCTAAGGTGGTGAACAGTGGAAACCACTTCTAATGACTCACACATGATAAAATCTTAGATTTATTGCAACCTTGATTTTACAGTGTGCATTTACATACACAATGTGGAAAGTACACATAAAACCATCCAGCTTTATAATATTTTATAGTGCTTAATTAGTTAATTTATCCATCCATGCATTTGACATATATTGAGAGATTATTTTGAGCAATTATTTATAATGGCAGATGTAATGTGCAGAAGGCATTCCTTGCTTTAAAAGATTTACAATCTACTTGGGTGATTGGCATGTATTCCCTTTGCCCCAATTATATGGTACAGTGATATCTCAGTAGGAGATACAAAGGATGGATTATGAGTCATATAACTTTTGGCTATTAAAGAAATTATAAATATACCTCATAAAATTTATATCAAGACTCAGAAAAGATGAGCAGAACCTAGGAATTTATCTTCAGTGAGTTATTCTTCTTTCTCAACCCATTCCTTCTGTTTCTCTCTTCATGACTCAGTTAACTCTTTAGGATACATAAAAATTGTGGCCCATTTGTCTCAGTTCCCAATATACAGACTACTATTTATTTTGTAAGGTTCATGGGATATAATTTACTCTCAGATAGTTTTTTTAAAACATCTAACACTAATATTTTCTGCTGTACATAAGTTTTATCATTTGTTTTAATATATATTTTTATTTCAGAGAGGAAGGGAGAGGGAAAGAGAGATAGAAACATCAATGATGAGAGAGAATCATTGATTGGCTGCCTCCTACATGCTCCCTACTGGGGATCGAGCCTGCAACCTAGGCATGTGCTCTTGACCAGAATTGAACCTGGGACCCTTCAGTCCACAGGCCGAGGCTCTATCCACTGAAGAAAACCAGCCAGTTTTATTATTTTTAATTTTTTTAAAATTGATAATGAAAAAATGTTACTCATTTTTGTATACTTTGTAAAGGACAGGAGAAAAATTCACTGAATAGATCAAATCCTTCCATTAAGATAGCCCTTCAGTTTTCTTATATGTTCAATCATCTTAATTCCTCATTTTTGCTATTGTCTTCTGACTAATTGTTAAAAATAATTTGTATTAATCTTTAGAGAGAGAGGAAACAAGAGGGAGAGAGAGAAAACAAACAAACAACAAAACATCAATGCAAGAGCTGAACATTGTTTGGCTGCCTATTGCATGACCCAACCAGAGATTTAGCCCACAATCTGGGCATGTGACCTGGCCGCCAGGAATCCAACCAGCAAACTCTTGGTGCACAGGACAACACCCAACAAATAGCCACATAGATCAGGGGCTGACTGATTCTTAAGTTTTCCATTTCCTAAGGTCTAAAGTAAGTAGAGTACAATTCTAAAAGATTAACTAAAGTTCAAGAGAATTACATATATTATCTCATATTTGTTATGCTCACTTTGCACATGGAAACATTTAGAAAGGCTAAGTTACTTGCCCAAAGTCATACTGCTAAATTGGGGCCAGATCAAGGATTGAAACCCAGTTGTTTGACTACAGAGATATGCTCTTAAAACACAAGTAAATAGATCACTAAGGCTGTTTGGTTGGTTGGTTGGTTATTTCATACTGTTCTGTAGTCTCCTTCTGATCCTATTTCCCAGTGAATGTTTCAAACTACCATCATGTTTCTTCATCTGACCTTATTAATATAACCCTTTCATTTTCATAAAATAACTTTCTTTCATATATTACAGTGAAAATAGAGTTGTTAGCTGAAAACACCTACCTAGCACATATTACTCATGTTTACACCAGCATACCTACCTCAGGAAAGAGACTGAGACTGACACCCTGAGATGGATTAATGACTAATCATGACCTCAGGTCCCACACTGTTCTTATGTCCCTCCCTGCTGAATGTTCAGTCTTCCCTTTTTGACTCACTTCTGCTATTCCTAAAATAGATATTCAAATATATCCATCTACTTTTTTTTCTTTAAAATCTAACCCCTTAAGTAATTACCATTATTCATCTTTTCTTTCCCAACAAACATTTTAAAACATTACTGTTTATTTTGTTTCCACTTTCTTACAAATATTCTCTTCTTAGTTAAAATTACCATTAAAATCCAATGTGCTATGCTACACATCTGGTGGAAGTGATTTTTCTAGAGTGGCCGGTAACCAACTTCAAATCAATTGCTCATCCCACTTCTCATAACCTCTCCTCCTTGTCCTTTGTGGTGTGCCTTTTCATTTCTATCTCCCCTCCAACTGTTCCTTATCGACAGTGTCTTCTTTCTTTTAGCATTTCTTCTATTTTTACCCTACATATTTTTCTTACTTAATTTCATACTTTTCCATGACTCTACCACTTTTATGATGCTGACCCCCAAATAAATATCTTCATATTTTCTCCTTTCTCCTGAGGTCTAACTACATTTCTGACTATCTCTTGTAATTTCAACTTTAATACACTCCAAACTAAACACAGCAAGTTTTTTTCCTCATTCCAAATCTATCCTTCCTCGTCTTGCTTATATGTACCATACACTTATTCCTCCAGGCAAAATCTCTAGACTGAATTGTTTTATTTTATCCATTCTGACTAGACTATAATATCCCATTCACATCACCTACCTCACTCTTTGTTTTTGAACATTTCCATTTACCTGGAACATTCAAAGGTGGTCTGCTCTATTATATCCCCAGACACTTCACAGCACTCAGTGGCACTGTAGTCACTATTTTTTTCAAACTCCAAGAAGTATTTTTCTAAGTTATATTGTTATATTCATATTTACATGTCTAGCTTTCTCCACTGGCCTATAAATTTCTCAAGGTAAGTGATCTTGTTAAATTCATGTTATCCTCAGCATTGAACACCTAGCAGGTGCTTAATAATTTTTTAATGTTTTTCTATTGATGTATGTCATCAGGGATCTCTATGTTCCAAGATCTCCATTACTGTAACTTATTCGTTTACATTTACTTCCCTATTAAATTAGAATTCTATATAGATAGTGTTTCAGAAACCTTTGGTGGTTCTCCACTGCCTGCATTATAAGATCCAATTGCTTAGCATGGCATAGAATAATTACCAGTAGCTCATAGTACTTCATAGTCATATCTTCTTCTCCTTACTAGCCCTAGATTCAATAAAATGATCCCTGCCTAGCATGTTCTGCCATTTTGGGTCTCTGAGTGTCACCCAAACTGCTTTTATATCATTGATGTCAGATCCCTCTTCCTGAACACTTTTCCTCCTCCACAGCCAAGCTAAATATCATCTTCACCATGAACTTTTCCTCACGACCCCAGCAGAACACATGGCTTCCTCCAGCATGCCTCCACAGCATGCCACACATATTTTGCTAGAGTAATTACTAGAGGCCTGGTGCATGAATTTGTGCACAGGTGGGGTCTGGCCAGCCCGCCCCAATGGGGGCCGATCTGCCAGTGCTGGGGGGGGAGGGGCCTTGGGCGGTTGGCCTCTGGCCCTGTCCCCTGGTTGAACTCCCGGTTGAACTCCTGGTCAAGGGGACAATTTACATATTAGCCTTTCATTATATAGGATGTTATGGTTTATGTTATACATTTATATTCATGTTTTTTATGTGCTATTTATAGAGTTCTTTCTTCATCACTGGTTAATGAACCTTTGATACCTTACTCATTTTCTCTGCTTGGTATACATATATTTGCTGAAAAATAATATATATTTAGTCACGTTTATCATTAAATTAATTAGTGAGTAGTTATCATTTTAGATATTATAATAAACTGAATAAATATTTGTCTTACAAAATAAAATACACTTTTATTATATTTCCCAAGCTTTATTTTTTTAAAAAAATACATCAGATATTCTGTCAGATCCTTTGCTCTGTGATGGAAAATATACTCTTTCTCTTTCCTTATATAGAAGCGAAAATAAAAACAGAAGAAGAGCAGTTGCAGCACACCTGTGTTGGCAAGCTGTCAAACCCGCTGTCCCTGACATTAATTGGGTCTTCCACTGAATGGGGGAACTGATGGGGAATGCAATGAGAGGAGATGACTGGGGAGGAATACATGCTGCCTTTCCACAGTGATGAAAGTGGCACCCAAAGAGCTGCCTTTTATACCATACAAACAGATGGCTTCACACAGTGTATGCTACAGACTGCCAGGTTTCTTATGCTTACCTCTAAGCACTTAGGCCAGCTGGAAAAATCAAAAATTAAAATGTAAACAGCAAAGAGCACTTCCTGAGGAGTGAGTCACTAAACTGAAGGCAATTATCATCTAATTTTAAGTATCTGCCTACTGTTTTCTTAAAAGACCTGCTATACAGAAGGAATTTTATAATGGGAGAATTGCCAAACAGAAAAAATTTGCTCCCGATTTCTGCTTTCCACTGGTTAAAAATAATAAAAAAAACACACAACAAAAACCAACAAATAAGACAAGTAAAAAAACACATTCATTGACTATATCCACCACCACCCCCATTACAAAAGAAAATGAATGCCCCCAATTTTTTTCTATTCTAAATTGTGCAGTCATATTAGAGAAAAGTAATTGAAAACTTGCACCCAAGTGTTTTTTTTTCAATGTGAAATAATATAAATCTAGGGTAAGGAATAGAAGTGGTGAAATCATTAAAAAAATAATATCCCCATTTTAGAAAGCAAACAGATTCAAAATGCACTATACATTTTACTATTCTCTCACTTGGAATTTTAGCAAATTCCATTAAAAAAAAAATCAGCCCTGATCGGTTTGGCTCAGTGGATAGAGCGTCAGCCTGCGGACTGGAGGGTCCCAGGTTTGATTCCAATTAAGGGCATGTAGCTTCGTTGTTGGCACATGCCCAGTGAGGGGTGTACAAGAGGCAGCTGATCAATGTTTTGCTCTCATCGATGTTTCTAACTCTCTATCCCTCTCCCTTCCTCTCTGTAAAAAATCAATAAAATATATTTAAAAAAATCAAATTATACTCAGGCAAGCAAACACCTAGGAACTACTCAAGTATCCAGGAACTAGTTTGATACCCTTGTTTTACTAATTAGGGAATTAAAACTCAGAAATTTTAAACAAAGTGTAAAAACTGTCCTGGACTGGATTTCTAAGCTATAGATGAGTGTTGGAATAGCTATTATTATTAGGTTGAAGGATAACTTAGACCTTAAATGTGTCTTAAAGAATTTTTATGATGTATCTGCCCTGAATCCTGACCCTGCAATGGTTCTCAACCTTCCTAATGCCGCGACCCTTTAATACAGTTCCTCATGTTGTGGTGACCCCCAACCATAAAATTATTTTCGTTGCTACTTCATAACTGTAATTTTGCTACTGTTATGAATCGTAATGTAAATATCTGATATGCAGGATGTATTTTTATTGTTCGCGACCCACAGGTTGAGAACCGCTGCTCCTGATTCACACATCTGCAGTCAGTGACCTTGGGAATCATCCCAGGATTCCATAGTTGGGATGCCCAGAGCAGGAATGAGCCAGGAGCCTCACTGTGTTTGTATTGTTCATTGCTGTGATTTCAGAATCTTGGACAGTGCAAGGTGCTTGGCAGGCACTAATCAAATATAGTTGATATTTTTTACAAGGACCACCCTTAAACTACTCCAATAAGCTAATTATAAAAAAGAAATGTTCTCTACCATACAAATTATGTTACATTATTATTATTATTATTTTTTTAAAAATATATTTTATTGATTTTTTTACAGAGAGGAAGGGAGTGGGATAGAGAGTTGGAAACACCGCAGGCCGGTTAGGGCTACATTATTATTTTAATAGTTATATTTAGGCAAGACTTTACCAAAAGTGGTTATGACAGATGTTAAAAATAAAAAAGAACATTTCCCTCCATTATTCCCTGTCAGAAATTAGGGTATTATATTTCTTCAGAGCAATTGTCATAATTTGAAAATAATTTAATATATTTTGCTTTTTCTTACCTCCTCTACTAGACTGATGACATTATTCATTTCCTTTATTCAACTCATTCAACAGACATATATTGAACAGTAATTATGTACCAAGCACCATTCTAGATGCCAGGGCAGCAATGAGCAAAATAAAAAACAACTCTGACCTCACCGTTTAGTAGGAGAGACAATAAGTAATATGCATTTCATTTGCATAGTATCTGTAGAATCTATCATAGTGCCTGACATCCAATAAGTCTCTCCTGAATGAATAGGTAAATAAATAGTACTTGCTAGATACTATATGCACACTGAAAATACAGCCTTTATTCTTTCAGAGTCTACTATCTATTCAGGACTAGATTTTTAAGTAGCTAAAATGGCTTTTCGCTTAAAGGTAGAAGAATAACAATCTACTATAATCACTTTTATGCTTGCAATTATAATTGAAAAACAGTTTCTGCAGAAATTGCTCATTAAAGCAAAGTTTAATAATTTTATTAAGAGCAATCTACAAATAACTGGGGCAACTTATAAATTATTTTTAAAAATATTTAGACAAAAGTTTTAGTGAGGAGGTTGAAATTAATGACCTCTAAGTTTCTATGATATTTCTTACACTGAGTCAAAGAGGAAATGAAACATGAAGATACTTCCATAAACTGAAAGATAACTTCAATGATATAAATAAAATCAAGATATCATATCTAAGCAGATTTATAATCTAACCACTATCATTTTAAGCAATCTTGGGAAGAAACTATGAATCATATATATTTTTGGCCACAATTGTCCACTAAGAAAAGGTTTTTTTACCATTAGATTCACTAAGAAAATCCAATGTAAAGTTATGCTTATTAGTGAGATTTGTTGCCTAGGATAATGAAGATATATATTATGCTTTGTTTAATAACTCATCACCTGCATGAATGAGGATAGTAAGCCATTGCCTGAATAAATGGAAATGGTCCAAAAGGAAAAATATTTGTTTCTGAGTTATCAATCATGATGTGAGGTCTAACATAAGAATTCTCAATATTCCTTAATATTCTGTAAAAATAAATCTCATACTGGACTTCAGACTCATACCAAATCCCCGTCTCACTTTTCCCATCTGTAAATTTAGGATGACAATACATAGATGCCAGATTATTATAGCAGAAGTGAGTTGCATAGTACTAAATAGATAATACAAAAATTTGCTGTTTTATGTTTTAAAAATCCTCCCAAGCCTTAAAGTGTTATTACAAGTTCTAAGCAGTGCAGAAGGCCCACATGTCTGCACTCCTTGTTGCTCAGTGCCCATGAAAATACCCTTTCAGCATTCCAGCACATAGGACATGTTTCTTGATAGTAATGGTCTAATGCTGGGGGCATGGCCAGTCAATGCTCCATTAGGCAAAACTCAAGGTATGCAGCACAAGGGAGTGGGAGGCTCAGGGGCTCATCTCACCCCATTGGGAGGTGACAGACTCATAGAACTGAAGAGCTGTTTGGGAGGCTCTCCAGAAAGAAACAGGTCAGCCACTTCACAAGTGAGCCAGCAACAAGGGTTACTGCTGTTTCATGTGGTTAAGTTTAATTGAAAAGAAAATTGAAAAGAACTGAAGATTCTATATACAGGATGGACAGTGATGTCTGGGTGGGTACTGGGATGGGGTCAGGCAGGGTTGTGAGGCACAAGTGGAGGAGGGAAGGGGAGGGGTTTTATCAGTCTCAGGTAGCTTCTGTAAAGCTGGGAAAAGTCATCCACTGCGTTAGAAACACTGACATGTTTAACTTGCCAGCCTGTCTATATGAGGGGGTTAGAGTAATGAATTTGTGACTATCCAAAGTTGGTGTAGATGGGAATCACATAATGAGGAGAAGGCTATTAAAATGCAGATCTTGATTCACCAGTTATGGGTAAGGCCTGAAACTCTCCATTTCTTTATTGTTTTTACTTTAAATAATTTTTATTTTTCTACAGTTGACATACAATATTATCTTAGTTTTAGATATAAAACCCAGTGATTAGACATTATATCACTTAGTAAATGATCACCCTGATAAATCTAATACCCATCTGACCCCATACATAGTTATTATGATATTATTAACTACTAGAGACCCAGTGCATGGATTAGTTCACTGGTGGGGACCCTCAGCCTGACCTGCACCCTCTCACAATCTGGGACCCCTCGGAGGATGTTGGACTGTCAGTTTCGCCCAATCCCTGAAGACCAGGCCTGCGGGGATTGGGCCAAAACCAGCAGCCCAACATCTCCTGAGGGATAGCAGTGTGCGAAGCAACAGGCAGCCAGGGAGGAGCCTGAGCCGGGGTCAATGCTCTATCCACTGAGCCAAACCAGCAAGAGCAACCTTTACCATGCCACTCAGCCACAATCTCCACTGGTTTTTACAGCCAGAAGTTGTGGGGGCTTCTCTTCCCAGCACTGGAACCCTGTGATGGGGCATGCCCCTCCTACCAGTTTTGATGTGGCTTCTTCTTTATATTCTTAGTTATAGGACTTAAGTTTAACTAGACATCATGGTTGTGAATGATGGTTGTTGCATTGTTTAGTTGTAATTTTGATGTGATTGTGTGAGGATTTGAGTACTGCATTATCTTTACTGCCATCTTAGCTGGAACCTCCTGCATTTCTAACCATCTCCCAGTTGATGTCTGCACAGACCCTATCACAGCAGCAGATGCAAGCGTAGATATGCTTTAATTGGCTTGCTTTACAATTTGTTTGAAATGTGACCATGGAAAGCCACTTGAAAACTCTGACACAATTCCTCAGCTATGAAACAAAAAAGAAGTAAATATAGGCAAGCATTTTTATTAGAATGTAAAAGCAAAACAAAAGTTGTATGTCCTTGAAAATGTTAGGTAACCTCTCTATACGTCCTTTTCTTTCTTTCTTTTTTTTGAAAAAAAATATATTTATTGATTTCAGAGAGGAAGGGAGAGGAAAAGATAGATAGAAATATCAATGATGAGAGAGAATCATTGATTGGCTGCCTCCTCATGCCCCTTACTGAGGATTGAGCCCACAAACTGAGCATGTGCCCTTGACTAAAATCAAACCCAGGACCTTTCAGTCCACAGGCCAACACTGTATCCACTGAGCCAAACTGGTGAGGGCCACCCCTTTTCTTCATTTGCAAAATAGCCACCTCCTCTGTGAATAAGGGTCAATGAGATGGGTATGTAAAGCATCTGGAAACATCCCTGGCACATAGTAGGTGCCAAAGAGCAATGGAGCTCTTTACTTATTTGTGAGTTGCGATTTGATGCTGATCTTGTGACTCAGAATATGAAAATATGTGTTACAGTTATGACTTGCTGAGACATTCCTCTCAAGCCACTGAGTTCAAAGCAAAGTGACTGCATTTGCCTTCTTCCCTTCTTTTCTTTCCTGAAGTGTTTACAGTGCCTTGGGAGAATGCCTTTCATTTTACCTGGAGGGAAAGGCTTTTTAAAATCAGAAGTGAAAAATATTGCTATGTTGTACAAGAATTGCTGTGTCACTTATGTTGCTCCATTTCAGTGTTCTATATTTTGTGCTCATTTTCACAGGTGATAATATGCACCGGAAAAAATATACTAGCAAAGGACCTACCTTTGGCTGCCCTAACTACTCTGAAATAAAATTGAAATCTCCTTAGGAGAAAATATGCCCTCCTAAGGAGAAGGTAGCTGAGATTTGAAAATACATTTATGGTCCCCATTAAAAATCAATGAGCAATTATTTTATCTCAAAACTTCATTAATGATACACCATATGAATGTTTGTTATCTTCCTACCAGTTACTGTCAGAACAAAGTGACATAAGAGAACCACTAAAATTTCAGATCTTATGCCCGCTTCAGAGTCCAAGGCAGTGTTATCACAATAACAATGTTTATTTTCTTGGTCACTTTATCTCAAAAAAAACATTTTTTTTTATTGCTTGTGGAACATTTTTTTTTTTACTTATCATAAAAGCTTCTGGATTAGGAAATCAAAAGCAAGAACAACAAAAACAGGACAAGTTTCCCAAGTTCCTGCTGTGAGGAGGGTCTGAGTAGATATTTGTCCCTCAGTGTGAGTTTTTGGTAAAGAAGCAGGTAAACAGAGCCTGGTTTCTAAGAAGGGCCTCACTAAGAGCTCCTTTAGGTTGTGAAATTCTCAGAGACAAGAGTGTTATATGCCCCAGTCCCCATGTCCATTGTGGCGTGGGCCCTAAACACCATGGGAAGTGTGATCATTAGCTGGGGTCTATTGGAATAAGTTCCTGAAGGCTTCTGGAAAAGGGTTATCCTAGAGGTAGAGAAAGCTAGTAAGACCAATGTATTTGAAACTAGTGGTCATGTTAAGAAAAGGGGAAAATTCTAAGTATAGCACAGGTATTTTTCTCATATTTCTCCTCACCAGAACCCACTGAACTTCATATGGAGTAGGAATTTAAATGGATTTTGTCAGTTATTTTTAAAAAATAATTTTTTCCTTAAGATCAGACACAAGACAGGGAAGTTTGCTTTCACTATTATTATTCAACATAGTGCTTAAAGTCCTAGCCACAATATCAGACAAGAACAAGAAGTAAAAGGCATCCATATTGAAAAGGAGGAAGTAATACTGTCATTATTTGCAGATGACATCAAATTGTATATAACAAACCCCAGAAAAAATTACTATAACTGATAAATAAATTCAGTAAAGTAGTAGGATACACAATAAATATCCAGAAATCAGTTGCACTCTTATACACCAATAATGAACTGTCAGAAAGTGAAACTAAGAAAACAACACCATTTACAATTGCATCAAAGAAATAAAATATGTATAAATAAATTTAACCAGGGATGTAAAAGACCTGTACTTAGAAAATTACAAGACACTGAAGAAAGAAACTGAAGAAGATACAAATAAGTGGGAGCATATATTGTGCTCATGGATAGGAAGCATTAATATCATAAAAATGTCCATATTACTCAAAGCAATCTACAGAATCAACACAATTCCTATGAATAGTGTATTTCATAGAACTAGAACAACTATCCCAGCTATTTATATGAAACCACAATAGTCCCTGAATAGCCACAGTGATCTTGAGAAAGAAAAACAAAATTGGAGTAATCACATTACATGATATCAAACTATACTATAAGGCCATAGTAATCAAAACAGCCAAATGTTTATGTTACTGTCATAAAAACAGACATATAGATCAATGGACCAGAATATAGAGCCCAGAAATAAGCCCACACATTTATAGTCAATTAATGGTCAATGAAGGAGTCAAAAACATAAAATGGGGTAAAGTTGGTTATTCAATAAATGGTGTTGAGATAATTGGACAGATACATGAAGAAAAATGAAACTAGACCACCTTTTTACACCATACACAAGAATAACCTCAAAATGAAATAAAGACTTAAATGTCAGATGCAAAACCATAAAAATTATAGAAGAAAATATAGGCAGTAAAATCTTGTAATTTTCTTGTAGTGATATTTTTTTCTGATATATCATCTCAGGGATACAAAAGAAAATAAATAAACAAATTAGACCACATCATACTAAAACGTTTTTGCACAGCAAAGGAAATCATCAACAAAATGAAAAAGAAAACCCACTGAATGGGAGAACATATTCACCAATGATATATCTGATAAAGGATTAATATCTAAAGTTTATAAAGAACTTATAAAACTCAGCACCAAAAAAATCAAACAATACAATTAAAAAATGTGCAAAAGACCTAAATGGACACTTCTCCAAAGAGGACATACAGATGGTCAATAGACATATTAAAAGATGTTCAAAGTCACTAATCATCAGAGAAATGCAAATTAAAACCATAATGAGATATTACCTCATATCTGTCAGAATGGCTATCCTATATAATAAAAGCCTAATATGCTAAGTTTCTGGTTGTCCGTTCAACCAATCAAAGTGTAATATGCTAATGATATTCTAAGGCCGCTCAACCACATGCTATGACGTGCACTGACCATCAAGGGGCAGACGCCCTGACCAGTAGGTTAGCTTGCTGCTGGGGACTGGCTGATCAGGACTGAGCAAGAGGGGCTGGACATGTCCTGGAGCCCTCCTGTGG
>NW_005353752.1:827408-827911 GCF_000412655.1 Myotis brandtii
CTGGCCAACCTCCCATGTCCCTCCCCAGCCCCAATCATGCACCAGTGGGTTCTCTCAGCCTGGCCTGCACCCTCTCGCAATCTGAGACCCCTTGGGGGATGTCAGAGAGCCGGTTTCCACCCAATCCCACAAGCCAGGCCAAGGGACCCCACTGGTGCATGAATTCATGCACCGGGCCTCTAGTCATTAGCAAATCAACAAACAAGTGCTGATGAGGATGTGGAGAAAAGGGAATCCTCCCACACTGTTGGTGGGAATGCAGACTGGTGCAGCCACTGTGGAAAGCAGTATGCAGTTACATTAAACAATTAAAAACAGCCTGGCCAGTATGACTTAGTGGTTGAGTGTCCACCTATAAACAAGGAAGGCATGGTTAGATTCTGGGTCAGGACACATGCCCAGGTTGTGGGCTTGATCCCCAGTGTGGGATGGGCAGGAGGCAGCCAATCAATTATTCTCTCTCATCATTGATGTTTCTATCTCTCCCTCTCCCTTCCTCTCTG
>NW_005353752.1:828320-835610 GCF_000412655.1 Myotis brandtii
CCTCTCCCTTCCTCTCTGTAAAATATCAATAAAATATATTTTTTAAAAATCAGTGGTACATTTACGCCATGGAATACTACTTGGCCATAAAATGAAGGAAATCTTATCCTTTGGGACAGCATGGATGAACCTGGAGAGCACTATGCTAAGTGAAACAAGCCACACAAAGAAAGACAAGTACCATATGATTTCACTCATATGTGAAATCTAATGAACAAAATTAACTAACAAGCAAAATAGAGACTATCTCATAGATATAGAGCAGGCTGACTGTTGTCAGAGGGGAGCAGGTTTGGGGGCTGGGTAAAAAGGGGATTAAGGAAAGAAAAACCTCATAGAAACAGAGAACAGTATGGTGGTTACCAGAGGAAAAGGTGATGGGGCTAGTAGAAGATGGTATGGGGGGGAGGAGGAGAGGGAGGGAAGGTAAATGGTGATGGAAGAAGTTTTCACTTGGGGTAAACACATATACAGATGAAATATTATAGAATCGTACACCTAAAACCTATCTAATTTTACTAACCAATGTCACCCCAATAAATTTAAATAAAAAGTTTTTTAAATGTGCATTAATTCTCGACTTATTATTTAACATTAGTATATTAGTTTACCCTCTCAAAATGTAAAATATGTGATACATTAGGCAATAGGAGTCATATCTATGTTTCTTTAATGTAGAATATGAAAACTATAACTAAAACTGGAACTTATGTAAACACATCAATTAGCCGAGCATCTCTTATGACAAATTTCCATTTGCCCACTACTGCCTCAAATAATAATCACAACTTTGAAATCAGGAACTTAAAACTCATCTGCAGAGTTCTCTGTTTCTTTGCAAATAGCCTACTCTTCAAAATACTACTATTTCATCATTAAGGAAATAATTTGGTAGTATTATTCCCATTAGTCAGTTTGGAAAAGTTGTCATGGGGAATTATAAAGAAACACTTGTTACAAAGTGGGGGAGCATAAGCTTATCAAAATAACACCCTGCTCTTCATGGAGCTGACACATGCTTTTTCTACGACAAGGGTGAAAACATCAGATTTTACCTTGAACATGCACTTAGCTACTGAGAAGTCAGTTCTTTCCCAGCACTATTAATATTGATTTTTTTTAATATCTGTGAAAAAATAATAAGTTGCTGACTGGCAAATGCTTTCTAGGCCAAAAAGTTGCATATTTACAAAGAAAAATGTAGCTAAGTTTTACATTATATCATAGATAAGTCCTAAAATCTTACTACATAAAGCAGTTTTTGTTATAATAGAATAATTTTTTTATGGGAAATATCTTTATTCCTTGACAAGAAAGAGTCACAAGAAGGTTTTTCTCCACCTTGGTTGCTCTCCTCCCATCCCCAACTTTCTGCCTTTGAAGACAATTACTGATTTTTGGAGCTTGTAACCACTTTGAGGCCATAAGGCTACAGGCATAAGGATGGAAAGTCAACATGCAAAGTATATTAGTCAATTTTTCTTTCTAACAAACCTTGAAATCTCAGTGCATTACAACAATAAAATTTATTTTCTTGCTCAAAAATGTGAAAGTCATCTCTGGCTCTGCTGGACTTGGCTCCAAGCTGTGAGTTTCGTTCAAGTCTATTCTGTGTATTTCCTCATTCTTCTGTGTCAGTAGCTTCCTAAGATAGTTCTTCTTATGATGGGTCATAGTAGTGCATGAGAGTACGATATCTCTTAAGATATTGGCTTAGAACTAGCACACACAGTTCCTTCCACATACATTCAATTGGCTAATGCATGTTGCAAGTCCAAGTCCAACATCAACCCATTCTAGCACACTGCAATGTTATACTGCAGAGGAGAGTGAATGGCTGAGAACAATAATCCAGTCTACACACAAGGATAAAAGAGCTGAAGGATAAAAAGACCCTGGGTCCTTGATGACAATGTGAAATAGCTGAACTAAGACTGGCACTAGTTTTATCCAGACTTTAGTTATATGATAAAAATAAGGCCCTATTTATTTAAGGCACAATTGCTACTTCCTTGTCTTAAGTAAATGCAACTGTTGCTGCTCCCTTGTCTTTTGGAAATGTAACTGCACCTGGCTTGCTTGTGTTATGGAAATGTAACTTCTCCCAGTCTGTAGCCCTGTTTTTTTTCCATGGACCCCAATTCTAAAAATTCCCTAAGCCTGCCTATATTCCCCTAAAATTTCTGTTTCAATAACAATGAAATAATATTGGAAATCAACATTAGAAGGAAAACTGTAAAATTCCCAAACATATAGAAATTAAACAATATCTTTTTAAATAATCAATGAGTCAAGAAGAAATCACAAGAGAAATTATTAAACATCCTGGACAAATGCAGATGAAAATAGAACATGCCAAAACTTATGTGATCAGCAGGAAAGCTGGGAAATGTAGCTCTTTAAAACTTACAGCATAAAAGAAGAAAAGTTCCTAAATCAACAAATACACCTTACAGGTTAGGGGACTCGAAATAAAACAAATTAATCCCAAATTTAGCAGAAGACAGGAAATAAAAATTAGAGCAGAGATAAAATAGAGTCTTGTAAATCAATAGTGGAAATCAACAAATTAAGAGTAATTTCTTTGAAAAGATTAACAAAATTGAAAATCCATTAGCTCCATCTTGGCGACAGTTAATTTGCATATCTCCCTGATTAGCCAATGGGAAGGGTAGCGGTCGTACGCTAATTACCATGTTTCTCTTTTATTAGTGTAGATAATTTTTTTCTGGGAAATATCTTTATTCCTTGATAAGAAAGAGTCACAAGGAGGTTTTTCTCTACCTTGGTTGCTCTCCTCCCATCCCCAACTTTCTGCCTTTGAAGACAATTACTGATTTTTGGAGCTTGTAACCACTTTGAGGCCATAAGGCTACAGGCATAAGGATGGAAAGTCAACATGCAAAGTATATTAGTCAATTTTTCTTTCTAACAAACCTTGAAATCTCAGTGCATTACAACAATAAAATTTATTTTCTTGCTCAAAAATGTGAAAGTCATCTCTGGCTCTGCTGGACTTGGCTCCAAGCTGTGAGTTTCGTTCAAGTCTATTCTGTGTATTTCCTCATTCTTCTGTGTCAGTGGCTTCCTAAGATAGTTCTTCTTATGATGGGTCATAGTAGTGCATGAGAGTACGATATCTCTTAAGATATTGGCTTAGAACTAGCACACACAGTTCCTTCCACATACATTCAATTGGCTAATGCATGTTGCAAGTCCAAGTCCAACATCAACCCATTCTAGCACACTGCAATGTTATACTGCAGAGGAGAGTGAATGGCTGAGAACAATAATCCAGTCTACACACAAGGATAAAAGAGCTGAAGGATAAAAAGACCCTGGGTCCTTGATGACGATGTGAAATAGCTGAACTAAGACTGACACTAGTTTTATCCAGACTTTAGTTACATGATAAAAATAAGGCCCTATTTATTTAAGGCACAATTGCTACTTCCTTGTCTTATGTAAATGCAACTGTTGCTGCTCCCTCGTCTTTTGGAAATGTAACTGCACCTGGCTTGCTTGTGTTATGGAAATGTAACTTCTCCCAGTCTGTAGCCCTGTTTTTTTTCCATGGACCCCAATTCTAAAAATTCCCTAAGCCTGCCTATATTCCCCTAAAATTCATGTTTCAGTCCCCAATATTCTATTTATTCTATTTATGTCCCTACAAAAAGGTTGCAGGTTCCAGTACTGGTCAGGGCACATACCTAGGTTGCAGGTTCACTCCCTGGTCAGGGCACATATTGATGTTTCTGTCTCACATAAATGTTTCTCTCTCTCTCTCTCTCTCTCTCTCTCTCTGTCTCTCTCTTTTTTCTCTCTCTCTCTCACACATCGATATTTCCCTCTCTCAAATCAATGGAAATATATTCTCAGATGAGGATAAAGAAAGATTTATGGAAAAATTTATAATTGATAAAACCTTGGCTTAATCAGTGCTTTCTGCTATCTTCAGGATCCTTGATAATTCATTATAGAGTTCCTGTATGTGTGTATATATATACTCAGTGTTGCAGAAAATATAAGGATGACCATTATTTCTATTGAGGAGGCTAAAAGGCTAATTCCAATGAAACCCTGATATTTACTATGATGTGTCCATTTGTGGAACTAAAGACAGACACAAAGACAATAAAAAGAAGATAGACATAAAAAAGATAAACAAGAAGTATTTATCCTATGTGGAACTCATTGAGCTTCCATAATATGAAAAATATTGTTTAAAATACATTTGAGACATTTTCTACTATTATTCCTTGAAATAGTTTTTTGGTTCCTCTTTGTCTCTCCTCTTTTTCTGGTGCTCTTATTATGTACTAGAGGCCTGTTGCACGAAAAGATTCATGCAATAGGCCTTCCCTTCCCCTGGCTGCCTGCACCAGTTTTCCTTTGGCACCAGGGACCCAGGCCTTCACTCCAGCCGGAGCCACCTTCAAAGCCTTCGCTGCTCTGGCCGGAGCGGCTTTGATTGCAGCTCCGGCCGGAGGCTCCTTCAAAGCCTTCGCTGCTCCGGCTGGAGCCACCTTCAGTCTTCACTCTGCCACTTCGCGCCTACATATGCAAATCAACCGCCATCTTTGTTGGTGGTTAATTTGCATATCTGGCTGATTAGCCAATGGGAAGCGTAGTGAAGGTACGGTCAATTACCCTGTTTGTCTATTATTAGATAGGATGTGATGGTGCACCTGATAGGGTCTCACATTTCCCTGAGGGTCTTTTCATTTCTTTTCATTGTTTGTTTCTTGATGTGTTTTAGGTTGGTTAATTTCTATTCATCTATCCCCAAGTTTGCAAATTCTTTTAAATTCTTTTATCTGATGAAATATTGCTATTACACATCCTTTTACTTTTAAAATATGCTTTCCTTTAGTTGTGACTGTGTTTATAATTCCTATTTTGGAGACTTTTTTAAATATCAAAACTGAGCCCATTTTGTGTTGTTTGGTCATGTTAATGTTAGAAACATTTAAACCTGTAAATAATTTTTGTGAGTTTATTTGAGCCAAACTGTCGACAATTGCCATGAAACAGAATGTCATCACATTGAGACAATGCTCTGGAGAATGGCAGTTTTTCCCCTAGTTTTACAAATTATCATCAATGAGGAGACATGTGTAGCTTACATGAAATCCAGTGGTGATAGTTTAGGGAGGTGGGAGAAAGCAAAGTGGGAAACCTCTGGGATTAGATAAAAAGCATTGATAAGAAGCATTAGATAGACACATGCTTCTTTTACAGGATAGTTAACAATCAATAATTAACACAATAAGAATAAGGAGGGAATTTGTGGTTTCACCCTGGTGCATTGGCTTACCCTGCGGAGTCTGGAAAAAAGGGAAGTTACAAGTTACCCTGACATTCCAAAGGTATGTTATTTTAGATTCAAAAAGACAATAGGCTCAGTAAAAATCAAAGTTGATCTTTTTCAGGGAAGATACCAGCCTAAGGCATGACTACCCACTATAAACTGCTTTTTAATTACGAAAGTTTTTATTTCAGAGCATCCTTTGTAGTTACTTCACATCTCAGAGTTTGCAATTAAAAGTCTAGATCTACAGGTTAGCCATGAAAAGAAACTAAGTTGTGGGGTGCCTTGGAGCCCCTGGCATTAGTCCCCGAGCTGGTATCATCCGTGACCATCATTGAGGCTTTGGTCAGGGCCAGTGAGAGCCCTGCCCTGCTGCTCCCCAGGCTTCCTAGAAGGTTCATCTGCTCCTTCCAGAATTCCTATTAGAATAAGGCCTGGAAGTTAGATGTGCACCTGTGCAAGCACACGGGGGAGAGACCCTTTGTTTGTGACCATGAAGGGTGTGGCAAAGCCTTTGTCAGGGACCTGAGCCGCCATGCCCTGCTTCACAATGGAGAAAAACCTTTTGTTTGTGTAGGTAGCTAGTGGCTGTGACCAAAAACTCAAGACAAAATCAAACTTGAAGAAACATTTTGAAAACAAACATGAAAATCAACAAAAACAATATGTATGCAGTTTTGAAGGTTGTAAGAAGACTATCAGCAGCTGAAAACACATCAATGCCAGCATAGCAATGAAACACTGTTCAAGTGCACCCAGCAGGCTGAAGCGACATGGGAAGGTCCATGAGGGCTACAAATGTCAAAAAGAATACTCCTCTGTGGCAAAATAATGAACAGAGCTTCTGAAACATGTGCTAGAAACCCATAAAGAGAAAATGATATGTGAAATATGCCAGAAAACATTTAAATGCAAAGATTATCTGAAGCAACATATGAAAATGCGTAACCCAGAAAGGGATGTGTGTCGATGTCCAAGAAAAGGCTGTGGTAGAACCTACACAAATGAGTTCAACCTTCAGAGCCATATTCTCTCTTTTCATGAGGAATGGCATCTGTTTCTATGTAAACACACTGGTTGTGGCAATACTTTTGCAATCAAACAGTCTCACTAGGCATGCCGTTATTCATGACCCTGAAAAAAAGAAAATGAAGCTCAAAGTAAAACAAGCTTGTGGAAAATGGAATTTGTCCTCCCGTCTCAGTGGATATATTCCTCCTAAAGGGAATCAAGAACACAGGTTAACATTGCCTAAAACTGGAGAGTTGCTGAATTGCACTGAAGACAAGGTGCTCTCCAAAGTTGCAGTACTTACCCTCAGCTAAACTTCCAATTGCTTTCCTCAGACCAGTCAACTCAGGTATCAACAGACCTTATTGGAGGTTCCACACCACTGCAATAAAACACGTGGTGCAATAAAGCAAGTTGCAATGCTTTTTCTGGCGGAGTGCCTTGCCTTAGATTTGAAAAAAAAAATACAACATCTGTAAAACATAGTAAAGTAAAGCACAATAAAACAAGGCATGTGTGTAAAAAAAAAAAAAAGAAACTAAGTTGTCTCTACACAAATAGTGGGAGTAATCACATTGAAAATGTGAATACTAAACTCAAGATTCCCCACTTCCATAAATATTTGGGAAAATTTGAAAAAAAATAAATAGGTGTTTGTTTATTACAGAATTATTCATATTATTTTAGCCACTTTTCCTAATATAAAGCAATATGGAATTTTGTACATAATAAAATAAATAAATAATGCCACTACTTAGCCTAATCATGACAATAAACTTTAAATAATGTATTTTTATGGTCAATAACATAAACCTATGAAATTTTAAGATTCAATATTTTCCCATAATTAATTTTCTATGTCTGAAATTTAAAAAGCATATTTAATGTTTTATGATTTTGACCAGAAAGGAGATATTTAATTGTAATATTTGTGAAACTTACTAATGCTTAATCAAAAATCTTGCCAT
>NW_005353752.1:837511-840585 GCF_000412655.1 Myotis brandtii
ACCCATGCATTGGGCCTCTAGTAGAAATATGAAACCCTACCCCGCCACCACTCCAACCCAACCTGCCAAAGGCTCCTGAAACCACAAAATTACATCACTGATTCAGGCTAGCAGTTCAAAGTGTAAAGCCTCATTCACACATGAGGACTTTGCACCTTTCTCCTTCCCCTTGAACTCCACGTCTCAGAGTAGGCATGCACGCATGGTGTGAACACGCAAATGAAAGCTCAGGAAAGTCACCCTTTTGGGGTCCTGTGGCACATCCAGGCAGAGACAAACTGATCACCAAAAGCCAAGCACCAGATTCTGTCCCTTCCTCACCCGCGGCCTCAACTCCAGGCAGGCACTCCCCTTGGCAGGATACAAGGAGACCCCCGTCTCAAATCTTCACAGAGAGGGGAATGCTCAGGAGGCCAAGATAATAGAAACGTAAGGTGGGGCCCATGCCGCCAGGGCCCACTCTGCACAAGGGCAAGGGGAGCTCGTACCAAGTTCTGGCCCAATTCCTAACCTAGTCACAACCAGCCATCCCAGGGCATCCAGGGCTGTAGCGTACACTGGAGTGTGTAATCGCAGGGACACTCGGAGGCAGAGGGCTCACCCCAACCCCTGGGCCCTGGGAGTCTCTCCACCTGAGTACCCTTCCCCTCCCCAGGTGCTCAGCCCCAGCTGTTCCAGTAAAGCCTCTTTGCTTGGGCAGGATCGCAGGGGGCAAGTCGGGGAAGTGATGGCCGGCCTGCAGCCTCTGCCAAAGCTGTTTGTACAGTGTAATTAGCTATAATTATCCCAGGCTTTCAGTTCACCGAATCCCGGCCTAAGAGCTGCAGCCAGAGTGAATGTGCCCACAGAGCTGGGGCTCCACTGAATGAGCCCTCTCACTGGTCGGGAAGCTCTATCCCCAACCACTGCACCCGGTGTCATGTACTGTTTTTGCCCAACTATCTATACAGCCACCATGTGCTGGCTTGGGGATATCTTTCTGTGTCCTTGGTTGTGTGTCTACACTGGCCACTGGGAAGGTTCACGAATTACCAGGCACCAATGAGTAGTGGAGGGGTTGCGGGGTGGGAGGAGGGGGAAGATGAACTGGTTTTCAGCTGTGAAGGATGGAAGAGCTAGCTTCCGGCTCTCCCGTCTACGAAAATTCTACATAAACGTGAGCCCAGAGCAGTGGCCAAAGCCAAAAATCCTTGGGATTTCGGATGTAACCGCCAAACCGAGGTGTCTTAGACCATGCTTTGTCTCCTTGGCCCCCCCAAGCCATTTCGAACCTCAGCCACCAGCACTCCTCCCCTGCAGGTGGCATAGCCAGGGCTCAGAGAGGTTAGGAAACTCACCCTAGGCAGCACAGAAGGCCAGGGCCGCCACTCTCCAGAGCCTCGGCACGGGATTCGGGATTTGGACTTTGCTCAAAAACAGAAGGTGTGCCGGGACCTGGGAGGGAACGCCTCCAGGTCCTCCTCTCTCTGTCTGGTCTCAGATCCCTAGCCCTCAGCGACCCTGGTCCTGCGTACTCAGTCCATTGCCCACCATATCCTTCCAGCCCTTTCCCTGAGGACAGTTCAGCCATGTCTATGCTGAATGGAACGAGAGCACAGAGGAGAGCAAGCTCAGCCCCAGGGCCCTTAGTTGGAGGTGCAGGGATCCGCCATCCCGAAGCAGGATTTCTCAGCACATTTGCTCTGCCCTTAGGGCTGAGTCCCTCCCTTAGCCTTCCTGGGTTCTCTGTGTCTGTCCCTCTCACCCTGTGCATCTCTCTCCCTGTTCCTTTCTGTCTGATCCTGCTTACTCATTCCCCATGTCTCCCTGGGCCTTTTGTCTCTGTCTCTCATCGGATCTCTGTCCTTGAAGAACACCCCTGCTGCCCCCGCAAAGGAACACACACCAGCAGAATCTGCCTTTTCAATAAAAAACGGCAAGTGAAAACAGAGTGAATTAAAAAGATAACTTAAAAACAATCTTTGTGTCTGCAAATACATTTCAAATGGCAGCACTTTGACGGGGGTGGCAGGGGCTGGGCGTGTTGGCCACATGTTCTGGAGCCTCAGACACAAAGTGTGGGGGACTCAGCTCCTCGCTATGGACCCCTCCCACCAGCCACCTGGGATGGCAGGGTCTGGGGAAGGGACTTAGTCTATACTCACCCTCGCGGACCCCCACCTGATTCCAAAGACCCTTTCCCCTGTTGTGGCATCTGCTGGTCCCTCTTACTCCCCCAGTACCTCCAAACATTCTTATGCTGACCCCAATTCTCCTTCTGCACCAGCCCTCCTTCCCCCCACACACACACAGATTGCACCCTCTCCCTCCTTCACCCCCAGTTTTCTACCCCATACTTCTTCCTGCCCTGCCCTGCCCTGCCCTGCCTCACCTCTATTCTGCCCTCTTGCCCCAGACCACTCAGCAGCCCTGGCTCCAGGAGAAATGGTTAGAACAAAGCTTTCCTTGGCCAGAAGAGACTCTCCAGGGAGCTGCATGCAGAAAGGCACTCCCAGTCCTGTACATACAACTGCTCTGTCCTGCAAGATGCCAATCAGAAATTGTCTCTGGAGACAGAGGGTAGCAGAGGTAGGTTCTGTCGTTTGAAGCCCCTCATCAGTAGGAAACTCTCCCCCCGCCCCCCAAAAAAGTTCACCCTGCTGCCTCCCTTATCACTTCAGCAATCCTCCTTTGCCACTTTCCCTGGAAGTGGAAAGATTGGAGCACATCTATATATATCTACACTAATAAAAGAGAAACATGTCACCCTGCTTCCCTTATCACTTCAGCAATCCTCCTTTGCCACTTTCCCTGGAAGTGGAAAGATTGGAGCACATCTATATATATCTACACCACTAAAAGAGAAACATGGTAATTGGCTTACGACCGCTACCCTTTTCATTGGCTAATCAGTGAGTATATGCAAATTAACTGTCAGCCAAGATGGCGGCTGGCAGCCAGGCACTGAAGCGAGCATGAGGCTTGCTTGCTGTGGACTCCAACGTTCCCCGCCTCACTTGCCGGCCTCTCAGCTGCAACTCTAAGCAACTATGTACTATGTTGCAAATAAGAAGCTAAACAAAACCCCAGAAACC
>NW_005353752.1:842069-842618 GCF_000412655.1 Myotis brandtii
CCCCCCGCCCCCCGAGTGCACAAATTTTTGTGCACCGGGCCTCTAGTATATATATAAAGAGCTGGGGTCTGTCACATCCAAAACGACCAAAGGCTCGATCTAACACCCAGGTTGTGTGCACAGGAGGCTTTGGTGGGTGAGAACTTGTGCAATGGGCAGTGGGGATGGGGATAGGGAAGGCGGGGCTGGCACTCACACTCACCAAACACACACACACAGGCACACACAGATGCCCACTAGCTCACAGACTTTTCTCCCATTCTTTCCCTCCCTCCCAGCTCACTCTCAGAGCCTCTCTCAGAATGAAGGCCCAGGGTGGGCATAGTGTGGAGTTTCCCCCACTGGCTCCGCCCCCTCCAAGCCAGGAAAGAAGAAGAGGGAGAGAGAGAGGCAGGGAGACCTGGAGGACTGCTGAGAAAAACAAAAAGAGACAGAGACTGGGAGAGACTGGATTGGAGAGATGGAAACAAAATAGCAATATTAAAATATTTCCTTTAATTAATTCCCTTTTAATGTGCACAAATTTCATGCACCAGGCCTCTAGTGTGT
>NW_005353752.1:842629-843369 GCF_000412655.1 Myotis brandtii
TCATGGTAATTGACTGTACCTTCGCTACACCTCCCATTGGCTAATCAGTGTGATATGCAAATTAACCGCCAACAAAGATGGCGGCTAATTTGCATACTGCAGGCAGGGCAGGCCAGTGTGAGCCGCAATCCAGGCCCCCGTTTGCTGCCTTAGCCCCGCACCCAGCCGGGACCACAGTGTGCGGCCTTGGGTGGAGGGGCTTGGCGGAGTGAATGCGCCTCCTAAGCTCTGCCCCCAGCCAGGACCCCCATGTGCGACCCTGGGTGGGCGGGACCCCTGTCTGTGGCCATGGGCGGAGGGGCTTGGCGGAGTGAACACACCGCATAAGCCCCACCCCCAGCCAGGACCCCCGTATGCAGCCCTTGGTGGGTGGGACCCCCATCTGCGGCCCTGGGCGGAGGGGCTTGGCGGCACAATTGGCCCGAAGAAGCCCTATTCTTGCAGGAATCCTCCTGCAACGGGCCTCTAGTTTAAAATATAATATTAATATTTTTAAAAATTAAATGAAGAGGAACTTTAAAATCCATCACATTTTGTGTCTTTAGACCAAATAATATTTGGTTGTAAGCAATTGCCTCAGGAAGTTGAACTAACTTGTGGGGGCCAGTGTTTCTTTTGATGTAATCAAAGTTTTAAAAAATTGTTTGTGAGGTGATAAACTCATTAATTAAAAAATTTTTTAAAATACAATCTTGCGGGCTAGCATTTTGGAGATCTGCCATGATCTTTATCTCCCCCCC
>NW_005353752.1:844327-852811 GCF_000412655.1 Myotis brandtii
TAGATAGATAGATAGATAGATAGATAGATAGATGATAGATAGATAGATAGATAGATAGATAGATAGATAATATGCAAATCGATGGAACGGCAAAATGACCAGAACGACCATTTGACCAATCATTATGAGGCACACTGACCACCTCTCTTTCCCTCTCCCCAGCCGGCAGGCTCCGATTGCCTAATGGTGAATGGGAAATGGGGGGTTGGTGGTGGCCAGGGGTGGGGACAGCCAGCAGGAGGAACGGCTGACCTCTCAGTCCCTCCCCCTGGCCAGCAGACTCTGATCGCCTGATGGCGAACAAGGAACCGGGTGTGGGTGGCAGCAGGAGATGGGGCCAGCTGCCAGCAGCCAGGGAAGATGGCCCTGATCACAGGTTAGGCCTAAAGACTGTACCGTGCACAAATTTCATGTGCCCGACCTCTAGTCCTATATAATAAAAACCCAGTGACTGAAACAGTGGAACAACCAGAATGACCAGAGACCAGAACGACCCCAGCCCCTTGCCCCAGCTGACCCTGCTGTGAGATCAGGCCTAAACCAGCAGTCAGACATCCCCCGAAAGGTCCCAGATTGTGAGAGGGTGCAGGCCGCCTGAGGGACCCCCTCCCAGTGCATGAATTTCGTGCACCAGGACTCTAGTATATATATAATATCGAGGTGAATATCTGCCAGAAAATGATAGTAATTATGAAAGTGTATAAATGTCTGGGTGATGAAAAACTTTAGTTAACATTCCCAATTCAGCACTTTAAGTACTTCAGAAAGCCTTTTAATTTGAATAGCCAAAGAAGAAATTCAGAAGTATTTATTTCTATCCTAATGATATAATTAAATGATAGAATTTGTACATGTGTAATTAGCTATAATTTGTACATTTTTATATTTAACAGGTTCATTTTATATTTAACAGGTTCATTTAACAGATTGTTCTCAAACCAACACAATATATGGAGGATTAGCAAGGACCTTGGGGCAGTTCCTAATGAACCTGTTAAATATAAAAATAATAATATTTACATTTGCATAGCCCATTTCTTCAAAGGAGTGTGAAGAGATATACATGCATTTCATTAACCATAAGTAGCAGGTTTGCTGAGACCACATTTAACAAGGTCTACTTTGGTAATCAGCAAACTTAGGTATTGAAAAGTTAAGTGATCCATGTAAAGTCTACAGTAAGTCAGAGGAAAGACCAAATGAAAGACATTGAACTTTGGTTTCAGGATCCCAAAGCACTCTATCTTAAAAATAAACATTCACTTTCCTTTCCCATAAACAAGTAAGATTATTTCTGTATGTTTTTTACAAAGGAAATCTACTAATTTTAATACGCAAAACATGTTTATTTAAAAATCTAAGAGTAGCCACTATGATGGTTAATTGCAGGTATCAGCTTATCAATGGTACCCAGATATTTGGTAAAACACCAGTGTTGATGTTGCTGTGAAGGTATTTTTTTTTTTTTTTTACATTTAAGACTTCTCAGCCTTCAAAATTGCATGAATCCATTCTTAAATTAAATTAATCTTAAATTAAAATTTAAAGACAACCAAAAGATAAGATGTTTAATTGGCTAAAATTGGGAAGGGGAAAAATAAATCAAGAAGTAATGTCTCAGATAACAGAAATGAGAGAATTTTACAAAAAGAATTTTGTGGTATATAGAAACCTGTTTACATAAAATAGACTAGTTTCACTTGAGATAGCTCTTGAGTTAAAAGAGAACGTTGCAGCATTCAGTTGTGAGCTGGTAAACCAAGGGGAACAAGGCAATCTCTGGTTTGAAGCATTTAATGATTTCTATAGGATAACTCTTTCAGTAGGCAGATAATAACGAAAGAGAAGGGAGCCAGTCATCTGATTAAGTTGAATTAACTAGGAAAGGGCAGTTTCATAGTCACTCCAAGGAATAGTCCCAATGGCTCCATCAAAGGGATTAACATTCGATTGGGCAGGAAAGACAAGCTTTTGAATTGTTGCTGGAGAAAAAAAAAGCTATTGCTGGAGAAAATGGGTCCTTACAGAGTCGTGAGAAAAGAATTTTCAAGAGCCACATGCATGGGAGAAGTTTAAGCATAGTGGCAAGATTTATTGGGGTGAAAAGAGATAATGCATCTTCAGGGATGTAGAGGTGAGCAGGCTCTAGGAGGAACTGCCCCAAGGTCCTTGCTAATCCTCCATATATTGTGTTGGTTTGGGAACAAGCAGGCTGCCTTTCAAACCATCCAATCTGTTTCCTGGGTTTTCTGGGCACTGTGCTGGGCCCTCCCCCTTTTCAATTTCAATCCTGGATCTTCTCGGGTTTTGTGTCCTTATCCTATTCAATTCTGTTCCCAGGTTTTCCTAGGCTAGACTCCTCCCTTTATGGTTGTCATTTTGACTCTTATTGTACACTAGAGGCCCAGTGCACAAAATTTGTGCAAAGGGGTGGGAGGGTCCCTCAGCCCGACCTGAACCCTCTCTCAATCCTGAACCCCTTAGGGGATGTCTGACTGCCAGTTTAGGTCCCAAACCGGCAGTCAGACATCCCTCCCACAATCCAGGACTGCTGACTCCTAACTGCTGTCCTGCCTGCCTGGCTAATCACCCCTAACTGCCTCTGCCTGCCTGCCTGATTGCCCCTAACCACTTGCCTGCCTGATCGCCTCTAACTGCTTGCCTGCCTGCTGATTTCCCCTAACCACCTCTGCCTCTGCCCCCACCACTGTGCCTTCATCCAGGACATCTGGAATGACATCCGGAAGGTCATTAGGCTGTCCGGTCTAATTAGCATATTATGCTTTTATTATTATAGATGCCTCAAAATTCTGCTTCATCATCTGGCTTCTACTGTGCATGTGCCTAGCAAAGGAATTTCTGCCTTGCTTCTTTTATCCTTCCCCCAGGGTAATCTGGCAAACAGGCTGGTTGTTCCCATGTAGATTAGAAAGCTGGTCTTTCCTTCCCACTCAGGGATTAAGTTCCTTTGGTGGAGGATGTGACTGTCCCTTGAGGTGATACCATTATTATTAACTCATTATTAATAATTTTAGAAAGCATGCCTCTATGACTCATCTTCATAGAAAAGAAACAGCATGTGGCCAGGTGGTTACTGAATTTCCCCAGAGCAAACAGGATGTGGTGTGGGGGAAGGGTATGAAAGCTGTACACTTGGCTAATAGCACATGTCCTAGGAAGATTTCCCTAGACAAAGGGAGGTGGAGGCAACTAAAAAAGGCCCCAGCCCATTTTTTAAAAATAACCCGTGAAAAGAGATAATGCATCTTCAGGGATGTAGAGGTGAGCAGGCTCTAGGAGGAACTGCCCCAAGGTCCTTGCTAATCCTCCATATATTGTGTTGGTTTGGGAACAAGCAGGCTGCCTTTCAAACCATCCAATCTGTTTCCTGGGTTTTCTGGGCACTGTGCTGGGCCCTCCCCCTTTTCAATTTCAATCCTGGATCTTCTCGGGTTTTGTGTCCTTATCCTATTCAATTCTGTTCCCAGGTTTTCCTAGGCTAGACTCCTCCCTTTATGGTTGTCATTTTGACTCTTATTGTACACTAGAGGCCCAGTGCACAAAATTTGTGCAAAGGGGTGGGAGGGTCCCTCAGCCCGACCTGAACCCTCTCTCAATCCTGAACCCCTTAGGGGATGTCTGACTGCCAGTTTAGGTCCCAAACCGGCAGTCAGACATCCCTCCCACAATCCAGGACTGCTGACTCCTAACTGCTGTCCTGCCTGCCTGGCTAATCACCCCTAACTGCCTCTGCCTGCCTGCCTGATTGCCCCTAACCACTTGCCTGCCTGATCGCCTCTAACTGCTTGCCTGCCTGCTGATTTCCCCTAACCACCTCTGCCTCTGCCCCCACCACTGTGCCTTCATCCAGGACATCTGGAATGACATCCGGAAGGTCATTAGGCTGTCCGGTCTAATTAGCATATTATGCTTTTATTATTATAGATGCCTCAAAATTCTGCTTCATCATCTGGCTTCTACTGTGCATGTGCCTAGCAAAGGAATTTCTGCCTTGCTTCTTTTATCCTTCCCCCAGGGTAATCTGGCAAACAGGCTGGTTGTTCCCATGTAGATTAGAAAGCTGGTCTTTCCTTCCCACTCAGGGATTAAGTTCCTTTGGTGGAGGATGTGACTGTCCCTTGAGGTGATACCATTATTATTAACTCATTATTAATAATTTTAGAAAGCATGCCTCTATGACTCATCTTCATAGAAAAGAAACAGCATGTGGCCAGGTGGTTACTGAATTTCCCCAGAGCAAACAGGATGTGGTGTGGGGGAAGGGTATGAAAGCTGTACACTTGGCTAATAGCACATGTCCTAGGAAGATTTCCCTAGACAAAGGGAGGTGGAGGCAACTAAAAAAGGCCCCAGCCCATTTTTTAAAAATAACCCAATGGCAGACAGCAAGACCTAGGTGACCTATTAGGAAATAGGTGACCAAATAGTACTCGGCCAATGAGGAACCGGAGGTGGGATTAAATAAATAGGCTATGTTCCCTGCCCCACGTGTTCCTGTACAATGGGCACCCACTCTCAAGAGTGTTATTAAAAGTCTCATTTTTGTCATGCGTCTGTTTCCTAGTCCATCATTTGAAATTTGCAGGTGTGCCATTTCTCACATAATAGGAAAGGAACAAAGGGAAGGCCAGAAGTTATAGGTATGCCATTTGGGCAGCTTCACCAGAAAGCTATAATTTCACACTGGCCCGTTTCATATACATCACTGGGGCTAAGAGACCCAACAAAGGGAAGATAGACACATACCCAGTAAAGTTGGGGTAACACACAGAAGGTAATTGTTAATCACACCTGGGAACAGAAATCATTGGACAGAATGGGTGTGAAAATTTGGGAATACATAATCACCTAAACAAAGGAATTTTCTCTCCTTTTGTGTTTAACTCTCTGCTTGTGGGGCTCTTTTGCCTCTGCTTCCTTGCATTGGCTCCGACGGCCCACAGCCATGTGGACCCCACATGCAATGGACTAATAGACTGCAGTGGGAAAATGCAAGCTAAACTATCTGGCTCCAACATGGAAAGGAAACTCTGATTTTGGCTCTGAGTTTAGCTCTACTGAAGCCCCAGGTATACTTTTTTATGACTGGACTGAGGGAAATGAGTTGAAAACCCAGGGGTGTAATTTGATGAAAATAAAGCTTTCTGCTATATCGCATCCTCCCCTGCAAGTCATAGAAAATTCCTTTTCTCAGGATATGGCAAGAACTCCATCCCAGCAGCAACCATGGGAAAGGAACCCCTCTCTTAACCTATAACTAAAGCTTTCTAGTTAATCAGGCTTAGCCAGTATAGCTCCCTTCTCTTTTGTTAATATCTAACTAGCTGCTTATGCTAACACAATCACCCCAGGGAACAACCCACACCCACACTGTTCCACTGGATGAATGGGGGAGGGAGGAATAGCTAAAGGGATAAGCACATGAGCAGTAGCAGCCAAATGACCAAAGGGAACAATGAAGCATGTGCAGTAGGAGCCAAAATGGTGAACATAAAAGGGAGAAGACTGTCTTGGAAAAATCTGGGGGGAAATCGGTAGGATAAGGCACAAAACCGCTGACGATTCTCTTTTCTGAACCCAAGAAAATACTATAGGAAGGCTTACCAGGGGCCCTGGGGCATCCACTACTAGACCCTACCTGCTCTCTGCCTCTTTGAGGGCATGCTATTCCTTTTCACTCTAATAAATCTTGCCACTATTGCTTAAAATCTTCCATGTGTGTGTCCCTGAAATTCATTTCCCGTGACACCACAGAGGAACCTCTGATAATGTAACTACTTCCACCATGGTCAATTCTAAGCTACTAATTTGAAATCACTGCACCGGCAGCTGGGAAGAGATGCACAAAATCGATTTTCTCAAGCAATTGCAATTAGGAGCCAGTTTCAGAACCCCACCGGGTGAAAACTTATTTTTGAGCTAACACTATGAGCTTGAATAGAGAATAAGAAAATGCTCACATTTTAAACATTGCCTTCTTTCCCATTCTCTAAAGCAGATGGCTGACTCAGTTTACAAGCTGCAGTGATAAAGGAAGAAGTGCTCCTGCTGATCTCAGGGGTGGACATTGGTAGGAAATAGAGGCAAAGGCCTGTGTGGTACACAGAGGACAGCAAATGTAATGTACTAAAAAAGTATTTGCTTTTTATTCAACTAGAGTTGTAGGTACGGACAACTTAAAGGCTGTTCCCTGAGATACTTGGTAGACTATGCCAAATTCCAAATACTGAGGCAGTTATTAATATTGCCCTCAGGATGTTGTGGAGGATTAAGGTATTAAAAGCATGATATCCTAATCTGCTATAACTTTTTGCTTCTAGAATTTCATCTGTATCCATTTAACTCATTAGTCTAATGGAGACCTTCATGGTGCCATGACCTAATTTTTCTAGGGAATGGTAGTCTATAGTGAAATACTATAATGCATTTACTCTGTGAAACAACCTCTGCACAACATGGAGTGCTTTTGTTTGTGTTGTTTGTTTGTTTGTTTGTTTGTTTTTCAAAAACTCTTTTGTGTTACAGATTATTTTTGAAATAGAACAAATCAAACAATGCCTATGAAATATGGTCACAGATTCTAAGTAAATTATTTTAGCTTTCCTTTAAAAATTCAAATATTTTGATGACACAGAAATGGAAAAATATCACCTTTCAGTGCTTTTCAATAAGAGCAAAGTTTGAACTAATGACTGTATTTACATTGGTAATCTGCAAGTGTGTTCATTCACAATAAACATCCTCCCACTGCATCCACTTCATCTTTCCCTCCTCCCACTTCAGCTCCCCAAGTTCTACTCAGTTCTCTTCCTTCTTAATAGCAATTTTGTCACCTACTACCCTAATCAATGAACGCTTTTTCATTTCCATAGGGGGAAAAACACTCTCAGATACCCAGCCAGACCTTTAGATACAGACTTTAATATTGTTTTTTAAAAAACAAACAAACAGACATATGCCCTGGCTGGGTGGCTCAGTTGGTTGGAGCATTGTTCCCTGCACCAAAAGGCTGCAGGTTGGATTCCTGGTCAGGGAGCATACCTAGGTTAAAGGTTGGATCCCTGGTTAGGGCACATAAGTGTTTCTCTCTCTCTCTCTCTCTCTCTCTCTCTCTCAGTAAAATAAATGAATAGCAAATAATAAAAAAGGAGAAGGAAGAGGGGCTGGAGGGGCTGTCATTTAACTTGGAAAAAAAGACCAGTCTCCAGGCTCCAGGACATGATGAACTTTAAAGCAGAAGATTTCAATTTAAAAAGAGCATTTACTGAATTAGCCTGAATTTATTAACTTCTTGGGGAAAAATAAATGGCTCACATAAAGGATAAAAATAGCTTCTTATGCTCTGGGTCTTTAGATAAAGAGAAACACTTTAAATTTCTTATTGACACATTTGACAAAAAACACAAACAAACAAACAAACAAAACCCAGTCAGCTATGAAAATCAACTTCACCATCTTTCCTTGGCTCAAGGCCTCAGGTGTTAGTCTATCTCTGGTAGAGTGCTGGCTTCATTAGGAGACTTTCAGTCACATTAGTTTTTAAAATCATATGTAACCATCTGTGTTTCGGTTGTGACAGTGTGGGGACAAGGACCTAAGATACTCTGTTGCAAGATTTAGTCAGCCGGGACTGACCAGGAAAACCCCATAGTTCTCACTGATACAAGTGAAGGCTCTGCCCCAGAAACTGAGATGTAAATGTGGCTGGAGTATGGAGAGGACTGCAGTTCCTTTACTTTTGAGCTACCTTTATTTCTTTTATTAAAAGGACACTTAGTGCAGGTTTCTATCTCTATTTCAATTGTCTAGTTAGACTTTGAAGGACGTCATTTTAAGTAATTACCAGCCTGCTAACAAAGACGCATATCTGATATTTCCTTAAATCAAACTCTTCATTTACCACTCCTTTCACTGTTTCCTATCAAATTCTGATTTGTGATTCATTTCCTGTCAGTCATGCAGTAAGCTGTCACTCTAATCACACAAATTATATTCCTGGATTTAAAAGACTTCCCCATGGTTTTCAAATATCCTATTTCAGGAAACAATGTAAAATTTATATATGCAAAACAAGAGTAAATTAAATTTATGTAAGCATAAACAAATGGTGCATAAAAGAGTCCAACTCTTTACCCAAAGTAAATTTGAAAGTTCTCCTCTCTGAATAAGAAAGATAACTGTCACAAATTCACGGACTTTAATAAAAAAGAGAGACAGTGAAATCCAACAGTTAAAACTGGGAGCAAAAGAAGGCTGTATTTAGAGATAGAAACCATACAGTGATGAAAGGTAGCAAAAGAACTCTGAGAAATCAGAGAGAATCTACACTAATAAAAGAGAAACATGGTAATTGGCATACGACCGCTACCCTTCCCATTGGCTAATCAGCATATCCTTATGCAAATTAACTGTCAGCCAAGATGGCAGCCGGCAGCCAGGCAGCTGGAAGCGAGGAGGGAGGCT
>NW_005353752.1:855318-855983 GCF_000412655.1 Myotis brandtii
GCCCTGCTCTGTGTGTGACAGGGGGGAGCTCCCCAACCCCCTGATGGGCCCTGCTCTGTGCGTGACAGGGGGTGGCGCTGCAACCTCCCCATCGACCCTGCCTTTATTGTGACAGGGGGCAGTGCCCCAACCCCCAAATAAGCCCTACCCTGAGCATGACTGAGGGTGGCATCGCAACCTCCCAATCCGCCCTGCTCTGTGCATGACGGCGGCGGCGCCCCAACTCCCCAATCAGCCCTGCTCTGAGCCCGACCAGGGGCTGCACCTAGGGATTGGGCCTGCCCTCTGCCACCTGGGAGCAGGCCTAAGCCAGCAAGTCGTTATCTCCCAAGGGGTCCCAGACTGTGAGAGGACACAGGCCGGGCTGAGGGACCCCCCTTCTCCCCCTCCAAGTGCACAAATTTTTGTGCACTGGGCCTCTAGTCTATAATAATAGAAGCATAATATGCTAATTAGACCAAACAGCCAAATGACCTTCTGGACATCATTCTGAATGTCCTTCCAAATGAAGCCACAGCAGATGTGGCCAAGGTAGAGGAGGTGAGGGGCAATCAGGCAAGCAGGAGAAGAGTTAGAGGTGATCAGGCAGGCAGGCGAGCAGTTAGGGGTGATCAGGCAGGCAGGCAGAAGCAGTTAGGGGCGATCAGGCAGGCAGGCAGGTGAGT
>NW_005353752.1:856021-873570 GCF_000412655.1 Myotis brandtii
CCCCCCCCCATGCATGAATTTTGTGCACCAGGTCTCTAGTATTTTATAAAATATATTTTTAAAATACACATGTTAGGTTATAGTTTGTTAAAGGGTAATTTTCAAGAAATAAGGTCACGGCTCGTCTATAAAATAAACATTTTTAAAAATATTTATTTAATTCAATAATAAGAGAATTGATAATATGTTATACCCCATTTAAAAAAAAATAAAGAAAAAATGGACTAAAGGAATATTGAAATAAACTTACAAATAGATGTAAAAACAGTTTTTTCATGATGGGGAAATGTTATGCCCAGATTTCAGGATCCCCAAGAAACCACATCAGGGAGCCAGCCAGTCCGATGCAAAAGCATAAGAGTCTTTATTCGAGCTAGCTCGGCTCCCCCACCTTGCCGACGCAGCGACAGGAAGCAGAGAGAGAGAGAACTCTGTGTGGAGAGGGGTTTTATAGGGGGTTGGAGTAAGGGGAGGAGAAAGGGCTGTGGCCTTGCCGATTGGCCAGGCGCAAGTCGGTGTCTTGTTCCTGGGTGTGGCTAGCAGAGGCTTAGACTTCCAGGAAGAAGCTCCTTGCCAACCACATGGCCAAGGTAAGATGGAGCACTTACCCTGGGGCAAGATGAAGGGCCTAGCCCTTACCCTGGGGCAAGATGAAGGGCCTAGCCCTTACCCTGGGGCAAGATGAAGGGCCTAGCCCTTACCCTGGGGCAAGATGAAGGGCCTAGCCCTTACCCTGGGGCAAGATGAAGGGCCTAGCCCTTACCCTGGGGCAAGATGAAGGGCCTAGCCCTTACCCTGGGGCAAGATGAAGGGCCTAGCCCTTACCCTGGGGCAAGATGAAGGGCCTAGCCCTTACCCTGGGGCAAGATGAAGGGCCTAGCCCTTACCCTGGGGCAAGATGAAGGGCCTAGCCCTTACCCTGGGGCAAGATGAAGGGCCTAGCCCTTACCCTGGGGCAAGATGAAGGGCCTAGCCCTTACCCTGGGGCAAGATGAAGGGCCTAGCCCTTACCCTGGGGCAAGATGAAGGGCCTAGCCCTTACCCTGGGGCAAGATGAAGGGCCTAGCCCTTACCCTGGGGCAAGATGAAGGGCCTAGCCCTTACCCTGGGGCAAGATGAAGGGCCTAGCCCTTACCCTGGGGCAAGATGAAGGGCCTAGCCCTTACCCTGGGGCAAGATGAAGGGCCTAGCCCTTACCCTGGGGCAAGATGAAGGGCCTAGCCCTTACCCTGGGGCAAGATGAAGGGCCTAGCCCTTACCCTGGGGCAAGATGAAGGGCCTAGCCCTTACCCTGGGGCAAGATGAAGGGCCTAGCCCTTACCCTGGGGCAAGATGAAGGGCCTAGCCCTTACCCTGGGGCAAGATGAAGGGCCTAGCCCTTACCCTGGGGCAAGATGAAGGGCCTAGCCCTTACCCTGGGGCAAGATGAAGGGCCTAGCCCTTACCCTGGGGCAAGATGAAGGGCCTAGCCCTTACCCTGGGGCAAGATGAAGGGCCTAGCCCTTACCCTGGGGCAAGATGAAGGGCCTAGCCCTTACCCTGGGGCAAGATGAAGGGCCTAGCCCTTACCCTGGGGCAAGATGAAGGGCCTAGCCCTTACCCTGGGGCAAGATGAAGGGCCTAGCCCTTACCCTGGGGCAAGATGAAGGGCCTAGCCCTTACCCTGGGGCAAGATGAAGGGCCTAGCCCTTACCCTGGGGCAAGATGAAGGGCCTAGCCCTTACCCTGGGGCAAGATGAAGGGCCTAGCCCTTACCCTGGGGCAAGATGAAGGGCCTAGCCCTTACCCTGGGGCAAGATGAAGGGCCTAGCCCTTACCCTGGGGCAAGATGAAGGGCCTAGCCCTTACCCTGGGGCAAGATGAAGGGCCTAGCCCTTACCCTGGGGCAAGATGAAGGGCCTAGCCCTTACCCTGGGGCAAGATGAAGGGCCTAGCCCTTACCCTGGGGCAAGATGAAGGGCCTAGCCCTTACCCTGGGGCAAGATGAAGGGCCTAGCCCTTACCCTGGGGCAAGATGAAGGGCCTAGCCCTTACCCTGGGGCAAGATGAAGGGCCTAGCCCTTACCCTGGGGCAAGATGAAGGGCCTAGCCCTTACCCTGGGGCAAGATGAAGGGCCTAGCCCTTACCCTGGGGCAAGATGAAGGGCCTAGCCCTTACCCTGGGGCAAGATGAAGGGCCTAGCCCTTACCCTGGGGCAAGATGAAGGGCCTAGCCCTTACCCTGGGGCAAGATGAAGGGCCTAGCCCTTACCCTGGGGCAAGATGAAGGGCCTAGCCCTTACCCTGGGGCAAGATGAAGGGCCTAGCCCTTACCCTGGGGCAAGATGAAGGGCCTAGCCCTTACCCTGGGGCAAGATGAAGGGCCTAGCCCTTACCCTGGGGCAAGATGAAGGGCCTAGCCCTTACCCTGGGGCAAGATGAAGGGCCTAGCCCTTACCCTGGGGCAAGATGAAGGGCCTAGCCCTTACCCTGGGGCAAGATGAAGGGCCTAGCCCTTACCCTGGGGCAAGATGAAGGGCCTAGCCCTTACCCTGGGGCAAGATGAAGGGCCTAGCCCTTACCCTGGGGCAAGATGAAGGGCCTAGCCCTTACCCTGGGGCAAGATGAAGGGCCTAGCCCTTACCCTGGGGCAAGATGAAGGGCCTAGCCCTTACCCTGGGGCAAGATGAAGGGCCTAGCCCTTACCCTGGGGCAAGATGAAGGGCCTAGCCCTTACCCTGGGGCAAGATGAAGGGCCTAGCCCTTACCCTGGGGCAAGATGAAGGGCCTAGCCCTTACCCTGGGGCAAGATGAAGGGCCTAGCCCTTACCCTGGGGCAAGATGAAGGGCCTAGCCCTTACCCTGGGGCAAGATGAAGGGCCTAGCCCTTACCCTGGGGCAAGATGAAGGGCCTAGCCCTTACCCTGGGGCAAGATGAAGGGCCTAGCCCTTACCCTGGGGCAAGATGAAGGGCCTAGCCCTTACCCTGGGGCAAGATGAAGGGCCTAGCCCTTACCCTGGGGCAAGATGAAGGGCCTAGCCCTTACCCTGGGGCAAGATGAAGGGCCTAGCCCTTACCCTGGGGCAAGATGAAGGGCCTAGCCCTTACCCTGGGGCAAGATGAAGGGCCTAGCCCTTACCCTGGGGCAAGATGAAGGGCCTAGCCCTTACCCTGGGGCAAGATGAAGGGCCTAGCCCTTACCCTGGGGCAAGATGAAGGGCCTAGCCCTTACCCTGGGGCAAGATGAAGGGCCTAGCCCTTACCCTGGGGCAAGATGAAGGGCCTAGCCCTTACCCTGGGGCAAGATGAAGGGCCTAGCCCTTACCCTGGGGCAAGATGAAGGGCCTAGCCCTTACCCTGGGGCAAGATGAAGGGCCTAGCCCTTACCCTGGGGCAAGATGAAGGGCCTAGCCCTTACCCTGGGGCAAGATGAAGGGCCTAGCCCTTACCCTGGGGCAAGATGAAGGGCCTAGCCCTTACCCTGGGGCAAGATGAAGGGCCTAGCCCTTACCCTGGGGCAAGATGAAGGGCCTAGCCCTTACCCTGGGGCAAGATGAAGGGCCTAGCCCTTACCCTGGGGCAAGATGAAGGGCCTAGCCCTTACCCTGGGGCAAGATGAAGGGCCTAGCCCTTACCCTGGGGCAAGATGAAGGGCCTAGCCCTTACCCTGGGGCAAGATGAAGGGCCTAGCCCTTACCCTGGGGCAAGATGAAGGGCCTAGCCCTTACCCTGGGGCAAGATGAAGGGCCTAGCCCTTACCCTGGGGCAAGATGAAGGGCCTAGCCCTTACCCTGGGGCAAGATGAAGGGCCTAGCCCTTACCCTGGGGCAAGATGAAGGGCCTAGCCCTTACCCTGGGGCAAGATGAAGGGCCTAGCCCTTACCCTGGGGCAAGATGAAGGGCCTAGCCCTTACCCTGGGGCAAGATGAAGGGCCTAGCCCTTACCCTGGGGCAAGATGAAGGGCCTAGCCCTTACCCTGGGGCAAGATGAAGGGCCTAGCCCTTACCCTGGGGCAAGATGAAGGGCCTAGCCCTTACCCTGGGGCAAGATGAAGGGCCTAGCCCTTACCCTGGGGCAAGATGAAGGGCCTAGCCCTTACCCTGGGGCAAGATGAAGGGCCTAGCCCTTACCCTGGGGCAAGATGAAGGGCCTAGCCCTTACCCTGGGGCAAGATGAAGGGCCTAGCCCTTACCCTGGGGCAAGATGAAGGGCCTAGCCCTTACCCTGGGGCAAGATGAAGGGCCTAGCCCTTACCCTGGGGCAAGATGAAGGGCCTAGCCCTTACCCTGGGGCAAGATGAAGGGCCTAGCCCTTACCCTGGGGCAAGATGAAGGGCCTAGCCCTTACCCTGGGGCAAGATGAAGGGCCTAGCCCTTACCCTGGGGCAAGATGAAGGGCCTAGCCCTTACCCTGGGGCAAGATGAAGGGCCTAGCCCTTACCCTGGGGCAAGATGAAGGGCCTAGCCCTTACCCTGGGGCAAGATGAAGGGCCTAGCCCTTACCCTGGGGCAAGATGAAGGGCCTAGCCCTTACCCTGGGGCAAGATGAAGGGCCTAGCCCTTACCCTGGGGCAAGATGAAGGGCCTAGCCCTTACCCTGGGGCAAGATGAAGGGCCTAGCCCTTACCCTGGGGCAAGATGAAGGGCCTAGCCCTTACCCTGGGGCAAGATGAAGGGCCTAGCCCTTACCCTGGGGCAAGATGAAGGGCCTAGCCCTTACCCTGGGGCAAGATGAAGGGCCTAGCCCTTACCCTGGGGCAAGATGAAGGGCCTAGCCCTTACCCTGGGGCAAGATGAAGGGCCTAGCCCTTACCCTGGGGCAAGATGAAGGGCCTAGCCCTTACCCTGGGGCAAGATGAAGGGCCTAGCCCTTACCCTGGGGCAAGATGAAGGGCCTAGCCCTTACCCTGGGGCAAGATGAAGGGCCTAGCCCTTACCCTGGGGCAAGATGAAGGGCCTAGCCCTTACCCTGGGGCAAGATGAAGGGCCTAGCCCTTACCCTGGGGCAAGATGAAGGGCCTAGCCCTTACCCTGGGGCAAGATGAAGGGCCTAGCCCTTACCCTGGGGCAAGATGAAGGGCCTAGCCCTTACCCTGGGGCAAGATGAAGGGCCTAGCCCTTACCCTGGGGCAAGATGAAGGGCCTAGCCCTTACCCTGGGGCAAGATGAAGGGCCTAGCCCTTACCCTGGGGCAAGATGAAGGGCCTAGCCCTTACCCTGGGGCAAGATGGAGAGCGTAGCCCTCGCCCTTTCAGAAGGAAAGCAAAATATATTTGCATGTCTACAGACATAACTTTTCATTCCCAACTGTCATCTACAACTTAGCAAAATTGTAAAATAGTCCAAAGGCCATGAAAGGCTAGATAGAGTCAGATAACATGCATAGTTTTCCATTTAAGTATAAATTTCTCCCTATATCTTAACTCATTAATTTAGCAGGAGCTTGTTGTTAGTGGGATATTAACTAACTAGAGGCCCAGTGCACAACATCCGTGCACTGGGGGGCGAGGAGGTCCCTCAGCCCGGCCTGTACTCTTTTGCAGTCCAGGAGTCCTTGGGAGTGAGGAGTGGGCCTAGGCTGGCATTTGGACATCCTTAGCACTGGAGTGAAGTGGGAGAGGCTCCTGCCACCACCGCTGCACTCGTCAGCCATCAGTCCAGCTTCTGGCTGAGCGATGCTCGCCCTGACGGAGCACACTGACCACCAGGGGGCAGCTCCTGCATTGAGCGTCTTCCTCCTGGTGATCAAGTGCGCATCACAGTGACCGGTCATTCCGCTGTTCCGTCTATTTGAATAGTACCCTTTTATTGTATAGTATTATCAACCTGATAAAATTCTGAGATATTTTACATAAAGTATAAACATAAAACCACTACTGTAATAAGAACTCCATAAATGATTGTAAGCAATTTTCATTATCAATAAGTAAAAGGGTTTTAAGTGAGAGCACAAAAACATGTATAATAAAGTGAGTATGTTGCTATTTGGTAGAGGTTTTATTTTTATTTTTTGGTTATTCTAACATTTTATTTCTATTTAATTTATTTTTGTAAGAAATGTTAACTGTAGTAGAGATGAAGGTAGATTATCTCTCTGAAAATATGAATTATACATGTATATTCTTCGTATTCTCTTGAGAAAGCAAAAAATCATGTTACAAAATGTTAGGATGATTTTCTCAGAAAGAGGGAATAAACATCTAAATGATTAATGCTTAATGATTTAATGATGTTAATATTTTTATATTTACTGCAAATTTATATTTCAAAAGAGCAATAAATATATATGCACATATAACAAAATTTATTCTAATAATTCACTGATTTCATTCATATCAATCTTGCTACTATGGCTTACCATGGACTGAATGTTTGTATCCCTGCAAAATTCATATATTGAGGCTTACTCCCCAATCAGAGGATATTTGGAGATATAGCCTTTAGAAGTGAATTAGGTTACAGGAATGAACCTTCCTGAATGGAATTAATATCTTTATTTTTAAAAAGGAGGAGCCCATCCAGCGTGACTCAGTGGTTGAGCTTCAACCTATGAACCAGGAGGCCATGGTTCATTTCCCTGACAGGGTACATGCCCAGATTGTGGGCTAGATCTGCAGTGTGGGGCATGCAGGAAGCAGTTGATCAATGATTCTCTCTCATCACTGATGTTTCTATCTCTCTCCCTCCCTCTCCCTTCCTCTATGAAATCAATAAAATAGATTTAAAAAATGGAGGGGACATGGGACCCTTCTCTCTGCTCTCTTCCATGTAAAAATATAAGTTATCAGTCTGCAATCCAGGAGGGATTCTCATCAGTACCTGACAGACAGGTATTCTGATCTCAGACTTCCAGCCTCCAGAACTGTGAGAAATAAATTTCTGTTGTTTACAAGCGACTGTGTCTATGATACTTTGCTATAGCAGTTCAAACTGCCTAAGACAAGGCTTATCTAGTACTAGAGGCCTGGTACACGAATTCGTGCACAGGTGGGGTCCCTAGGTCTGGTCAGTGATCATGGTCGATCAGGTTCCCTACCTCCCCGCCTCCTCCTTCTCCCCAGCTGAGGGCCCAGCCCCAATAAGGCAATCAGGTCCTGCCAGCTGGGGGGAGGGGCCTACTGGTCAAGGGGAGAGGCAGGGAGGAGGGATGGGGGAGGGAGCCAGGAGGTGGCCACCAGCCCCAAGGAGGGAGCCGGCCCTCAGCCCCCCCTGGGAAAGAGGCCACATCTGCCACCACCCATCCTCAGTTCCCCATCCCAGCCCAGGGGCCCGGCCCCAGTTGGGCAATTGGGGCCTGCCAGCCGGAGGGGGAACCTGGAGGTTGGTCAGCAGGCCCCATCAGAGATTTGGACCTGCAGGCTGCGGGCAGCTCCTGCATTGAGTGTCTGTCCCCTGGTGGTCAGTCCACATCATAGCAACTGGTCGTTCTGGTCATTCCAGTTGTTCCGTCGTAATGGTCATTTAGGCTTTTATATATATAGATACCCAAACTCATTGGATGTTTAAGAATGAACCCTAATCATCTGGAACAGCTTTAGAGGATGCTGAAATATTAGTGTGGTGAAGGAGGCAACTATTAGAAGGTTGCAACTGAGGGAAAACCTCAGAAGTAGGAGAATGGAGTTGTTTGGGATCAGACAGATACAGCCTACCTATTATTTAACTCAGATGAGTTTGAGCAAGGTATTTTTTGACCCTAATGCCTCAGTTCTGTCTTCCTGTACAACACTGAGTTATATAAAAATGGACTGAATCCATGGAAGTTCCCAAATTTCTATGTAGCAGAAACTTAAGAAAGACAATGTGTTCTACAACTTGATGTAAAGCTGTGTGTGTGTGTGTGTGTGTGTGTGTGTGTGTATGTGTGTGTGTGTGTGTGTGTGTGTGAGTTTGTGCATGTTTATATTACAATACTTAGATTGCAGACATGGATTATGTAGGGAGTTTGTCAAGAGAGAGATTGGAAGAAAGGGAGCTCCACACCACTCTTGGCCTCCCTGTGAAATGAGATCTTGTCAAAGACTGAGAAGTATCTGCCAAATGGTGGAACCTCCAAGCTTGCTTTTATTATAGTAGACTAGTGACCTGGTTCACAAAATTCATGCACATTAAAAGGGAATTAATTAGAGGAAATATTTTAATATTGCTATTTGCCCTTTCTCTATAATAGAAGTGTCAGAGATGAAAGAAAATTAGTAAAATGTATAATAAAACCCTTTTCAGTCCAACGTGGAGGCTGACTCGACAGACCAGGTGCTAGGAGCAGGTCCAACGTTGAGCTGAGGTCTAGTGAGACAGATAACTTTGGAGACCAACAATTATGCTAGAGAGAAGATTGCAAGCAAAGCATTATCCAAGTACTCTATATGGAACAACTGGAATGACGTGTCAGAAGATGAAATGTGGGATTTTTGGGGGGTAATCATAAATATGGGATTGGTTGGCCATCGAAATATGAAGGACTATTGGTCCCAAGAGTTCATATATAAGATCCCTTTTTTCAGTACAATTTTCACCAGAAAATGCTTCTTTCAGATTTTTTGGATGCTTCATTTAGAAACCACAAGCCCAAACAACCACAGCTTAAAAACAAGAACACAAAAGGTGAGAAATTTCCTCAGTTATATTGATAATCGATGCAGAGAATACTACATTCCTAGCCAGAATCTTGCAGTGGATGAGTCTGTTATTGGCTTCAAGGGTAAGATTTCCTTCATAACATATAATCCAAAAAAGCCCACTAAGTGGGGTATCCAGATATATGGTTTAGCAGACTCTTCCTCCAGCTACATTTATACCTTCATTCCCTACCATGGAAAAATCACTACTGATAGTCTTATAAAACCAGACCTTCCTTTCACATCTAGAATTGTCCTGCAACTTTACAACAACCTAAGAGAGTCATGGCCTGACATCAAAGGTCATCATCTGTTCACTGATCGATTCTATACAAGTCCTACCCTGGCTAAAGAGCTAGCTGCTATAGGGTGCCACCTAACTGGGACTCTCCTTACTAACAGGCGAGATGTCCCCATGTTTTTCAAAAAGCTCAAGCTGAAGAAAGGGGAAAAATTGCATTTAGAAGTGATGATAACAATCTTTTCCTGACTTGGAGAGACAAACGTGTGGTTTCAATGCTCAGTACATGGACCACATCTTCATCAGAGGCTGTATCCAGAAAAGAAAAGGGAAGTGGACAGGTCCAAGTAGCTGAGAAACCAAGTGTCATCGAACACTATACAAAAAAATATGGGTGGGATTGACACTGCAGACCAGTACACCTCTTCCTACTGCTTCCTTCTGAAGACTCTAAAATGGTGGCGAAACCTGTTTTTCTGGGGTATGGAGGTATCAATAATAAATGGGTACAACCTCTACCAAGAATGCTGCAAAAGAAACTACAAAACCTCTGAGTCACATAAAGTACCGGAGAGAGTTGGTGATTGAGCTAATTCGCAACTTCCACCAGGGAACTACTGCAACCAAGAGAGGAAGGACTTCCAATTCGGACAAGGAGCAGAGACTAAATGGAAAGCTTCACATCATTATTCAGCATCCAGAGGGGAAGCACAAAGACTGTATTGTGTGTTCCAAAAGAAATGTGCCTGGTGGAAGAAGGGAAACAATTTTTATTTGTGAAACATGTGACCGCAAACCTGGTTTGCATGTGGGGAAATGTTTCAAAAGATACCACACTATGAAATGTTTTAAAGAATAAACTCTCTGATTGAACATACTTAATAATATAACCAGTGAATTTTTGGTTTAAACTTTAAAATAAGAACATTAAAAAGTTCAACATTCAATCCCATCAATTAATTTGGACCAGACTGTTTGAATTCCAAAAATAAAATTGGACCGCAAAGGGTTAAAATCTTCCTCCTGTCACAGTCTGGGGCATGCTATGGGACCCAGAGTCAAGTCCCTGCCCACCTGCGGTGCCTCAAAATCATGCGAGACCCAGACTCAGCCGGCCCCACCCCCATTGGGTGAGAACCAGACTCGGTTGGCCCCACCCTTGTCAAGTCCCGCCAGGCGGGGGGGGCAGCCTCAGGTCCCCCATCTAGCCCCGCCACAGCAGGGGGCACGGCCTGAGGTCTCTCAGCCCGGTGCCAGAGTGGGCAGCATGGCCTGAGGTCCCCCATCAAGCCCCTCTGGGCGGGGGGAACAGCCTCAGGTCTCCCGGCCCAGCGTTGGAAGGGGTGTGCAGTCTCAGGTCCCCCAACAAGCCCCACCTGGTGGGGGGTGCAGCCTCAGGTCCCCTGTCAAGTCATGCTAGGGGAGGTGCAGTCTGAGGTCTGCCGGTCCAGCACCAGAGTGGGGGGCATACCTCGAGGTCCCCCATCAAGGCTCACCAGGTGGAGGGCAAGGCCTGAGGTCCCCTGGCCCACGCCAGGGTGGGAGGTGCAGCCTGAGGTCCCCTGACAATCCCCACTGGGTTGGGGGCACAGCCTCAGGTCCATGCTGATTGCTAATTAAGGCTTGTTACTGGAACTCAGCTTCCGCTGTGGGTACAGCCATCTTGTGTTACAGAAACCCTGCCTCTGCTGTGGACGCCACCATCTTTGTGACAGTGTGATGGTCAATTTGCATATTCCATCTTTATTAGATAGAATGTGCACCTACCTAAGGTGATATTTGTCATCAGTTAGATAAGCAAATTAAAAGTATTTAAGCAGGAGATATTTAAAAATGATACACACATAACCTCAAACATTGTTTTATGATAAGATAGTACTTTACATGTATTTACTAATCTTGTGTTACAAGGCTTATTCCCTAAGTTTGTTGCTGATCAAAATTTTACAGATGTAAAGCACACAGAATTTTAAAGAGACATAAAGTTCACCAAATAGAGGTACCCTCAAAATATTATAATTTTTCTCTCCAAACATTTACTGTTTGCTCACTGACTGAGTGAAAGTCTTAAAGGACCTGAAGCTCATATAATTACAAAAATATTTAAGAGAAATAATACAAATTTGTTAAAACAAAGTTGAGAAAGTGAATATTTACTTAGAATGGGAAAAGAAATCACAACAAATTAAAAGTCTTCAGAACTAATAAATACCACAAAAATCATAAAGATGTCCAGATATAACTTTTAATAATCTAAAATTTGACTAACTCTATAATATTTGGTTCTATATTTTTGGCTGCACCATTTTGATTGCCTCTTCATATAACAATACTATTGTAATATCACTGATACAAACAGAACAGAAAGATCACTTAATCTTTCTTCTAGATTTATTGATTTAAAATTTGTTTTTATTATTGAACTTTTCAGCTTTACAACTTGCTAAGTGATAACCTAAACATAATTAGGATCATTATCAAATTCACACAGGTCATTTTGAGTTTTGTGGACTATTTTGATTAATCTTAAATACTCTCTAACTTGATGAAAAACATTAACAATGTTTTCAGTATGATTGTGCTATGTGGGTTATATGAGTTTTAACAGGTCTAAGAATTTGAAAGACTTTCTGTGGATTAGCTCTGGCTTTATACGTTTCAAATCTACCCACATACTTCTTTCTGGTAACAAGCACCATAGAACAACTCCCATGCCTTCCTGATGCCTGGTGAGTAAGTAGAAAGGACTGCACAACTCCTCCTGTATGTCATTCTTACAGCATGATAGTTAATAATAATTCACATTTGTGCAAAAAAATGACTTTAAACAGCACAAATATCTTGCCTAAAAATCAGATAAATGTACTCCCAATTTAATAGCTCTTGAGCGAGAACTCAACATCTGCCTCATTCCAAAACTGCAAGGTTAGAGGTGAGGCACAATGAAAGGTACCTGGAGTGGAACACACAGAGGCTTTGGCCAATTAAAACTGAAATACTTCACTTTCACAAATTTTATAAAAACACATTGCTAGGAGCTCCTCCAGGTTGCAAAGAGAACCTGTGGAGATAAGAAATCCTAAAACTTAATTTTGTTTTCTTCATACTAAATCTGCATCAACCCATTCTTAATTTAGAAGCAATATTTTAAAGCAACTTTCTTTTGTTTATTCTTTCCATGGTGTTATGATTTATTTTAATAAGGAAAAGAATTACAGTTGACCCTTGAGCAGTGCAAGTTTAGGGGTGCCTATTCCCCATGCAGTTGAAAATCTACGTGTAAATTTTGACTTCCCAAAACATAACTATACCTCAGTATCTGTGGGGAACTGGTTCCAGCCACACAGATACCCCAATCTACAGATGCTCAAGTTTCTTATATAAAGTAGCAGACAATAATGCGCACAGTTAGCCCTTCATATCTGCAGATTCCCAATTGCAGATGGAAAATACTGCTTTTAATCTGTGGTTAGTTGAATTTGCAGAGGTGAAACCTGGAAATATGGAAGACTGACTATATATTTATTTTTTTTAAATCTGCATATAAGTGGACCCATGCAATTCAAACCTGTGTTGTTAAAGGTTCAACAGTATTTGTTTTGTAAAATTTCATCTGCTTACATAATATCTAATGAAATTACATACAAATAATAACACATATTACAAGCACAATTCAATCTGGAAAAAAATATAACCGTGTGCTTGTGTGTGTGTGTTTGTGTGTGTGTGTGTGTGTGTATTTATGCAATGTAATACTTAGTAATCAACAATAAAAAGGAATAAACATTTGGTACACATGACAACATGAATAATTGTGAAAAAATATGCTGAGTGAAAGAATCCAGACCAAAAAGAGTACCCTATATAATAAAGCCTAATATGCTAAGAGTCTGGTCGACCAGTTGGCCATTCAACCAATCAAAGCATAATATGCTAATGATATGCTAAGGCTGCTCAGCCACTCGCTATGACATGCACTGACCACCAGGTGGAAGACACTCTGACTGATAGGTTAGTTTGCTGCTGGGGTCTGGCCAATTGGGACTGAGCGAGATGGGCTGGAAATGCCCTGGAGTTCTCCCACAGTCCTTCCCTGGTCAACCTCCCGCATCCCTCCCAGGCCCTGATCGTGCACTAGTGGGGTTCCTCGGCCTGGCCTGTGCCCTCTCACAATCCAGGACACCTCAGGGGATATTAGAGAGCTGGTTTTGGCCTGTCCGACAGGTCAGGCCGAGGGACCCCACTGGTTCATAAATTCGTGCACTGGGCCTCTAGTATATTATATTTATATGAAACTGTAGAACATACAAATAGTCACAGAAAGCAGATAGTGGTTATTAGATATGTGAGTGTGAGATTATAGTCAGGAAAGCAGATACCTTCCAGCGTAATAGATGTGGTCACTATCTTGACTGTGGTGATCATTTCTGATGTTGTAAAGTTCATGTACCGCTTAATAATAGGGAGACATTCTGAGAAATGCATCTTAGGGAATTTCATTGTGAGAACATGATAGAGTGCATTTACATGATAGAGTGCACTTGTAGATGTTACAGCCTACTACACACCTAAGCTATACGGCACAACCTATTGCTCCTAGGCTAGAGGCCTATGCAGCATGTTACTGTACAGAAAACATAAGATTAAATCAGGCACAAGAAAAAAATACAAATAAGAGAAACAATAAACACAAGATATATGAGGTTGTTGCCAGTGTAAAATGTCATGCTGTCTTATACAAGTAGAAAGAGAGCATTCTAAAATAACAACAAAAAGTATATTACAACCCTGGCCAGTATTGCTAAGTGGTTAGAACACAGAAGGGTGTCAGGCTTGATTCCCAGTCAAGGGCATGTACTTGGGTTGCAGATTCAATCTACAGCCCAAGTTGGGACGTGAGGGAAGCAACTAATCAATGTCTCTCTCTCATGTTTCTCCCTCTTTCCTTTCCTCCCTTCCACTCTCTTAAAATCCAATGGGAAAAATATCCTCAGGTGAGGATTAACAACAACAATAACAACAAAATATAGCATAGTAAATAAGTAGACCCATACCATAGTCATTTATTATCAAGCATTATGTACTTTGCATAGTTGCATATACTATACTTTTATACAACTGGCCATGGTGTGTTTAAAAGAGCATTGCCACAAACACATGAGTAACATGCTGCCCTATGATGCCATAATGGCTATGATATCACTAGGTGATAAAAATTTTTCAGCTCCATTATAATCTTATAGGACCACGGCCATGTACATGGTCCATCATTGACCAAAAACATCATTATAAGGTACATGACTGTATGTCAAAACTTATTAAATTGTCCACTTTAATGTTAGACAGTTTTTTGTACCAATTATACCTCAATAAAGCTATGTAAAAAATGTTTGGCCTGATTACTAAGGAAGAAGAGGAATTGCACACCAAAGACACTGTAGTACCTAGGTAACATGCTCCAGAGGAGTCAGGAAAGACATCCTGAGGTGCTGTTTCAGGAAAGGCTGAGTATAAAACTACATAAGTACAGTGTTAATATGGGGGCACTTACTATGACATAGGGCTTAACACCTTTTCAAGTGCCCCAGGTAAAGGCTGTTATACACTACTGAAATGGCTTTTTAGAAGCTTGGAAGAAGAAATATCCCACATTAAATAGAGATTATGTCAGACTGTGGGGGAAGAAATCAAAAACACTTCAAGAGGTGTTTTAATCATGTTATAATCAATCTATAAGTTTTTAAAAAAAACTACACGGTAACTTCCTCCCTAAGTAGTTTCCATAGACACTTTGTATCAAGGTGATGAGAAATGTGTAGGTGAATAAATCACCAACATATTTTCACTAATAGTTTAATAGTAGTTATCTTCACTTGTCATCCCCCCACAATTCTTGGTTTTGATGCTTCTCTCATGTATATTCTTAGCATTTATATTTCATATATTATGTTTCAATTGACAATTAATTTACCTTTATTCCCGTGCTGTAGATTTCCATTTGGCTTGGTCGACATGTGTTTCAACTTGTGTCAAGTGTTCTTTACTGTTCTGCAAAAGGCTTAAAAACTAAAAACTAAAAACTACAGTTCTCATACTTCCTGCTGCTACGTTTTTGGATATGTCTTGGGTTGCTCCAGTTAGATGTACTTGTACAGGGACTTAAATTCAGACTGATAACGTGGGAAGATGAATGCTAGGCTGTGAGGCACCCATGGTGCGCATGGCTAGCAGTACAACTGGATCTGGAACCATACCTGCATTTCAGGTAAGGTGGTATAATCCTGGAGGCAGTGGCTGTTGCAGCAGCTCATAATCCCTCACTCCCTGCCTGTGGTAGATGTAGAAGCTCAATTAGCAAGGCAGTTTGGGATTACTTTTCTAGTAGTAAGTTCTGGAGTCTCAGTCCAGAGCCCTGCACTTTACCCATTTCAACAATTTCACAAGCACCCGTTTTATATGTTAAATGTCTTTCTGCTTAAATAGCTAAGTAGTCTGTGTTATCCATCTCATATCAAATGTTCCCATCCTGTTTATTTCATAACAGACTCAATAAATAGTTGTTAACCGATTCATAAATATATATCAAAGACATTATTTTTCTATTTTGAACCATTTCTTTACATGTTTTTGATATTCAATAAAGTTAGAAAAATATGAGAATAAATGTGATAGTTATACTTAAGGATAGCCAGAATAATTATTCTCATCATATACAGAAAACTCATAGACTTATTCTAAGGGAGATTATTAGGAGCTATGTTTTCATAAAGCTACTGACAGTAAATTGGTTATTTTACAAACAAATCTTAATATTTCTGCAAGAACTCATTTCTGTTCAAAGTTTAAATGCTATATTTTCTGTTGCATATGCATTGGAACATTTTAAATATTTGAATTGTAATGTTATTTAGTTTATTAGCTTTTGAAATTAAGCAATTTGTTATCTACACCATTTTTACTTGTTAATCTAAATATCCAAATCTATGAAAGATGGCAAACAAACTTCAATCAAGACAGGCATTAAATTAGTATTGGGCAAAGGGAAGAATGTTAGATATCACAGACAATGAACCTATGGAAGAAAAGTATTTACAAAAACCCCACAGATAGCACTGTTTCATTTAAGCTCCACTCCAATCCAATCTTGTGTTATTTCTCAGGCTAAGCGACAGCTGCTCAATCACAAGGCTGTGTAACCACAGGCATTGACCTTCAATCTCCTTAAGGTTAAGTATAAAAAGAATATTTGAGCAATAAACTAAGCTACTCAGGGAAACTGAGATAACATTAATTAAAAGGATTGAAATAGAGCAAGTTTTATTTGATGGGAAGTTTGGGCAGAAGATCATTTTCTGTGAGAGAGAGATAATTGAAGAAGACTGAACCAATGATTGGAAACTACTAGGTCTTAGAAGAGCATCAATTTCAGTGGACCTGATAGGAATTATTTTTCATTTTAACTCTGAACACAAACTTTGGCTATAAAGAAACTTTTCAAATGTGACACAAATGGAAAAATATCCAGTATTTAATATCTGTTTCTAATTCCAAAGGTATACAACGTCACTCATGTCCCTTGCAAATGCTTCACTGCTCCAACTTTTTAAAAATTGTTTGAAGTATTACATATGTCTCCTTCCTCCCAACCCCCCGATTGACAGCCCCCTGTCACTCCCTCCCCACAGGACAACCCCCACCATCCCAGTGTGTGTGTCCATTCGTTATGCTAATATGCATGCATACAAGTCCATTGGTTGATCTTTTAACGCATCTGCAACACCCCCGCCCCATGCCTTCTGTCTGATATTGGACTGTTCGGTGTTTCATATTCTCTGGATCTGTTTTAGTTTATGTTGTTCATTATATCCCACATATGAGTGAGATCATGTGATATTTATCTTTCTCCGACTGGTTTATTTTGCTTAGCATAATGCTCTCCAGCTCCATCCACACTGTTGTAAATGGTAAAAGTTCCTTCTTTTACTAGCGGTGTAGTATTCCATTGTGCAGGTGTATTACATTTTTTTAATCCATGCATCTGCTGATGCACACTTAGGCTGTTTCCAAATCTTAGCTATGGTAAATTGTGCTGCTATGAACATAGTGGTACATATATCCTTTGTGATTGGTGTGATTAGTTTCTCGGGATATATTCCTATAGAAGTGGGATTACTGGGTCAAATGCAAGTTCCATTTTTAACTTTTTAAGGAAACTCCATACTGTCTTCCACAGTGGCTGCACCCATTTGCATTCCCACCAGCAGTGCACTTTTTCTCCACATCCTTGCAAGCATTTGTTTGTTGATTTGTTGATGATAGCCAGTCTGACAGGTGTGAGATGGTATCTCATTGTTGTTTTGATTTGCATCTCTCGGATGATTAGTGACTTTGAGCATGTTTTCATATGTCTCTCAGCCTTCTGTATGTCCTCTTTCAAAAAGTGTCTGTTTAGGTACTTTGCCGATTTTTTTGATTGGATCATTTATCATCCTTTTATTAAGTTGTATGAGTTCTCTGTAAATTTTGGAAATTAAACCCTTATCTGAAATATTATTGTCAAATATGTTCTCCCATGTAGTGGGAATTCTTGTTGTTTTGTTGGTGGTTTCTTTTGCTGTGCAGATGCTTTTAATTGTGATGTAGTCCCATATGCTTATTTTCTCTTTAGTTTTCATTGCCCTAGGAGCTGTATCGGTGAAGAAATTGCTTC
>NW_005353752.1:874599-900772 GCF_000412655.1 Myotis brandtii
CCACTTGGTCATGGTGTATGATCTTTCTAATGTAATGCTGGATCTGATTTGCTAGAATTTTGTTGAGGATTTTAGCAGCTATGTTCATCAAGGATATTGGCCTATAGTTCTCTTTTGTTGTGGTGTCTTTATCTGGTGTCTTTAATACAGTAATGCTGGCTTCATAGAAAGAGCTTGGAAGTGTGCCTTCCTCTTGATCTTTTTGGAATAGTCTGAGGAGGATAGGTTTTAGTTCTTCTTTTAACACTTGTTATAACTCCCCTGTAAAGCCATCCGGATCAGGGCGTTTGTTTGCTGGAATATTTTTCATCACTGCTTCAATTTCCTTGGTAGTTATCAGCCTATTTAGGTTTTTTTATTCTTCCTGATTGAGTTTTGAGAGCTTATATTTTTCTAAGAATATGTCCATTTCCTCTAGGTTGTCTATTTTGTTGGAATAGAGAGTTCATAGTATTTTTTCAAAATCGTTTGTATTTCTGTGGGATCGGTTGTTACTTCACCTCTTTCATTTCTGATTTTGTTTATTTGGGTCCTCTCTCTTTGTTTCTTGGTGAGCCTGGCTAGAGGTTCATCAGTCTTGTTTATCATTTCAAAGAACCAGCTCTTGGCTTTGTTGATCTTTTGTATATATATTTTTTGTCTCTATGTTGTTTATTTCTGCTCTCATCTTTATTATTTCCTTCCTTCTGCTTACACTGGGCTTTTCCTGTTGCTCTCTTTCTAACTCTTTGAGCTGTAGGGTTGGATAATTTATTTCCATCTTTTCTTGTTTTGTGAGATAGGCCTATAGAGCTATGAACTTCTCTCTCAAGACTGCTTTCACTGTGTCCTACAGATTTTGGATTGTGTTTTCATTGTTATTTGTTGCCATGATGCTTTTTATTTCTTCTTTGATTTATCTGGTAGCCTAATCATTATTTAATAGCATGCTATTTAGCCTCTAGGTGTTTTATTTTTTTCATTGTATTTATTGTAGTTGATTTCTACTTTTATGCCCTTGGGATCTGAGAAGATGCTTGACATATTTTTAATATTCTTTAATTTGAAGAGACAGGCAGTGTCCTAATATGTGGTCTATCTTTAAAAATGACCTATGTGCACCTAGAAAGAATATATATTCTGTGGCTTTGGGTGAAATGTTCTGAAGATGTCAATTAATTCCAATTGATTTAGTGAGTCATTTAGGATTGATATTTCTTTGCTAATTTTTTGTTTAGAGGATTTATCCAGTGGTGTTAGTGGGGTATTACAGTCCCCTACTATGGCTGTATTGCTGTCAATATCTCCCTTGATACACTCCAGAATTTTTTTTAAATGTTTTTGGATGTTCCTATGTTGGGTGCATAGATGTTTACCAGAGTTATATCTTCTTGTTGAATATCTCCCTTTAGTATTATGAAGTGGCCTTCCTTATCTCTTGTTATGGCCTTCACTTTGAGGTCTAATTTGTCAGATATAAGTATTGCTACCCCAACTTTTTTTTTCATTTCTATTCAACCTTTTTCTATCCCTTCACCATCAGTCTGTGTGAGTCCTTTGTTCTGAGGTGGGTTTCCTGTAGGCAGCAGATATATGGGTCATATTTTCTTATCCACTCAGCTATTCTATGTCTTTTGATTGGGGCATTTAATCCATTTACATTTGAAGTTATTATTGATAGGTATGTGTTTGTCACCATTTTCATTCTTTATGCTTGTGTTCCTCCTTCTTCCCCTATTTCTTCTCTTTACAGCACTCCCTTTAGCATTTCTTGCATTGCTGGTTTGGTGGTAATAAATTCCCTTAGTACTTTTTTTTCCTGTGAAGCTCCTGATTTCAACCTCAACTTGATTGATAGCCTTGCGGGGTACAGTATTCTTGGATTCAGACCCTTGCTTTGTATGACTTTGTATATTTTGTTCCATTCCCCTCTGGCCTGATGTGTTTCTGTTGAGAAATCAGCTGATAGTCTGATGGGAAATCCCTTGTATATAACTTTAGGTCTGTCTCTGGCAGCCTTTAAGATTCTTACTTTTTCGGTGTTTGCCAATTTAATTATAATGTGTCTTGGTGTCAGTCTTTTGGGGTTCATCTTGTTTAGGACTCTGTGAGCTTCTTAGACTTGTGTGAGTTTTTTCTTCTTCTCAATATCAGGGAAGTTTTCTGTCATTATTTCTTCAAACAGGTTTTCTATTCCTTGCTCAGTTTCTTCTCCTTCTGGTACCCCTATTATGCGAATGTTGTTTCATTTCGTGTTGTTCCAAATTTCCTTTAGGCTCTCCTCTTGTTTTTTATGTTATTTTTTTTCAGTTGCTGTTCTGCTTGGGTATTTTTTCCTACCTTGTTTTCTAGCTCACTGATGTGGTCCTCCACTTCTTATAGTCTACTGTTGATGCTTTCTATTGTGTTCTTTATTGCAGCAATGCCATTTTTTTCTCTTGGTTCTTACACATATTGCTGAATTTGTCTTTCGTTCTTTTCAGCATCCTTATAACCAAGACTCTGAATTCTTTCTCTGACATATTGCTTGTCTCCATTTTGTTTACTTCCTTTTCTAGTGATGCCTTGTTTTCTTTTGTATGTGGGCTGTTTCTTTTTCTCCCCATGATTGCTATTCTCAGGGTGTCTGGTTATGTAGATCTTTCTCTCTCCTGCATTGACTTAAGGGCACAAAATACAACATGACAAGACTTAATGCACAGGGCACCAAAATCAAATGTAATCACTATACCAATAACCTCAAAAAAAGGTGACCACCAGAGAAAAGAGAATTAGTGGAGAGAAAAGAGTGCAAAAATGATATTGAGAAAAGGAAAAAAATGTAAGAGAGAAAAGAAATAAAAATAAAAAAGAATGGGAAAAATACATGTATATAGGAAGAAAACTCAAAAAAACTGACACCTAATCCAAAAAATGCAAATAAACACCCTGAGATGAATACAAACAACAAACACACAGACAATAAACACCCGGCTGAATATGAAGAGGCAGAATTCTCCTTAGGTGATCTATGACCTTTCCATCCATGGATTGCCTCATCAGTTGTCTTTTTCATTTGCCAATTCTGGGTGGGTGTTATTCGATTCAGCTATTCCTTCTATGTGCTTGTGAGAAGGTGCAGGGCCCATCCATGTATTCAGCGCCACTTTGGCTCCCCCTTGACAAACATTTTAGGCACCTATGGCCGGGGAGGCTGGAGTCTCAGTGTTTGTGGGTTCACTGCTGAGGCAGCTGGTCCCTTGGGTGATATGGTTGTGGGTTCCTAGGAGGTATCCGAGGTCTCCCCGATTGAAGGTAAGGCTGGGCTTCTGATTACAGCTGCTCTCACTTCAAGATGATGCAGTCTCTGTGCCAGATCTGGCCACTCAAGGAGAGATTTCAGCAGTAGTAGAGGCTGCCCAGCCAGGGAGCCTAGTTCGCCAGTCCCCTATAGTCCTGTGGTATATAGCTGGTCCTCACTCACAAGTACAGACAATCCCCACATGTCCATGCACTCTCCTTTGGCTCTCTCACTCACACACTATCTTGTATCCTGCTGTCCTGTTGGCCGCCGTCTTCCACTCCCTGATGTCAGCCTTTTGATCACCATTTGAGGCAAAGCTTCTCAGAGTTTACCGGGATAATGTTACTCTTCCCCCCCCCCCCCCCTTTTTTTTTTTTTAAAAAAATTTCCTAGGTACTTCATTGTTAAAACAGGTCACAACAGTAAGTGGGCCAGTTCTTCCAATGCACAAGCTACAAATGCTTGCCTGGCAGATGAGGGGTGTTCTGCAGTAGCATGTTTAAGAATTGAATAAAAATACATATAAAACAAAAATTCAAATAGTTTCCATAGGAACACATAAGTGTGACCCCATCACCTAGGCCTTCCACCTTGTTCCATCTGTGCCAACCCCACTTACAAAGACATTTCAAACTAGCCATCATTAAGTTAATGGTCCCTCCAAATCCCTTAAATCAAGCTACACTCGCATAACAGTTACAAGAATGGCTTCTACGTTAATGCGAGCTGATATGCAGGCTGCCAGGAGGAGCTCCATCCCACTCTCCCAGGCGCAGGACACAGGCAGGGCACCAGCATCCTCCTCTTACTCAGGCGGGAAGTCTCGGTTCTGGACTTGCAGCATTAGTTGCCATGTCGGCCCTGACATCACATAGTAGATAGTCAGCCTCTGAAATTCATTAAAAGTTGAAGCAGCAGCCATGGTGTAAGCACCCATGTTTTCAAAGAGCATCCAGTCTATCACGGACAACCCACAGTGCTCAAAGATGCGATTGAGGCCATCACAGATGGGTCCCCAGATGCTGGATAAGTAATACTTCTCATCTGGTTTAGGCCTCTTCTGCAGAAGGGGCTTCATGTGCTCATAGTCATAGAGGATGCGATTACATGATCCATGTACTCTACCATTCTCATAATACATAAAGGTTTTCTTGCTCAACTCATCTTCATCATCAGAGCCTGTTTGTTCTTTAAGCCGAGTTTTTGGCAATGATATTAACTGCAAGTGTGAATGCTGATGCAACATAGTACCTGCCTGGCTCAGCTATAAGTGTCACTCCTGAGTCTGATGGAAAATATTTGTCCAGTGCTGGGTTGATTTCACTGGTGATCTCCTCAAACTTAAGCTTTGCATCCTCAGATCCAGTAAAGCCATCACCAATATTTAGCAGAGACATGTTGAAACAAACCTCAGCCCTCATGTCAAAGACACAGTGCGCATCAGAGATGGCCTGCACGAAGGTCTCAGGGTTGGTACAGCCACTGCCCACGTGGAAGCTGACACTGATGACATCAATGTTTAGCACCTTGGCCGGTTCCAAAAGAAGCCTGCTGGTCTTGAGCCTGGCACCAAATTTAACACTGAGACAACAAACCACTTTGGAGTCATCGGTGGCAATCTGCAAAACCAGCTTTGCCTTTGGATGTGCTTTGGCAGCTTTCATCAGCTTGACTTTGCTATGGAAAGTCATCATCTGGACTCCGTTATTGGCAGCATATTTAATCTGAGATGCTTGTTTATAAGGGTTTTCATAGGTGATCCTCTCTGGAGACACCCCAAGATTCTGCACCAACTGTATTTAAGTCTTGCTGGCACAGTCCAATCCCATCCCGATGGCGGCTAGGGTCTTCACTATGGTCCTGCAGTCATTGCATTTGACTGCATAATGGGGTGACCCGATAAAGAGCTTTTAGCCATCTCAGATGTTTCTTTGGAATGTCTCCCACGTCCGCAACATAGAAGGCATCCTTATCATCGGAAGAAGAGAATTCATTAATTTTCTGGTCCAGAATGTCCTTGGCATTAAAGCCCTCATCGAGAAAATGGCAGCCAAACTCTTCATTACTAACATTGTTTGTGTTCATGGTTTCTGGATGTTCTGAAATGCAACACAAATGAAATGAAAAGATGGGACTTAGGAAATTCCTGCCAGCTGTTCACAAACGCAGCTCTCCAGGAATTCCCAGTCCACGGAAGATGGGTCCTCTCAGTGCATCAGTGGGAATGTCCCTGGAGTGCAGAATGCCTCACGCCGATCCCATGGAACCGCTGTGCAGAGCACGCAGAACCGCGGTCCCTTCAGCCGCTTAGGGCCCAAGTGGCACCAGAGTGCTGGCAGAGGGGAGGCGTGGAGGCTGGGGACTGACCTCTTCTCCCTTTTATTAATGCTGTTCTCTTTGGAAGAAGTCACTCCAATTCCTTGGGGGCAGAGGACATATAAATTATTTTAAATTATTTTACATGAAACATTTATCTTTTCCTCTCCTTATTTATTATTTCAATTATTTAATTTATATCATATACATTCATAGGTATTCATTTCACACTTTAGGTTATAAGTCAATACTTAGTTATTTTAATGCTCAAATACCCTTAGCCAGTGTAAGCTCATTCAGTTGACCCTATATTCCTTTGACATAAACCGATGGTTGTAATTAGTTTTGAGCTCTTTCTTATTGTTTGGCCCTAAGGATGTTTCCCTGACCCAGCCCTGGATACCATTCTCCAAGGAGCCCTGATTCCTTTTACTGGAGAATGGTATTAGAAACCTAAATCTTGGCTTTGAGGTGTTACTATATCATTTAATAGATGAATAAAAATCAAGGCTCACCAGATATTTAAGTAAATCTTAAAATATGAAAGAAAATAATCAAGATAAATAGCCAGCAAAAGTGATACTCAAGAAAATAGTGATAACATAGGGAAATAGGAAAACTGGCAAAAAAAAAAAGAGCAACATCCTCAAAACAGAATATCCAAAATATGAGAACAGCATGCTACATGAAAAACTAAATTATTTGCATATAAAAGAGCTCATGAAAATAAAAGTTGATGACTTCAGTTTTTTAAAAAAATTAAAATTATTAAAGACATTGAAAATAAGGTCAGCTGAGCTGAGTGGAAGCAGAGCCAGCTCAAAGCATTTTAGAGCAAATGCCTCATTAAGAAACACGACATGCAGTATCGACTAGTGTAAAGGCGGAGGCACTGAAAAGCGCGGCAGCACTGGGAAATGGAGCTCTCATTGACTCTCCACACCGGTTATTTCACCCATTGTAAACTCATCTCTTCCCCTTCTTCTGATTCAACTTTCCTCTTAATGCTGATCAATAAAAGCAGCTGTGATTATCTAAGTAGCAGGTCCCAAGCCTCAGATGGAGAACAGGATGGGTCTTGTGGTGCAGTCCTGGGAATCTTGAGGACACACCTCTTAGTGTCAGGAGGGGATAGTCGGATTCCTTTTCAGACTGGTTCCTCCCACTATCATATGCAATCTTTATATGGAGCATTCAGTCTCCTTTAAATGAAATATAAAATGAGGCAGCAATAAAATTAGCACCCATTGAAATAGGACTTGATATATACATTTTTTCTATATTACTCACTAATTAAGTAGTTGAGCCACTTCTTCAATCACAAGGCCCTTGAGTCTAATGAACTGTCATGATTAGAAATATAAGTGATGTGGTCTTAATGTCACTCTCCAGAAACATTCTTAGTAAGTTATCTTACCAAGAAATTAGTATATACAAGGATATTTTCTCTATCTCAATGTGTAAATTGGGCCCAAATTTTAGGCTAAATAGAATTTTCTTCCATATAGCTGAACAACAAGTGGTGATGAACTTATTTGGCAATTTCCAAAGCAGGTATCCTGTTCCATGTGAAATATTGGCTACAGGTTCTCAGATGTTGTCATTGCTGTATTAATAGTGATCATTATTTTTCATTTTCCATTACATTATAATATTTAAATTTAGGGCCTGGGATTGTTGACACTGATTTAAGAGCAGCAGTGACTTCTGCAGCTACCTGTGCTGAGGCCAGAGTGAGGCAACCAAAAGTGTCCAGGTGCCACTGGTGTGGATGCTCTAAGGGGCTGCTACCTGCTACTTTGTGCCTGTTCTCTACTGCCTGGCTCAAGCTCTATTGTAACTGTATTCACCTTGGTTGTATTGATACAATTGTAATTAACCTAGTTATTAATAACAAGAAAGAAGCAAAGGGAAGGCCAAATATTATAGGCATGTCATTTGGGCAGCTTCACCAAGAAGCTGCCGCTTTACACTCTCTGGGGGTCTAACAAAGGGCAGATAGACACATGTCTAGTGAAGTTGGAGTGACCTCAGAAAGTACTTGTCTGTCAGTCACATCTGGGAACAGGTCATTGGCCAGAATGGGCATGGCCACTGCAAGGGCACTAGATTTGGGATATTTAATCCCCTAAACAAAGGAGCTTGTTAAAATGACAATGAGGTACCAGCTTATACCTGCCAGAATTTCAATAATCAATAAATCAATAAACAACAAGTGCTGGCGAGGTTGTGAAGAAAAGGGAACCTTACTACCATGCTGCTGGGAATGCAGACTGGCGCAGCTACTGTGGAAAACCGTGTGGAGTTTCCTCAAAATATTAAAAATGGAACTGCCTTTTGACCCAGTGATCCCACTTCTAGAAATATATCCTAAGAAGCCAGAAACACTGATCAGAACATATTCACCACTATGTTCATAGCAGCACAATTTACAATAGCTAAGATCTAGAAACAGCCCAAGTGCCCATCAGTAGATGAAAGGATAAAAAAAGCTGTGGTACATTTACACACTGGAATACTCGGTAGCAGTAAAAATGAAGGATCTCTTACCCTTTGAGACAGCATGGAGGGACCTTGAAAGTATTATGCTAAGCAAAATAATCCAGTTGGAGATAGATAAGTATCACATAATCTCACTTATATGTGGAATCTATTGAACAAAATAAACTGATAAACAAAATATATCCAGAGACTCAGAAGCATAGAACAACCTGAGGAATCTCAGAGGGAAGGTGGGGGAGGATGCGTGGGTGGGAAGAGATCGACCGAAGAACTTGTATGCATATATGTATAACCCATGGACACAGAAAATAGGGTAATGAAGGCCTGGATTGGGGGTCGGGGGCAGCCATATTGTTAAATGCTCAGTGAATATTTGTGGAATGTATAAATGAATGATCAAACACTGGCTACAAAACGTGCCTATATAGCATATATTCTCAATACGGAAAAAGATTTTATAGCCTTTGTCTTGCTTTTATTGTTTACAAACACTGCCACATTTCAGGTCCCTTAAAGATGATCCCTTTGAGCTTGAAGTTTAGTTGACATTTGAGTTGTATATTTTTAGATGTCAGAGAAGTGGCTTGGAGCTCAGAAGCAGACTTTGTTGTGCGGTGGCCAGGAAACATCATTACTGATGCAGAAAGAGGCAGGCATGTGAGAAGATTGGAACACACTCCAGAATGAGCTGTTTAATTTGGATATCTTGGAAATGAGACCTTCAGTGATAACTCCAGTCACTGAATGGAGCAGAGCCTATGAAATATAGTTAGCACACTGAATTGAGTTTTCAAAGCTAGCAATAAAAGTGCAATATTTTCTTGTATAGACTGTTTCTGTTGGTCTCCTTGGGTCTGATATTACACTGAAATTTTTATTTGAGCAGGTGAATGCACACAGAATGAGGACTTTTTTCTTCTCAATGTACTTGCTCTCTTTACCCAAAATGAGCTGACTCTCTCAGTAACAAACAAAACAGGACAACTGTCTACCTGCTCCCCCACCATCACAACCCACACAGATGAACAAGGTCACTGCAGTGAGAACTTGGGTACCTATTAGAGAGAGAACTGAAGCGGGAAGCCACACTGTCAAGCCAGCCATGTAGTGGTGTTCAGTTCATCAGTGTCCTTGCCATTTCATGACTACTTCTCCTTGCAAACGGAGCAAAGGGAGCAAAGGGAGCAAAGGGACAAGGGCTGCACATTTACAACAGCTAAGATCTGGAAATGCTCAGGGAGAATTTCTCACATTGTTTTCATAGGATAGAATCCCCAGCAGAACAGGCAGGAGTTTCTTCGTCAATTCTTTCCCCAAATGCAGAACTGTTTGTGAAAGTTTCTATTGTACAACTTGGCACAACTTAGGCACAGAGACTAGCTTTTACTGCCATTAATTGCTTTCAGCCTTGGCGTCCCTGCCCGTGTGGAGAGTAAAGCACAATGGGCACTTCCTCGGAGCTGACTTGCTGCTTCTCTCCCTGCATCACAAGCCTCCAAACAGTGTCTCCTTGCTGGGCTCGAATCTGACTTGTAATAGCCCACTCTGACTGAGCACATGTGTTTCCTTATTTTCTTCTATTATTCCTCTGATTTCAAACAAACTGGAGAAAAATAGGACCCAGGAAATATATACTAGTAAATATAGGAACATCAAAATAGTGGTTGATTCTCTTCCCCCTAAATCAAGGAAATATTATTAAAGATTGAGAATGAGAAATACCATTATTTTTAAAGTGTGTTATTACAAGACTATTGACTATATTCCCTATGGTGTATTTTATATCCCCATGACTATCTTGTAACAACCAATTTGTACTTCTTAATCCCTTCACCTTTTTCACCCCACCCTAAAGCCCCCTCCCATGTGGCAAACAGTTTTCTGTATCTTTGAATCTGTTTCTGTTTTGTTTGTCAATTATTTTATTCTTTAGATTGCACATGTAAGTGAAATTATATGTATCTGGCTTTCTCTGACTGACATTTAATGTAGCACAATACCCTCTAAGTCCATCCATGTTGTGGCAAATGCTAGAATTTCATTCGTTTTTATGGCTGAGTAGTAACTATGGTTGATGCCAGGTGAGTACAAGACTTATTGAGGGGATTACTTTGTAAATTACATAAATGTTTTACTACTATGCTGTACATCTGAAACTAATATAAAATAGTATTGAATGTCAACAGTTATTGAAAATTTTTAAAAATTAAAAAGAATCAAATACAAAATAGATGATTGATAGACAGATATAAGTGTGTTCATTATAAAGCAATCTTCAGGTTATTAATAGGTATTAAATAAAGACAGGATCAAGTATTAACAGAAATTACATAAAGAGGGTCAGGTAGGTGGAAGACCTGGGATTAATCAGATTTCTTCAGCATAAGACTTTATAAAACCTTAGTAATAGTATGTCCCCCAAAGACAGGCTGTAGTTGGAATTGTTTTCCAAACCAACTTCACTAAATAAGATTGATTTTTAAGAGCATTTTGCAGTTCCTGTAACACAATTTGGCCAGTTTTGTTGCAGAGAATACAACTTAGACAAATTCTATATTGATTAGCATAGTATCTAATTTAATAGCCACCTAGACCCTACTATTTCCTTTCTTTGTACTATATAAATTAACATTAAACTTTCAGTTAGGAAGCATATAATTAAAGATCCCATATATGGGACTGCTAGAAAGGAGGTAAAACCAGAATGGCAGAGATAACACAATGGCAGAGAAGTGAACTGTAAAATCTTTTACTTCCTCTTCCCAAAATATGAGAGGGGTTCCTGTTGCATTATATTAACCCTGTATTTGTCTTACCAAGACATACTGAGTGTGCACCTGAAACTAATATAAAAAAAATCTTGAGTATTAACTGTGGTTGAAAAAGTAAACGGAAACATAACAAATTTAATGAAGAATCCTGCTAGAGTAGCAGTTGAAATTGAAAGTAGAGAAAAAGAAACAATCAGGATTAAAGAGACTGATATAAAGGAAACATTAGTCTTTATACTCAGGTCAAAATGTATGGATGGGCATATGAAAAAAAAGCAAACCAATACATTGATTTAAATCATGAAAGCTTTCATTTGTTAAATGTTATTTCGTATTATACCTATAAATAAATGCTTATTAAATAGCCTACAGGCAGGCCCATAACACAAATATGTTATTTTAACAATTTTACCCAAATGGGATACATGGCATGTCTAACACTCTTGGGAGGAAATAAAATCTGAAAATAGATATAATAATCCACAACACAATGAAAAGAAACATATTTTAAAGTGTCTAACAATTCATGAACTTGAATGAATATAGTAATTTATGAGGTTATAGTATATTTCTTTACTTAAGAATATTGTGCCTTGCCCTAACCGGTTTGGCTCAGTGGATAGAGTGTCGGCCTGCGGATTGAAAGGTCCCAGATTCAATTCCGGTCAAGGGCATGTACCTTGGTTGCAGGCACATCCCCAGTAGGAGGTGTGCAGGAGGCAGCTGATCGATGATTCTCTCTCATTGATGTTTCTAACTCTCTATCCCTCTCCCTTCTTCTCTGTAAAAAATCAATAAAATATATTTTTTAAAAAAGAAAATAATATTGTGCCTTATTTTTCATGTTGTGGACCCACTGGAATTTGCAAAAAGTATATGAATTTCTTCTTTTTTATTAGATTAGTTAATTATTATTGATATCTAGCTGGCTTAAAAAAGGACTCTACCAAAAACTTTTAAAACTAATAAATAAATTCAGTAAAGTTTTAGAGTACAAAGTCATTATGTAAAAACCAGTTGAGTATCTATGCAGTAACAACAAAGCATCAGAAAGTGAAATTTTTTAAAAATCCCATTTATAATTCCATCAAAAAGAGTAAAACGCCTAGGAATAAATTTAATCAAAGAGGTGAAAGGTCTATATACTTAAATCTATAAAATATAGAAGAAAGAAATTTAAGAAGACACAAATATATAGAAAGATATTTTGTGCTCATAGATTGAAGGGATTAATACTGTTAAAATGCTAATAATTCCCAAAGCAATCTAAACATTCAGTGCAATTCCTATCAGCATCCCAATGACATTTTTTTTACATAAATGTAAAAAATAATCTTAAAATTTATATGCAACCACAAAAGACCTAGAATAGCCAAAGCCATTTTGAGAAAGAAGAACAAATCTAAAAGCTTTACATACCCTGATTTCAAATTTTATTACAAAGTTATAATAATCAATATAGTATGGCATTGTTATAAAAACAGACACATAAACCAATGGAACAGCATAAACAGCCCAGAACTAAACCCATGCATATATGGTTAATTAATTTATAACAAATGAACCAACTATATACAATGGGGAAAGGATAGTCTCTTAAAAATGGTGCTGGGGAAATTGAATATCCACATGCAACATAATGAAAATAGACCACTGTCTTACACCCCACACAAAAATTAATTAAAGACTTGAAAATAAGACCTGGCATCATAAAATTCCTTGAAAAAAAAAGATAGGGATAAAATCTGATGTCAGTCTTGGCAATAATTTTTTAGATTTGACGTCAAAAGCAAAGGTAACACAACATAAATAAACAACTTGGGCTACATCAAAATAAAAGGTATCTGCACATCCCTGGAAACAATCAACAAAATGAAAAGGCAACCTATAAAATGGTAGAAAATTTTGTAAATCATACATCTGATAGTGGTTAATATCCAAAATATATAAAGAACTCACACAACTCAAGAGCAAAAACAAGCAATAAACAAACAAATGACCCAATTTAAAAAATGGACAGAGGATCTGATCACACATTTTTCCAAAGAAGAATACAAATTTTCAACAAGTACATCCAAAAGTGCTCCACATCACTAGTCATTAGGTAAATGCAATACAAAATATATCACCTCTCATACTGGTTATAATGGCTATTATTAAAAAAAAAAGACCAAAAATAACAAGTGTTGGAGAGACTGAGAAGAAAAGAAAACACTTGTGCAATGTTGGTGGGAATGTAGATTGGGCAGCCACTGTGAAAAATACTGTGGAAGTTTACCAAAGAATTAAAAAGACAACTACTAAATGATTCAGCAATCCCATTTCTGGATATACATCCAAAGGACATGAAGACAGGACATCAAAAGAATACCAGCACCCCATCATTTTTATAGCATTACTCACAATAGCTAAGATATGCAAACAACTTAAGTATACCTGGATGGAAGAATGGATAAAGTAGATGTTACACACACACACACACACACACACACACACACACACACACACACACCGGGATGGTTTTCAGTCATGAGAAAGAGCATCTGTCATTTGCTACAACACAAATGGACCTTGAGGGTATTCTGCTAAGTGGAAAAAAAGCAGACAAAGACTGCATGGTATAATTTATATGTGAAATCTAAAAAAAGTTAAACTCATACAAACAGAGAGCTGAAAAGTAGTTATCAAGGGCTGGAGATGGGAAGGGAAAATAGGTAGAGGTTGATAAAAGGATATAAAGTTTCAGCTGTAAAACTACTTTGCTTTACACCATTTTTTGGGCTGCATTTGTACCTAGTAGCCTTTTGTTTTGAGACCCTTTGATAAGAATATTTATTTGTATTGGCCTTAGTTACTGAGCAGGTGCAACATGAAAATATGTTTTGCAGGGAAACCAGCTAACTACTGGAACCAATCTTATATAATAAAGAGGTAATATGCAAATTGACCCTCACACCCTCACACAAGATGGCCTCCCCCATGTCATCACAAGATGGCTGCCCCCATGTGGTCATAAGATGGCCACACCCATGTCATCACAAGATGGCCACCACAAGATGGACAGCAGGGGAGGGCAGTTGTGGGCGATCAGACCAGCAGGGGAGGGCAGTTGGGGGCAATCAGTCCAGCAGGGGAGCAGTTAGGTGTAGATCAGGCTGGCAGGGGAGTGGTTAGGGGGTGATCAGGCTGGTAGGCAGAATTGATTAGGGCAATAAGGCAGGCAGGCAGGTGAACAGTTGGGAGCCAGCAGTCCCGGATTGTGAGAAGGATGTCCGACTGCCGGTTTAGGCCCTGTGGGATCGGGCCTAAACCGGCAGTCGGGCATCTCCCAAGGGGTTCCAGATTGGAGAGGGTGCATGCTCAGCTGAGGGACACTGCCCCCCTCCAGTGCACAAATTTCATGCACTGGGCCTCTAGTAGGTAATAAAAGGTTCTGAGGATCTAATTTGTAACATGGTTGCTGTATTATATAATTAAAATTTGCTAAAGAATAAAACTTAAATATTCTCACCAAAAATAAAAAAAAAGATATATAAAAGGGAGCCAATATCTTCATCTGTGATAACATCCCTTTATGTCCTGTGTTACTCTTGATAACTGAGCTCATAATTGTTCATTTCTGGAAGATGACAGATTCCACTGCAATAGTGGAATGTCTTAATAAGCTGACATTATGTCTACTTCACTTTTCTACCTTAGGAAGTTCTAAATATTATTCGTACAGCAAGTCAATTTTTCCAAATGCCCACAAAATAATATTAGATATATTTACCTCAGAATCATAGGGCCTGAAGTTTAGAACATGAGGATTTTTAGAGATGTCCATACTATGGGAACTTTATTTGGCTGTACCTTCAATGAATGAGATGAGAGGCATTAACCCATCCTCTTCTGTTTACAGCAGTTGCCTGCCACAGCTGAATCCACTCTTCTTTCAGGACCTCCCATTCCAAACTACACACACCCACTTGGGCTTCAGAAAAGAAGAGCTTCAATAAACTTGTATATTTGTTAGGTAAGGTTGGAATCTAACCATTCTTCTTAGTTATCTGTTCAACTACTGGGTTAAGTTTTCAATGGTTTTAATTTGCTGATCTTGTTTAGGAGGTATTTACTACTAGATTTCCTTATTTCTTAGAATCAAGTTTAATTCTGTGGCAACATATAATAATCTGTAGTAACTAAGACACTTAGATACACACACACACAAACACACACTCCACATGTATACCCCCATACACACATGCATGTAAACCACCCAGTCACACACATATGCATGCTACCCACCACACCACACACCCACATACAAATGCATACTACACACACATATGAATCCCTTACAAATACATGCATACCACTCCCTACTTATACACATATGAATACCATTTTACAAGTGCACACTGCACACAGTACACATCACACACACCGGGACAGGCACTACATGCTTTTGATCTACAGTAATAGATCCTGAACACAGGAATTTGCCTCTCATCAGGTAGATACCTGACCTGATGTTTATTCTGACATCTTATCCTTCTGTTCTGTTCATTGTCAGGATACTCCAGTATCTGACTGATTTGAGAGAATGCTGGTGCTTAAGCTGTAACTGAGTTTCACAATCCAGAACCCATGCCTTTGCTGTCCAGTTGAACCTGTGCTATTAGCCAGGGCTATCTCTCAGCTCCTGTCCCCATTGGTCTTTGCTTAGGTCTCAATTCATCCACGGCCTCACTTCACCTGCTCAGTCAAGCTATGAATACTCAGCCTTCATGTAGTTAAAAATTCTTGAGTATTTAAATGCCATTATTTTAATTGAGGTTGGTTATTTCTTTCTCCAAAATTCTGTTAAATTTAGTCACCCACGAAGATACAGCTAAACTAACCAATATTACTGGCTTTCAAAGGCACTATAAAATAAAATATTTTGTAGACCAAATTATATTTTTGCTATGTGAATAAAATTTAAACAACTGAGGTTAATTGTTATGTCTTCTTTAAGAAGCATGTTCCATAATTCAAGAGTTTTCTGAAATAGAAGCATATGCTGCAAGATGAACTGCCAGAATGAAGATTGATTAGCATAGAAATCAATGCATAGAAGTGCATCTAGGATTCACATGTCCCTGTGGTTTCAACTATTATAAAGCAGCATTTCCCTGGCAGAAGTAATTCAATAAAGAACTGGATATACCCAGGACAGAAAGTTTAGGACTCAGGCAGACAGGTTTTGTTTGGTGGCTATGACAAAGCAGTGAGATAGTATTCTGAACTTCTAAGGGTGTTGTTCAGTTTTCATTTTACTAGCTAGGCTTTTGTCTTGGAGTGGAGAATTGAGCGCAAGCTATTCTGCAAAATCAGAGGAAATATGAATATACAGGCAGCATTGCTATTTCACCTGGAAATCATATGGAGACTGGATGCTCAGGAAGTTATAGTATCACAGAGTAGACACATATAAATTTATAGTTCAAGGTATTCAGCTATGTAATTGAAAGCAGATTAAAGATTTTTTTGGTTGCATTAAAAACCCATGGTACCAAAATGCAAACCGTGAGAAGACTCTAAAGGAATTTGATTTGGGATTATTTTAGCTTTAATAGTATAATTTAAGCCAAAATTTGTATGTCACAGTATGGAAAAGCTCATCCTTAAAGTATACTTCACTCAAGTCACCCATTCAAGGTATAGAAACGGGATCAGAGGGGGGCATTAGGGAAAAGGTGCACATGCAGCACTTTCCACACACACTATGAATCCTATTACACTCACCCCAGCTGATGCGGGACACTGAGCAGAGAGCGCACACCTTTCAATGCTTGCAGCAAGAAGCAGTAAAATGCAGTAGATAGAGCCTGACCAAAGTAGACAGGAAAGCTTGTGTGTCCTTGACCAATTATTTAAACTCTATAAGCTTCAATTTTTTCATTTCTAAATTAGAAAATTAAGACCAAATTTGAAAACTTTAGTGCATTTAGAAACACAGATTGATAATAAACGGCATTCAAAAATACTGTTGTTTTCTTTACAATTTACCTGGAATCAAATACTTTGATCCTGTCATCACATTTTCAAGCTGGGCTGGTGTCCTTTCAATAGTCTCTCTAGACTGATTTACCAGAAGCCCTTGTTTTTTGGGAAGGAAATACATTTCCTCTATCCTCTTAGTGTATTGTTTGGGAGCCTGCAAATGAAACTAATAAGAGAAACTAACGAGAAAGGCACACATTATTATAAATACTCACGTGCATGGGAGTTTACAAAAAAGAAGTGAAAATCAAAGTGGCAGTGAGAATCTGGGACCTCCACGGAGAAAGGAGGATAGGTTCCAAGAGACCTTAAGTTATGGGGAAACATATTGAGAAACACATGGAAGATAACGATTTTTTTTTAGGAAGGTCGGTTTACGCAAACTCATCTCAGTGTAGACTCTCCATCTCTGGCATCTGGTGCAGGGTGGGGAGGACCTTCACAAAGGGAAATTTATGCTCTGCTTTTGGCAACTAAGGAGAGAGCAGAGAACTTTATCTGTTGATTCTCAATTGCCTTCAGATTAAAATAGTCCTCACACCAAAGTGGCACATTGTGAGGTGGCACATTATGATCCCCTTCATGTTCAATAGTTAAGTTACATACCTAATTTAGTTTGTATAGTAGAAAGCTGTCCAGGAAGAACTTTGCTTGAAGCTGTACCCTAAGACATTCTGGGTTTCTTGTTTCCGGGATGAATCTCTCAATTTTTTCAAATACAATTCAAAGGTAGCTCTTAGAAGATCAATTGCTCAGTATACTTGCCCAACCTAATAGTGGTTAAATGAATTTCCAGATCAGATTTTCTTAAAGTAGAACTCATGAGTACTTCTCTGGGACCTTGGCATACATTTTTTAATTGTGCTCATCATTAAGGCACTCTGTGGTTGTCCAGTACCAGACTAGACCTCCCAGTAGTAGTAAATATTAATATATTTGTGACGAAGAGTATGATCATCTATATAAATATGGGAAACATTCTTGCTATTGTGGAATTTTATTAACCCTTTTAGAACAAATAGGCTCCAGTTATTTTAGTAAGAAGTAATTTGCTGTATAAATTTTAAATGTTTATAAAGTTATAAACAGTAAGAAATTACAATCCAGAAACTCTAAGACTCTGGATTCCTCTGCATCATAGAAAGGATCTAACCCACTAAACACAAAGTAGGGAGAGACTTCCAGAGTTTCTGTTCCTTCTCAACACTCCCATTCCAGAACCATCTTACAATCATAAAATAAATTGATGCTGACAGTATTTTCCTTCTATCAAGTGCTTCTGTTCCTTCTGCTCCTTCTAGTTCATAAATGCAAGGTACTTATTTTTTCCAAACTATGTCATTAAAATAATATGTGGTCCCAAACAGACCCTGGTATAAAGAACCTTCAAGCATTGTCTCTGTAATTGTGACCCATTCCTCCATTAGAATTTTTCTGTTTTTTTTTCTAGTCCCCCCCCCCCTTACAATTTCCACTGCAGGATGCATGAGAAAACAGTTCTATTTATGAAGGAATTAATTCCTTGTGTTTTGTTGTTTTAAAAGTTGGATATTATAGGAAGCCAGGCAGAGGAGGTAAGTTGTAAATGGAAAGGCTGCTATGCTATATTTTAAGCAGAATCTTAGCTAACATTATAGATAACGGAAATATTACTGTGTCCTGTAACTCTTGCTATTTCTATTCCCAGCCTTTACTAACTGAAGCCCACAAGCTGCAATCAATTATACTGAACTGCAGGGTAGTTTTGTGACAATAACAAATAAGGACTAGAATGAGAACACATGGCATATAAACACTGGGGGCTTGAGGCTAGATTTCAGGACTCGATGTTCAGCAACATGCATGCCTGGTTTGATTCTTCAGTCTCCAGATATGACAGATATGATTGCATTGGACAGATATTGGCTGGCTTGAATGACCCAGGGCACCTTTGCTTTTTGCAATCCTTCAGCTTATGCTGGCTTTCATTCCCCACTTCCCAGATTTAAAAAAATTATAACTGTATTCATTATAGAGGATGGCACAAGTGGGTTTCAAAAATTGCTTATAGTTTTAATTTCTTAATAAGCAAAACCAATAACACCATGCTTAAAACAAACTATCTTAATCACTAATTAAACTTTTATTTCATATCTAAGTCCAATATGGTTGCTATTATTCACATCTTTTGAAAAAGCAAAAGCAGTGAGCCTTGCCCCTGTCCAGAACTCCTTAAATTTGAAAATACAGTCATGGACTATAATCTGTAAAATACTATTCTCTCTCCTCACTCCACACACCCTCAAAGCAGTATCACATTCCTTGTCAGATGCCAAATACAGGGTTAGTGTTGACTGCAGGTTATTCCCTGTCTCTCAGAAACTTGTTTTCTTTGACTCGGTGTTCCCACTGAGCAATGAATGACCTTAATTTCATGGAGAACAAAGCACAGCAGGTATCACTCACATGACTGAACATTTCTGAATGCATAATATAAAAGCAATGTCTGCAATACAGAGATGAGATTGATAAACAGAATGTTTCTGGTAACAAAGCTTTAGATATCTGATAACAATTTGGTAATGTCTTCATATCCCCTTAAAATTTAAACCAACATTTTTTAAAAATGTATTTAGATTATTACAGTCTGTCATGGACTGAATTGTGTTCCTCTAAAATTCACACTTTAACCTTTGGTGAGCAGGCTGTTAAAGACACAATTAAAGTTAAATGAGGTCATAAGGATGAGGCCCTAATTCCATAAAATTGGTGTCTACATAAAGAGAAGAAACAGAGAAAAGGCCAAATGAGAATATAGCAAGAAGGTAGCCATAGCAAATCATAGAGAGAGGCCTCAGAGAAGACTAACTCTCCCAGAACCTTGATCTTGGACTTCCAGACTCCACAGTGTGAGAAAATATATTTCTGTTATTTAGGCCACCCAGTCCATAGTATTTTGTTATGGAAGCCCTAGCAAACTAATACATAGTTCAGGTAGGTTTTAATTATTAGTAATAATTCCAAATTAGTAATACCTAATGTCATAATGAGAAATAGACTTTCATGTTCATTTATTACTTTGTTCTTAATGCTATTGGTCTTAAAATATACTATTCATACTCAACTCTCTTGTATCCTTCTGCCAGTGGAAGATGGCAATGGTAATCAGACATAGGGGTATAGTTACCTCTCATATTATCCTGTCCTCAAATGTTATCTTTGGATAGCTATTCATGGATCTGACAATCCTCTAAACAGTTTTTAGATTAAGCTAAATAAGACATGAATAAACAGGAAAAATAGCTTACTAATAGTCATCTTTTGATAACAGTTCCTGGTAACTACAGAAAGCAATACATCCCATCAAACTGATAAGCATAGGATTGCAGAGGACAGATGCCAAAAGTCAGTACATATATGGTCATGAGGGATCCAAACATAGTATATTTCCTTCAAAATATTATACTGAATAGACTTTTAATTTATCTGCCCACTTCCCTTAGGTTTGAGAGCAGAGAAAGGAAATCTCTGGTAGCCTAATGATTAGTTCCTAAACAGAGGACAAAGCTAGCAGTTATCACAAGGAAAGAGCTCATATTAGAGACCCCCACTTACTACTGACACCTTGAAAGGCAAAGTATTCTGTGGGTAAACTATAGAACAATACTCTGCTCCCAGAATCCTATATAATAAAGAGCTATTATGCAAATGGTCATCATGCCCTCATGCCTTCAAGCTGTAACAGCTCAGACACTCAACACTGGGGAGAGAGGAAAGGGGACCAGCCAGGCACAAAGGAGAATGGGGACCAGCCAGGCACAAATGAGCTCTCGAGAGAAGAATGGGGACCAGCCAGGCTATAGCTTGGAAAAGGGACAAGCTGCCTGCCCCACGCTCCTGGGCACCAGTGGCTGTGCCTGCACCTGCGCCCTGGAGAGGGACAAGCTGTCTTCCTGTGGTCCTGGGCGCCTGTGGCTGTGGCCTGGGTGAAGCCGCCCACCCATGGTTCCCTGTGGCTGCCGCAGGCCTGGGTGAAGCTAGCCCGGGTCCTGGGTGCCTGTGGCTGGCCAGAGGAAGGAAAGCCCAGGTCCCGGGTGCCTGCGACCATCTGGAGGATGGAATCCTGGGTCCCGGGTGCGGGGCAAGGCAGAGATGGTTAGTGCCATCAGACCAACAGGGGAGCAGTTAGGGGCGATCAGGCAGGTAGGGAAGCAGTTAGGGGTGATCAGGCAGGCAGGCATAGGTGGTTAGTGTCAATCAGGCAGGCAGGCAGGCAAGCAGTTAGGAGCCAGAGGTCCTGGATTGCAAGAAGCAGTCAGACATCCCCCAAGGGGTCCCGGATTGGAGAGGGTGCAGGCCGGGCTGAAGGATCCCCCCCGCCCCCTGCAAGAATTTCATGCATTGGGCCTCTAATAAAATTATAAGAAGACATCCCTTTCCTGTTCTTGGCTCTGGATAGAGGAGGGAAGAGAAAGAATAATGCCTTCGCCGCACACCCAGCCTCATGTGGATATAAGCCAGGAAGAATACTACCTAATTGGCTCTAAATAATTCTTGCCAAAATTAAAGTTAAGTGATTTTTATATTTGAAGTACCTCTACGTGTCTGAATGGTTTATAGAAGTGAACTATAGGATACTCCCTTAATCTGGGCCCAAAATAATTACCATAAATAATACATATAAGAAATCAGGGGACACTGGAGAAAAAAAATCAAAATGATCAACATTCGGAAAATAACTCACTGAAAATTGGAATATAAAACTTTGAATATATTAGAATTAACAGATAAAGAATAATCATATTTTTCAAAATAAAATTTATCAAAACTATAACAGGACATGGACAGGAAGATTTAAAAAATAAACAACTAGCACTTCTTGAAATAAAAATTCTAAAAGGTAAAATTAAAAAGCACAATGGAAAAATTTACAGCAGACTGCAAATGGCAGAAAAGATAATTAGTAAACTGCAATAAGTATGTAAAGGAACATTGCTGAATGCAATACAGAGAAATTAATAATGGAAATAAAACAGAGAGAAGCAGATATATGGGTTGGATGGAGTGAATGACACACCTCTAACAGGATTCCATAAGGTGAAGATGGAGATAAGCAGGCAAAACAAATAATGGGTTAAAAGTTTGCACAACTGATTAGAGATTCAGTTCACAGGTTTAGAAGGGCCTATAAGAAAACAAGCAAACAAACAAAAAGCAATGTCTAAATATATCATACAAAATAAAAATTAATGTAGTGTCCTGGCCTGGTGGCTCAGTTGGTTGGAGTGTGGTACCATACACCCAAAGGTTGCAGGTTCAATTCCCTGTCGGGGAACATACCTAGGTTGTGGGTTTGATCCCTGGTTGGGGTTCACAGTGGAGACAACCGATTTCTTAAAGGGAAATGTTCCTTTGAGCAACAGCAAGCCTACAAAGGGCGGCTGCGGGACCTCATTGTTTTGAGGGGCTGTTATAGGCCAGTAGAAAGACCGTGGATTCCCCTGGGGGAGGATATAGGCTCACAATTTTACACTAATCTGTTGACTTCAGAGAGAGAGTTTACATGGGACCCTAACTTTCAGCATTTAAGATCCTCATCTTGGCACCAGTTACTTTCTGAGGGGTTTAACCTGGAAGAGAGGACCAGGCTAGAAAAAATAGAGGCCTCGGTGCTTAAATAGGCAGCTCGTAATAGAATATTAGAACCGAAAGAAACATTGAAATTTAGAAACTGAGGCCCAGAGAGGTAAAGGAACATGCCTGAGATCAAACAACCAGCGAACCAAATGGCAGGAACCAAATTCTCTTAGCAGCGATTCAGCACTCTTTCCACTACATCAAACTCCAGAATTATACTTTCTACCACTGGCGGAAAGTGAGGAGGCTCATGCATGGATCCCAAAAGAGCCATGAAAAACTTGCTTTACCTTGAGCCACAACACTCCCGACCCTCGTCTCAAAAGTCTGAGGCCATCTCTTCCTAGCTGGTGTAGTGGAAGTCACATGCCAACATCCTTGAGGAGAACCACCTGTTCACTTGTTATGTTTCCTAGGACCCCCCTTACCTCTCATTTCTCTTCAGTCAAATACCACACCTTCCAGGGAATGGGGAGTGGATGCTGGGAGGCATGGGCCACTATGCTAGGGCCCAGTATGATAAGTTAAAAGTAATTGAGCAAATGTAAAATAAAAGAAAGAATGAATCACCTATATTTTATTTTTACAATCTACATTAATATCCTCCCAATTTTATAAAAATTAGTGACTTTTTAAATATATAAATTCAAGAAAAAGTATTTTACTTCTGTGATGATATATAACATTTTTACATATTAGTATTATATTTTAGATCCTCAAATATTATTTCATACATTTGTTTATACAGGTACTGTGTTTTGTTATATTTATTCTTTTTTATAATTTTTATTGTATAAAGTTTTATATATGTCTCCTTTTTCCCCAATTGACCCCCCTCTACCAGCCATTCCCACCCCAGGCAAGCCCCCACCACCCCAGTGTCTATGTCCGTTGGTTATGCTAATATGCATGGATACAAGTCCTTTGGTTGCTTTCTAACAATCCCCTCCCCTGCCATATGTCTCTGGATCTATTCTTGTTCATCAAATTATGTTGATCATTATATCCCACATATGAGTGAGATCATGTGATATTTATCTTTATCTGACTGGCTTATTTCACTTAGCATAATGCTCTTCAGTTCCATCCATGCTATTGCAAATGGTAACAGTTCCTTCTTTTTTATAGTGGCACAGTGTTCCATTGTGTAGATCAGTGGTCGGCAAACTCATTAGTCAACAGAGCCAAATATCAACAGTACAATGATTGAAATTTCTTTTGAGAGCCAATTTTTTTAAACTTAAACTATATAGGTAGGTACATTGTTATTAACTTAATTAGGGTACTCCTAAGGCTTAGGAAGAGCCACACTCAAGGGGCCAAAGAGCCGCATGTGGCTCGCAAGCCGCAGTTTGCCGACCACAGTGTAGATGTACTATAGTTTTTTAATCCACTCATCTGCTGATGGGTACTTAGGCTGTTTCCAAATCTTAGCTATTGTAAATTGTGATGCTATGAACATAGGGGTGTATAATATCCTTTCTGATTGGTGTTTCTCCTTTCTTGGGATATATTCCTAGAAGTGGGATTACTGGGCCAAATGTGAGTTCCATTTTTGAGGAAACTCCATACTATCTTCTACAGTGGCTGCACCGGTCTGCATTCCCACCAGCAATGCAAGAGGGTTCCTTTTTCTCCACATCCTCCCCAGCACTTTTTGTTTGTTGATTTGTTGGTTATAGCCATTCTGACAGATGTTAGATGGTATCTCATTGTTGTTTTGATTTGCATCTCTCGGATGATTAGTGACTTTGATTAGCATGTTTTCATATGTCTCTAGGCCTTCTGTATGTCCTCTTTCAAAAAGTGTCTATGTAGATCTTTTGCCCATTTTTTGATTGGATCATTAATCTTTCTTTGTTAAGTTGTATGAGTTCTTTATAAATTTTGGAGATTAAATCCTTGTCTGAAAGATCATTGGCAAATATGTTTTCCCAAGCAGTGGGCTTTCTTGTTGTTTTGTTGATGGTTTCTTTTGCTGTGCAGAAGCTTTTTATTGTGATGTAGTCCCATTTGCTTATTTTCTCCTTAGTCTCCATTGCCATAGGAGCTGTGTCGGTAAAGATATTGCTACGACATATGTTTGCTACTTAGCTGCCTATGGAGTCTTGTAGGCTTTTAATGGTTTCCCATCTTACATTCAAGTCCTTTAGCCATTTTGAGTTTGTTTTTGTGTACAGTGTAAGTTGGTGATCTAATTTCATTTTTTTTGCATATATCTGACCAAATTTATCTTTTGCCCATTTTTTGATTGGATCATTAATCTTTCTTTGTTAAGTTGTATGAGTTCTTTATAAATTTTGGAGATTAAGTCCTTGTCTGAAAGATCATTGGCAAATATGTTTTCCCAAGCAGTGGGCTTTCTTGTTGTTTTGTTGATGGTTTCTTTTGCTGTGCAGAAGCTTTTTATTGTGATGTAGTCCCATTTGCTTATTTTCTCCTTAGTCTCCATTGCCATAGGAGCTGTGTCGGTAAAGATATTGCTACGACATATGTTTGCTACTTAGCTGCCTATGGAGTCTTGTAGGCTTTTAATGGTTTCCCATCTTACATTCAAGTCCTTTAGCCATTTTGAGTTTGTTTTTGTGTACAGTGTAAGTTGGTGATCTAATTTCATTTTTTTTGCATATATCTGACCAAATTTCCCAGCACCATTTATTGAACAGACTGTCTTGACTCCAATGTATGCTCTTGCCTCCTTTGTCAAATATTAATTGAGCATAATGGCTTGGGTCAATTTCTGGGTTCTCTGTTCTGTTCCATTCGTCTCTATGTCTATTCTTGTGCCAGTACCAGGCAGTTTTGAGAACCGTGGCTAGGTAATATAGCTTGATATCTGGTAATGTGTTCCCTCCAACATTGTTCTTCTTTTTCAGGATTGATGTGGCTATTCGGGGTCTTTTTTTATTCCAGATGAATTTTTGGAGAGTTTGTTTTAGATCTTTGAAGTATGCCATTGGTATTTTGATGGGTATTGCATTGAATCTGTAGATTGCTTTGAGTAGTATGGACATTTTAATGAGGTTGATTCTACCAATCCAAGAACATGGTATGTTCTTCCATTTGTTTATGTCTTCCTCTATCTCTTTTTTCAATGTCCTGTAGTTTTCTGAGTACAGGTATTTTATGTCCTTAGTTAAGTTTATTCCTAGATATCTCCATTTTTTTGGTGCAATGATAAATGGGATTTTTTTTTCATTTCTCTTTCTGTAAGTTCATTATTGGTGTATAAAAAGGCCATGGATTTGGTGTGTTAATATTGTATCCTGCTACATTGCAGAATTCATTTATTAGGTCTATTAGTCTTTTGATGGAATCTTTGGGGTTTTCTAGGTATAGTATCATGTCATCTGAGAATAAGGACAGTTTTACTTTTTCTTTTTCAATTTGGATGCCTTTTATTTCTTCTTCTCATCTGATCTCTATGACTAGCACTTCCAGTAGCATATCAAACAGGAGTGGTGAAAGGGGGCATCCCTGTCTTGTTCCCGTTCTCAGGGGAAATGGTTTTAGTTTCTGCCCATTGATTATGATGTTCACTGTGGGATGGTCATACAAGGTTTTTATTATGTTGAGGTATGATCCCTCCCTCTATTCCCACTTTGCTGAGAGTTTTTATCAATAAAGGATGTTGGATTTTGTCAAATGCTTTTTTTTTTGCATTGATTGACACGATTAT
>NW_005353752.1:901079-920327 GCF_000412655.1 Myotis brandtii
TTGGCCTGTAATTCTCTTTCTTTGTAGTGTCTTTATCTGGTTTTGGACTTAGGGTAATACTGGCTTCATAGGAAGAGCTTGGCAATGTGCCTTCCTCTTGAATCTGGATTAGTCTGAGGAAGATAGGTTTTAGTTCTTCTTTGAATCTTTGTATAATTCCTTTGTAAAGCCGGATGGACCAGGGCTTTTGTTTGATGGAAGATTTTTGATGGCTGCTTCAATTTCTTTTGTAGTTATCAACCTATTCAGGTTTTCTGATTCTTCCTGATTGAGTTTTGGGAGCTTATATTTTTCTAAGAATATGTCCATTTCATCTAGGTTGTCCATTTTGTTGGAATGGAGTTATTCATAGTATTTTTTCATAATCGTTTATATTTCTGTGGGATTGGTTGTTACTTTGCCTCTTTCATTTCTGATTTTGTTTATTTCGGTCCTCTCACTTTGCTTCTTGGTGAGCCCGGGTAGAGGTTCATCAATCTTGTTTATCATTTTCTAATTTTATGTCTTTAAGCTCTTGTTTTGTTGATCTTTTGTATTGTTTTTTTGGTCTCTATGTCATTTATTTCAGCTCTCATCTTTATTATTTTCTTCTTTCTGCTTATTATGGGTTTTTCTTGTTGTTCTCTTTCTAACTGTGGTAGGGTTAGATAATTTATTACCATTTTTTCTTGTTTTTTGAGGTAGACCTGTAGAGCTATGAACTTCTCTCTCAAGACTGCTTTCACTGTGTCCCATAGATTTTGGATTGTTGTGTTTTCATTGTTGTTTGTTGCCTTGATGCTCTTTATTTCTTCTTTGATCTATTTGGTAACCTAATCATTATTTAATAGCATGCTATTTAGCCTCAAGATGTGTGATTTTTTAAATGATTTTTATTGTAGTTGATTTCTAATTTTATGCTACTGTGATCTGAGAAGATGCTTGATATGATTTCTAGCTTCTTGAATTTAAAGAGAATTTGCCTGTGTTCCAATATGTGGTCTATCTTTGAAAATTACCCACATGCACTTGAGAAGAATGTATATTCTGTGGCTTTGGGGTGAAATGTTCTGTAGATGTCAATTAATTCCATCTTATCTAGTGAGTCATTTAGGATTGATGTTTCTTTGCTGATTTTTGTTTAGAGGATTTGTCCAGTGGTGTTAGTGGGGTATTAAAGTCCCTATTATGACTGTATTGCTGTCAATCTCTCCCTTGATATCTTCCAGGAGTTTTTTTTTTTTATGTATTTGGGTGCTCCTGTTTTGTGCCCATATATGTTTACCAGTTATATATTCTTGTTGAATTGCTCCCTTTAGTATTATGAAGTGGCCTTCCTTATCTCTTGTTATGGCCTTCACTTTGAAGTCTAATTTGTCAGATATAAGTATTGCTACCCCAGCTATTTTTTCATTTCCATTCGCCTGAAAATCCTTTTTCCATTCCTTCACCATCAGTCTTTGTGAGTGCTTTGTTCTGAGGTGGGTCTTCTGTAGACAGCAGATATATGGGTCATGTTTTTTTTTTAACCACTCAGATACCTATGTCTTTTGATTGGGGCATTTAATCCATTTATATTTGAAGTTATTATTGATAAGTACTTGTTTGTCACCATTTTCATTCTTTATGCCTGTGTTCCTTCTTTTCTTCCTATTTCTTCTTTTTACAGCAGAACCTTTAGCATTTCTTGCATTGTCGATTTGGTGATAATAAACTCTCATAGTCCTTTTTTGTCTGTAAAGCTCCTGATTTCAACCTCAACTTTGATTGATAGCATTGCTGGTTACAGTATTCTTGGATTCAAACCCTTGCTTTGCATGACTTTGTATATTTCATTCCATTCCCCTCTGGCCTGATGTGTTTCTGTTGAGAAATCAGTCCATAGTCTACCTTGTAGGTAACTTTCTGTTTATTTCGGGCAGTCTTTAAGATTCTTACTTTGTCGTTGGTGTTTTGCCAGTTAAATTATAATGTGTCTTTGTGTCAGTCTTTTCTGGTTCATCTTGTTTGGGACTCTGTGAGTTTCTTAAACTTGTTGAATTTTTTCTTCCCAATATCAGGGAAGTTTTCTGTCATTATTTCTTCAAACAAATTTTCTATTCCTTGTTCAGTTTCCTCTCTTTCTAGCACCCCTATTATGTGGATATTGTTTCGTTTCATGTTGTTCCAAAGTTCCTTTAGGCGCTCCTCCTGTTTTTTAAATTTTTTTCTAGATGCTACTCTGCTGCAGTATCTTTTCCTACTTTTTTTTCTAGCTCACTGATGTGATCCTCCACTTCTGCTAGTCTACTGTTGCTGCCTTCTATGAGTTCTTTATTGCAGCAATGTCATTTTTCATTTCTTCTTGGTTCTTATTCATTTCCTCTTGGTTCTTACACATGTTGTTGAATTTGTCTTCCATTCTTTTCAGTGTCCTTATGACCATTACTCTGAATTCTTTCTCTGACATATTGATTGCCTCTATTTCATTTATTTCCTTTTCTGTTGATTCCTCCTTTTCTTTCTTATGTGGGCTGTTTCTTTGTCTCCCCATGATTGCGTCTCTCAGGGTGTCTGGTAATGTAGCTCTCTTTCCTTCTTTTACTCTCGCTAGGCAATATCTGACCTTTCCATCCACACATTGCCTCACCAGGTGTGTTTAATTTGCCAATTCCAGGTGTATGTTATTTGATTCAGCTGTTCCTTCTATCTGCTCTCTGAGAAGGCACAGTTCCCATCCACATATTCAGTGCTGCCTTGTCTCTCCCTGGACAGACTTTTTATGAGCCCACGGTTGTGGAGGCTGGAGTCTTGATGTTCGTGGGTTTGCAACTGAGGCAGCTGGTCCCTGGGCATTGTGGTTGTAGGGTCCCAGGATGTATCCGAGGTCCCCAGTTGAAGGTAGGGCTGGGCTTCAAGATGGCATGGTCTCTGTGGCAGAGCCAGCTGCTCTTGGAGAAATTTCAGCAGTAGTAGAGGCTGCCTGGCCAGGGGAGCACTATCTTTCAACCTGCCATCCCATCGGCAGCCATCTTGGATCCCTGTTATATTTATTCTTAAGTATTTTCCCCAATTTTTTAAAAAAGTTCAAACTTAGAGAACAGATAAAAGAAACCTTTTATTTACCCTTTATTCTAGATTGTTCAGTTGTTAACATTTTGATCCCCCCTCACAAATCATTCAAAAGTTATTTACACAAATCTGATCATTTCACCTCTAACAATTCTGCATGTACCTCTCTAAGACAAGAACATTTTCTTACATAACCACAGTACCATTATCTCACCTAAGAAATTAATGACATAAAATTTCTTAAATGTAATTTAAGTCAGAGTACAATGTATTGAGAAAAAATGGAATGTTCACAGCCTAAAAAAGTTTAACCTCACACTCCTTCAATCTGGTTGACTTGAATCACAAGGTCTTGATTTTTCATTAATGCATGTCTGGGGTTCTGTCAAGGCCTTCATCATATCCCTCCCAACTTGCCTACATTGAACTTCTCATGTCTTATGCCAGACACTCTGAAGAAACAGGCTTAGGTCAGGCTACATCCTCACTCATTCAGAGTCTGGCTTCTAAGCTCTCAGCCAAAGTCATGAAATATTTATATTGGACAAGCTTTGAAGAGTGTTGAGAACTGGAGGGAAGCAAGACAACTCTTGCTGATTTGAAAAAATATATATATATATGAGCTTACTTCCATTTCATGAAAGCCTGTTGTTTTGAATTCAACACAGAGCAGAGTTTATGCATGTGTATTTTCCACATTAATCTGTATTTATTTGCTCTGCCTTTGGAGGTGGCATTTGTAATCCTGGGTGCTAGCATTTCCCCCAGTTTCCTATAAATTCCCCTTTGGGGTCCACTTAGCTGGTTGTAGGAAACTATAGCTTATGGGGATCCCTGTTCGTGGTGTCTGATATGGGGGGGATGGCGTTCTCTCTTCTTGCGACCAGGGGGTTGATGAATCTTGATTAGAATGAGACAAGCTTTAAGGAAAAAACAACAACACAAGACCAAGACAGAAATAGAGTGAAAGCTGGGCCTGGGTGTGGAGTCTTCCCTCTGAAGGATGGACAGACACAGAGAGCATCAGCACCGCAAGCAGATTTATTTATAGTCAAATAACAGGAAGTTACATCACATCTGGGTGGGCCTTGAGTTCCTGTCGACATCATGAGATCCATCCCTTTAACACTGGGTGGGAAGGTCAAACTGAGTGGTGTCCCAATCTCTTGATTAGGTCTGCTTCCTTCCTTCCTTTCTTCCTTCCTTCCTTCCTTCCTTCCTTCCTTCCTTCCTTCCTTCCTTCCTTTCTTCTTTCCTTCCTTCCTTCTTTCTTCCCTTCCTTCCAACATTTATTTTTTCTATTTTACTATCCTGACCCTGCACCCCCCAAAGCCTGAACTTTTATCTCCTAAAAGCACTAATGTTTCCTCACATAATCACAGTGAAGCTATAAATTTTAAAAAATTAGGGTTTGCATGATTTTTGTCCTCATTTAATTGTAGTTATGCATTTTGGGCTGAAGTAAATCAAAAGTAATGTAGTGTCTTTCTCAATGCATCATACCAGAAGACTTTTTTGCATGTATTCATTCACTAGAGGCCCAGTGAACGAATCGTGCACAGGTGGGGTTCCTCGGCCTGGCTGGTGATCGAGGCCTATTGAGGGGGCCAGCCAGCAGAGGGGAGGGACCCTGGGAATTTGGCTGGCCAGTCAGGGGGCTGGCCAGCTTAGGGGGAGGGACCACAGGAGGTTGGCCTGCTGCCCCCCCTATTGGGGCCCAAGGGGAGGGGTCACAGGAGGTTGGCCAGCCAGCTTGGGCAAGGGGCTGTGGGAGGTTGGCCAGCTGGGGGAAGGGTTGGCTGTAGGAGTGCACTGACCACAGGGGCAGCTCCTCCATTGAGTGTCTGCCCCCTGGTGGTCAGTGTGAGTCATAGGGACTGGTAGACAGTTCATTCTGGTTGTTCCTGTTGTTTGGTCATAATGGTCACTTAGGCATATATATATTTGGTTGTGTATTTTTAAATTAAATTTATTGGGGTGACATAGATGATTAGATAAAGAAGATATGGTATATTGCATTGGGCCTCTAGTATATATAATATATGAATACTACTCAGCCATAAGAAAAGATGTTATTTAAAACAACCAGGAGACATTTGATACCAGTTTTTACCATTATTGACAATGTTAATTTTGATAACTGAGTTAAGCACATGTCTGGTAGATTATGTATATCTTTTTCGCATATATTTCTATAAAATTAAACAATATTTTTTTAAAAAATAGAATGAAATAGAAAACAAACTGGTAGTTACCAGAGGGGGAGGAAAAGAAAATGGGTGAAAGAGATTAAGAGGTGTAAGCTTTCAGTTATAAAATGAGTAAGTCATAGGGATGTAAAATTGAGAAAGAAAATATAATCAATAATAATGCAATAACTTTGCATGGTGACATATGGTAACTAGACTTATCATGGGGATCATTTTATAATTTATATACACACAAAATCACTACAATGTACAACTAAACTAATAGAATATTGTATGTCAATTATATGTCACTTAAAAAGATAGAATGGAATAAAAATTTTCATTGTAAACTTGGTAAATGAAGATAAATAAATAAAAAAGATCATCTTTTGTTCTGCTTCTCAAAATAAATGCCTATTGTTGGTTTTTCATGAACAGGCATATCCCTCAGGCTTTCTTTTCCTTCAGTAACACAGATGTAACTATAGACTTTTAGTCTTTACAAAAATAGTGTCACATTGTATGAAATCGGTTTTCTTAATCTATATGATAAACATGTTTCCAAGGTAATAATTAAGCTTCTACAATATCACTCTGACACTTAATGAAAATTCATGTGTTTTACTTTTATGTTCATTTAAAATGAAAAACATTTGAGACGTAATTTATGAGGTACAGAGGTGTAAATAAATATGCTGTTTTATTGTCGTTTGTTTGGACTTACCTGTACTCACATTGTTTTGGTCTTTCACTTGGGGTTTAATTGGATCCTCACAGAATCATTTTCTCTCCTTTGGTGACTTAGTTACTCTTGAGATGCCAATTAGACAGTAAAAAGCATGGGGGAAATGATAATGAGGGAGAGAGAGAGAAAACACAATATTGGCTAAATACCTTTAAAACTGAATTCAATGAAAAAAACATCTTTTTTTTTTCTTTTTGTAACAAACACCTGCTCATGCTTGGTGCTGTTAGGATGACATGGTGGGTGGGGTTCTTTCTTGTATGGTGATATCTAGATATTGTGATGAGCACAGTGTCCAGCTTGTAACTTATTCAAAAAATAAGGGAAAAACATTCTTTTCGGAGAGATTACACTAACAATAGAGTATACAGTTGTGGGGGTAGTAACTCTTAACAGCTGTTGGAATGATTTGGTGAACTATTTGGTAACTTGACACCTGGCTAATAGGAAACAAGGACAAACATAGAGTAAAATTAATCCAAAATAAAAAACAACTTGACTTTGTGGTATAATTATAGGAGAGAGGAGAAGGAGGACAAGCCAACTTATTAGGAATTTGCTTCAGAAATACAGCACGTTTAAAGGAAAATTGATTCCACAGGGAAACATAGTATGTAGGAAATCCATAAACCATATCACTCTTCCTAAAATTCCTAGAAAGACTGGGAATGACTCAAGCCTCCTACTACAGGTAGAAGAGTGTTTGAGCCAATTTTATTAATCTAAATAAGTGTATGGACTATCTTAGTTGATGCTTAGTTAATGCCTGCATTATAAGAGAAAAAGGTAAGCAGAAGTCTGAATAAAGGAGAAATGGGCTATTTTACTGTCAGTTCTTTCAGCAATATGTGCTCATGGGAGAAAACACTTTTGTTCTTCAATTTTTTTCATCTACAAAATAGACATAAAACTCACCTAACCCACAAAGTCACATACAGATCAACTGAGTATACTTAGAAAGGTGTAGACCCTCTTTAGAATAAATGGCATTTAAGGAGGGCCTACTCACGTAGGAATCAGTGGCTGTATGTCAGTACCTCTAGTCCTGGATTGTAAACTGCGTGGTTTTATAGTTAACTACATTCTGTGTTATTCACATGGAGACATGTCTAAATCAGCATACATGAGAAGACTCCATCTTCCTACACCTCAGTCTACAGGATGATGACAACATACTAGTATGTCGTCTAATTTTTAAATACAGAAACCCAAAAATCCATGGAGATTCACTTCCTTAGTGATGCATCTAATCAGTCACCACACTGCCAAACCAGTGTACTTCTTTCTATTTGCACTGTTACAAACTTTATCTATTGACATCACAGCTTCTTTTTGAATAATCCTGTTGGTCATGATGATGGTGATGACAGTAATAAGCAAAATCTAAGTAGCATTTGTGTACCAAGCACTGTTCCATGCACTTTCCACATGTTAACTCATTCAGTCCTCACACTGGCTCTACTAGGTAAATGCATAAATTTCTCTGTTTTCCAGATGAGGATGCTGAAGCACAGATAGGCTAAATAATGTTCCCAATTTAAGCACTTAGTAAGACATAAAACCAGGCTTATGTCTAGGCAACCTGGAGCAGTAGATTCCATGCTCTTACACACCACATTCTAACTAGAATGGATTCCTTTGGGATAGCGAACATCAATTATTTTTATGCCTTTGAACTATTTTTCACACCAAGGCTAGAATGTTATGAGCTTTTTCTCTTGTACTCAGGGTAAAAAATCAAATGTCTTAAAATGGAGAGTATATGGCTTTCACTCTGTCCTCCAGCCTAATCCCTTCACCATACTGGATTCATATTAAATTATTTTTATTTTTCTAAACACTTCTCTGTGTTATCTTGCCTCAGACAAGAGATTACACGTTATTTTCCATCCACTGAGGGCACACTTTCACATATTTTGCTTGGCTAATTCATTCTTCATGTAGCTGTCAGTAAAACATTCTTCTCTGAGAATCTATCTGAGCCCTCTCCCAAGATAATTACAAGTATCCTTCCAAAGAATTCAAATCGCATCTTTTATTCTCTCCCCATTCCTTCTGTGGTATAATAGTCTGCTAAGGTCACTCTCTTCTCCAGTTGACTGTAAGCTCCTAGAAAGCTAAAACCCCATGCTATTACTAGTCATTTTGCACTCATATCAATTCTGGAATGTAGAATGTACTCAACTAGGGGTTTCAATATGAGGTCATTGTATGAACTTCAGGAGTTCAACCAATGCCCAAGAAATGTTATGCCAAATGTTGTAAACATATAGATGTGTACTTTTTTGGAGGGAAGCAGACAATGGGAAATAATTGCATTCTACCAGGTATGACTTGCTACTGGACTAGGGTATGTCTATAGGGAAAATGGGTTTGGAGGTCCTCCAATAGCCAAACTGCAGCACCTTTCTCCTGGAAGAGCCCAATAACTTCCCCATGTTTCCCAGGGTCTGTTTGTCCCATCACATTGACAGAGTGGTAACTCTCTAGCCCTTACGTGGCAAGCTGAACATGCTTTCTGATTCCATGGTTCTATTCACATTAAGGAATTGAGGGCTGCAGTCAGGAAGGAAGCCTAAATCATAATAGTTCCTATTTATTAATTAAATGTTGCCATTGAGCCTGGTCAGGAAATGAAATTATTTTAATCAATCAAGTGTTCTAATTAATAGTGAGCAATGACAGGTGAGATGGGAATATATCATGAGATGGGTTTATGTCATTGGTCAGTGATATTTGCCTTTTCACTGAAATACTACAATTATATGTGAATTTTAATATTTCAAAGAAGCAGCAAAAGATATACTTCTAAGTGGAATTTCATCTTTGATTAGTCCTAAAGATCTTACAGAGCTTTCGGGTCACTACTGAAAGCATTCATTTTTACTGCTACAGCTTGCAAGTCATAGAGCTTTCTGGTTGAAGGGTCAGTTTTACTTCTCTCATTTAGGCCTCATATGTGGATGTCAGCGAGAAAAGAGAGTGGTGTTTAAAAATGTTATTGGAGACTCTAAAGAGAATAAAGGAAATCTGTATTCATTGGCTGTTGTGACTAAATTGTTTTTTGTTCTCTAACAAGTATTAACCTTCCACCCTCCTCTGTGGCTTCCTAACGGATTCATTATTACTTTTTTAATGATAAAAGTGTTTGGACCAAGTGTTTAATTAAAGGACAAGCCTGAGCAGGTCCTGAATATAAAACCTTCAATTTAATGAAGTAGAAAGTTAAGGTTCACAGGAGTTCTTATGTCCTTTGTGCTCAAGAGAAGGACAATAATATATTAGTAATTTTTCAACCTCATTGGGGTTCAGAGTATATAGAAAATAGAAGGGGGCAGGGAACAGAGAGGCCTACCCTTACCAGGCAATCTGTGGGGAAGTTGGAGGAAGCTTTGTCTAGTCCAGCATTAATCAGTCTTCTCAAACACCTTGTGATTAATTCTGCATCATAAGAGAAGTGTCAAACCCAAGAATAAAAATACATTTAAATCAGAAACCTAAAGCTCACAAAGAATTCAAGCTTTCTTTAATAATTTAAGACCTACTTTCCTTGCCTGCTTAGTGGTTGAGTGTGGGCCCATGAACCAGGGGGTCAAGGTTCACTTCTCGGTCAGGGCATAGTATTTGCATAGCCTCAAAGTATTTCCTCCCAAATATTGATTAATTATAAGGGGAAAGATGGTAACTTTACAGTGGAGAAACCCTTAAGTTATATCAACCAAGTGATGAAAATTAACTTCATCAGTAATAAGACATGTACATTGATGTGATGTACTGAACATAGGTCATATTTGAAGTATCCCTTGCCAAAAAAGTATAGCAAATCTAATAAGAAAACATCAGACATAGCCACATTGATTGTTATTCTACAAAATAGTTGGCCAGTACTCTTCAAAAGTGAAAGGTCATAAAATACAAAACTGAGGAACTGTCACAGATTGCCAGAGACATGACAACTGCAAACAATGTGGGCCATAGCACAGAGAAAAAGACACTACTTAGTGGACCAAATAATGAACTTCAGATAAGGTTCTTTAAATTAGTTAATAGTATCAGTGTTAAATCCCAGTTTCCATTCTTGGGCTATGGTTATATAAGTTAGCATTGGGTAAGACTGGATGAAGGTTATATGAAAACTCTCCACTATTTTCCTAATTTCTTATGTGTTTAAAACAATTATTTGAAAAGTTACTTAAAAACAAATAATGTGAGTGAAAATGACCTATTAAACCATCTCAGCTAGATACATAAACTCAGAGTAACATTAGATTAATCATGTGGTCTTTTCATTCAAGCCCATAAATTAAGGGAGTTTCACAAAAACTTTGGAGAAAGGCATGGGGAAAGGGAAACAAACAGGAAAAAAAGTGTATGTGTGTGTGTTTGTGTGTAATTAAATAGAGTTCAGGTATGGTTATTGGCTATAGAAATGACTGGAAGCATCCTGGCCAGATGGCTCAGTTGGTTGGAGCCTCGGCCCACACACCAAAAGGTTGTGAGTTCAATTCCCAGTCAGGGCACATACCTAGGTTGTGGGTTTGATCCCAGTCAAGTCATATCCAAGAAGCAACCAATCAATGTTTCTCTCTCACATCAATGTTTTTCTCTCTTTATCTTTCTACTATCTATCTATATATCTATCTATCTATCTATCTATCTATCTATCCATCTATCTATCATCTACCTGTCATCATCTATCATCTCCCATCCTTACTCTAAAATCAATTTTTAAAAATCCTCTGATGAGGATTTAAAAAAAAAAGAAGAATGGACTGGAAGCCAATATACTAAATACCTTCTAAGTTTTTGGAGAAATGAATTGCCAGGGAAATTATGAGTCTAGACTAAAAATCCTGATAATTATGATCTGCTTTAATTTTCCCCCAGCAGGAGGGCTAATAATGTTATGCTAGACCCAAAGCAGCCAGGCACCTATTTCAGATGTTGCCAAGCAGGGTGATGGGAAACAGCAGCAAGAGCAGAGCCAGAAGCTATGTGGCACAGGACACAATGTTCTTTCCAGAGAGGAGAACTGAGGCTTAGTTGTTCCTGCTTTTCCTTTAGTTACCCAAAGTTCACTGCCACCAAGCTAATACCACCAGAAGTTCCCAATCTGAGGTGCGTGAAAGAAGAGACTGTTTTTTTTCTAGTGAAACTCCTCAAGTGTAGCAACCCAAGTGTTGCAGGTCAAGTCTGAGAAAGGCAGACAATAGTGTAGGCCACCAAGACAAAGGGAGGTTGGCATATATAGAGAGAAATTCCCACCCTTAGCCCCTGATTGGTCCATTTCTCATGCAAATGAGAAATCCAAATCTGCACAATTTAATTAGTCCAAATAGTACTGCCCTGATTGGCTGTTAGCATATGTTCAAACTTAAACATTTACTAATTAGAAAACCACAGAATCATCTGAATTTTAAACATTTTAACTGTTACTGCCCCTCTGAAATCTTATCAGATATATTCTGTTTAGCTTTGGCCACCAGCAATCTATACCTCACACTTCAAGATCCATTTTGCACATTTCATTTGCAAATTCACATTGCAGCCTCTTGCTTGACCTTCAAAAACAGCAAGACAGGCCTAGAGGAGTTCAGAGAACAATTAACAGCCAACTCTTTAATCTGTGCCAGGAAATTAGCTTATGGAGACATTTCCTAGCACTTCATGTTCGATTTTGGATGCACACTGTCTAAATGCACAAATCAAAATGTGCCAGGTTTGGTGAATTGGAGCACAACAGGTATAATTTAATTGTGTGCTCAATTTTATAGTCTCTATTTTTGGAAGACAAAAAAACCTAAATAAATATGAACATAGATGCAGAGTAAACATCCTGTGAGATGTCTACCCCATCATTTAATTATGAGCTTCTCAGCACAGCTTCATCTTTGTCAGCCTTGAAACCCTGAATTTCATTCTGTCAGCAACAGTTTTCTTTCCTTTTTAATTAAGTTTACTTTTCAATTTAGAACTGATCACACGGACAGATGCTTTAATTCACTTGGAAGTTCACATTTCACTTTGCGTTTATCTTCTTCTTGCTTCTGGGAACTGGTACATAAGAAAATTGTCCAGGGATGGATGGAGCACACAGAAATGCTTGGGGAATACCAATGAATTAGACTTGATTGAGAACAATGTCCCTGAAGGCACCAGCTTTCCTTCCCTCACAGGGCAACTCTTACTACTATCATCACTGTCACTTTCTTCAGTGCCATATGTTATATTGGAATCTCTATGTGCATTACTATAAATCCTAAATAAATATGAGCATAGATGCAGAGTAAATATCCTGTGATATGTCTACCCCTGCCAATAGATACCATTATACCCATTTTACAAACCAGTACCTGGAGGCTAACAGAATTTCCATCACTGGTTGTGTGTGTATGTGTGTGTGTGTGGGGGGGTGGTGGTTCTGGAGGCAGCGGATCAATATTTCTCTCTCAAGTTGATGTTTCTGTCTCTCCCTCTCCCCTTCTCCCTTCCACTTGCTCTAAAAAGCAAAAATGCATACATATATACATACATACATATATGCATAGACAAATAAATAAATAAATAAATAACATAAAGTCAATGAAAGCGTATCCTTTGTTGAGGATTTAAAACTCACACACACACACACACACACACACACACACACACACACAAATAAAAAAGGATCTCTAAAGGAAAATGAATGGAAGAATACACATAAAATTTGTACCAGTAATTTGCAACAGAAAAGAGTAACTTAGAATATAATTCAGTACATATGTAATTTCAAAGACAAAAATGATAAAAATGCACAATCACATAAAAAGAAATATTTCAGAGCTAAGGGTTCAAAATGAGTATACAAACAAAAATAGAACTAATAAATAAATTAGATAGAGCAAGGAACAGAATAGACCTGAATGAAAAATTGGATTTCTGAAATATAGAAGTTTTGAGATAATCATGGTAGATGCATTGGAAAAAATACAGCTCATAATGCAAATAGAGATATAATTTGATTAGATAATAGACATGAAAAGCAAGGATGACCAGACTTGGACATGACATTCTCTCTGAAGAAAAGTCAAAACATAGAGAACAGAACATTTAAATATGTAATAGAAAAATCTTTCCAGTCACTTAAATATCCTGTTTAAGTGTCTAAATGTCAAGAAAAATGAAATAAGTATTTGTACATTAATGAAAAATAAGTCAATAAGGAGATGACTTATAAGTATGAGGAGGTATAGAGAAAATGAATCCAAGGGCATAGAAAAAGATTTAATATGAGTAAAGTTTGAGCATAACAATGTCAGAAAACATTGGAGAACTGGCTATAACCTTCTGAAGAAGAAAGTATGTTACTAAAAAGATAGGAATTGTGGTTCCAGGCCAGGAGCACTCAAAGAGTGGTCCCTAGTCTCCTTGTAAGATGCCCGAGATTATTTTGGTGTGTCCTCCAGGCCCAAATTCTTTTCATAATAGTACTGAGGAAATATTTGTCTCCCCCTCCTCTGATGGTTCAAAATGTGACATTTATCTCCAGACCAAATAAAAAGAGGCAGAATTGATTTGAATAAGAGGAGAAGAAGGATGAGGAAGTAGGAGGAGGAGGAGGAGGAGGGAATAAAGTGGAGGAGGAGGAAGACACTATCAGTGTAGATAGTACACTTAGAATTGCAGCATTGAAGAGAAAAAATTCATTCTGGGGGAAGGAAGGTGTTGGCATGGCTCCCATATAGTATATAAAATTCTCTTACCTCCAAGTGAATATTCTACATAAGAGGAGAAGCGGGTAAAAAAAAAGGAAAGGAGTAAAGACAGGATGAGTTAAGGGAAAGAAAACAGTGACTTGTGCCCTATCTTAAACTCTTTGTTTCCAGAGTTCAGTCTCCTGAGAAGTTTCCTTTTAGCATAACCCCAGGAGCTCTGAGCAAATTGCATCAGCGCTAAAGTACTTAAATTTTACTAAACCGTTTTATGCTTAGAGGAGTCTCACATATCCAGTATTCATCACAATTAGGCAAGGAAAGGTATGGTGCCAGTTCCAAGGATGTGGTCCCAATAATGAACATGGGACTGCAGGCTGGAAATATCACCTGACGAGGAGCTCATTCAATTTCAGATCTAATATTTAAGTGGTGAATCCATAGTATTTTCTTTATTCCGAATGAAGTCCATTGGTGTTTAACATTTAATACTGAAACTGTAATTATCTCTTTTAGTAGATGGAATTCCAGAAAGTCGGGGATACAAAACAAATTGTCCAAGTCACATCACTGGTACATGAGAAAAAAAATTTGAACACAGATATGTGTGGCTACAAAGCCTTGAACACTCTGATAGACTACCACAATGTACACACACACACACACACACACGCACGCATACACACCAAAAATACTCTTTTTAAAAAAAAATATATTTTATTGTTTTTTTTTACAGAGAGGAAGGGAGAGGGATAGAGAGTTAGAAAAATCGATGAGAGAGAAACATCGATGAGCTGCCTCCTGCACACTCCCCACTGGGTATGTGCCTGCAACCAAGGTACATGCCCTTGACCAGAATCAAACCCGGGACCCTTGAGTCCGCAGGCCGACGCTCTATCCACTGAGCCAAACCGGTCAGGGCAAAATACTCTTTTTTTAAATGAGGCATCTGAATGTTTCCACAGTTACATGTACAACTTGATATAATCACTCTCAATAGTGTGTTTTGGAGATCCCTTTTCTTTTATTAAGTCCATTATTTTAATCGTATTATTCTGTGGGAAGAGTGATTTCTCATGTTTAGTGGCAAAATCAAAACTTGCTTGTGAGTCAAGAGGAAAAGTACAAAATGCTGATATCAGGTGCTGTATGCCTCAGCAAATCCCATGCTGGAAATTTTAATTTAGAACACTTTCATCTGCTCCTGTGGGTGATCAAATTAATCTGTGTGTGTGTGAGAGAGTGTGTGTGTTGTGGATTTGTGGATTTTCACACTTACATATCCTATGATATTTGTGGGAGAGGTACCTGACATTCAAGCCATTCAATAGCCAACACTATTTATCCATAAACAACACATTATATTATTTTTAAGTTGTATTTTATTTTAGAAAATAGTTATCATATAATCCTGCCTATACTGATCCATCAAAGAAGTCTTTCAGTGTATGCTCTGGGTAATAAAATTTGGGGTAGCCTGAAATTAACTCTAGAATTGAAAAATATATCAAAGTTTGTACTAAATAGCCAGTTAACTTGCATAATCTCTCATCATTTCTTTCAAGACAAATAATCCTGAAAACTTAATCAAGACTCCATCAGGATTCTCTCAGGGGATGGATATCTTCAACTTTGATACACACTCTACATGGAGTCACCAAGTCCATATTGAAGTTCTGTGCAACAATCATGGCTTTGTAAAAGTTAATTTAAATAAAAGACTCACCTGGCTTCATTATTTTCAACAGTGTATCTTTATTTACTGTAGCTCATTTTAAGGAACCTGTGCCTAAGTCCCACCATCCGGCCTTATCACCTTCAAGCAAATAACCAAAACCAAAATATTGTGCAGACTTCTCCGAACACCCTTGAGTGCATCGGCAGAAGAGATTGGCCAGTCAGCTTTTGTAAGTTTCTCATTACTCAGGATGTCACTTGTGTTTTATATAGTCCTACTGACTTATCAATGGAGTACTTTCTAAGACTTGCCTTTGAGCTTCTGAAAACAACTAAAGACTTTAAGAAATTGGAACATGTTCTTAATGTCTGTTTGCCTGTATCTACTTATTTTACATTTTTAGAATAAGATTCAATACTTTCTAACATTAGATCACCACTCTTGTGCCCCCAGATGTCTAGAGGAACAGTGCACCACAGTGGTTATCTACAGAATTATTTCTCTACCAGGAGAATTTAACAACAGGGGGGGAAACATTCACAAATTCTCATCTAAAGCCATTAAGCATAAATATTTTCCTAAACTTCCTTAGGATTTGTAAAAAATACAAAATATGGGGGAAAATGACATTTTTTCTCTTATGTCTGCAATAGTTTAAGAAAAGCATATTAGTTGGGGCCATAGAAGGAAACAGTTGACATACCCAAATTAGGATATTTTGAGGTAGGTTAATAAGGCACTATTCATGATTGTGTGAGCCGGAGGCAGGTATAGCTCCAGAAACAGTGAGTGCAGTAGCTTGAAACTAGTAACCATAGAATTGTTGCCATCCCTAGTCTCAAAGGGCTTGGAGGAGGAAACAGGTGCTGAAGAACATATGGAGAGTTCATGGAGATGACTATATAGAGGGGGACAGTGACCTTCATCATAGGACTAATCAGCCCAAGGCACCCCAGCAAGAGCGGACCTAGGGAAGTAGGTATCTGAGCCTCACTCTATTGTCCCTCTGACCTGTGAACTCTGCATTTAGGTTAATTAACTAGAAACTGGAAAGCAAGGGACCCCAGTGATGTCATCCATCCAGTGAGTCTTCCAGAGTAAAATGGATGGAGAGAAGGGTGCAGGGTGGGTCCGGAGAGGCTAACAGAAGTGGCTTAACAAGTACAACATAGAGACAGCCTTATAAATGGAAGTTTTTAAGAATTAAACAGGTGACAAAGGTGTATGGTATTAATATCAGGGCTTGGTTTATCTGAGTTCCTTGCCTGTGTTTTGGGTAGAATTGTTCTTAGATAATAGTGTAACAATAAATAATTGTATTGACAAAAACCTGTTCAATTTTTCTCTATTATTTACTAAGACCCTATCAAAAAATCCAGGTAGGCACTTGGAAGCTAGTTTAGTGCAGTCTCTAACCCAGAACAAAACACAGGTATCAGAACCTGAGTCATAATATTCTGACCAAGTAAGGTGAATACAGACTGATTTAGGCACAGGTCTAGGTCAAAGCAAGGTCACGAAGAAGATGCCAGTGGTTATGTGTGAAGTCACAGCCCGCGTGGCCTGGGTTCAAAGGCCTGGAGAAAGGGCTGACATGCAAATTAATACACAAGACAAGAAATATAAATGTTGAAATTATGAGGGAAGCCAGATGTGAACTTAGTTCAAGTGACTAAGCTCCACTGAATCTCCGCACCCGTCTTCTTTTCATTTACTAGAATACACAATTGCCTTTTAGGAATGCAAACAGACATATCAAAGGTAATGTTTAGTAAACAGTGAAAGATTATCAGGTTAGGGGGGATGCCTTCAGCCATTAAGTCAGCAGCAGGTAATAACATGCAGATATTCAGCCTTCTGAATATCAAAACCCTATTCAGCCTTCTGACTGGACTTCTCGCATTTGTATTAATTACTGTTGATCTTTGCTTCCAGCAGTTATTGTTCCACATGTGTATCTCTATCTACATATCAGTAATATATTTACAGCTAGATATTATAAATAGTTTATCTTTGTTTCTTTTAAATCTATCTTTATAAACAGAATAGCCTACTTGCTTTAAGAAATAATTTACCATCCCTCACATATATTTATTCACATTTATTATATTTTTAAGTGCTGTGTGTGTCTGTGTGCATGCCTTTTTTGCTCTTTGGGTATCAAATTGATATAATAAACATGTGGGTGTCTCTTATACTTTAAGCTCCCAGAAAAGAGAACAAATTTAACCCTCTCCTCTCTGTATCACCAATAACAGAGTTGGGAACATACTGCACTGAGCTAACCCTGTAATAACTTAACAATAAATTTCTACAGTCTGACATGTTTCCCACAATTCTCAGGACACATTTAAGATATTCTGTCAGTCTGGTTCCTAGATCCATCAGTTACTTGATCTCTGACTTCTTTCTGAAATGGGTGAGACAAAGTGCAGCAACCTGCACTTATTTTTCCTCTAAATACAGTTCATAGCAAATGAAAAGGTCAAAGTATACATTCTGGTGGGGGTGGGAGACCAAATGGCGACCAAATAGCCAGATGTGTCCCGAGCCTTATCCCAGAGCAGATAGAAGGATCGTCTAAATTGAATAAGATCCACCAGAATTGGCGAAGTAGATACAGCTGGTGAGACAATTTTCAGCCAGAAAGGGCAGAGGAACCTGAACAACAGTAGGATCAGGGATCTGTGCTGGAGAGAGTTGTGAGACCTCTGAGCCAAGAGAGTCAGAAGGAAGCCACATGGTACCAAGTTCATGTCCATTGGGGACAGGCATAACATCTGATTGTGGAAAGGAAGTCCACAGGGCTGCTGGTGGCAGGGGATTCTAGATCTAACTCCACAGCCATGAGAGGCTGACCCCAATGGGGCAGCCTGAAGAACTGTCTAAGCCATGTGGTGCCAGGGGGAGAGAAACTCACAGTGGCACAGCTCTTTCCTCTCTTTTTGGTCCTTGCTTTTATTCACTAAACCCAATTCATAGGATCTTTCAAATACAAACACTCACCCATCTTTGAGGTTCAGGTGGAGGTGTGCACTTGTGGAATCTGGGGAGAGGTTGTGGAGAAGAGCAGATTGGGGAGAGGTGACCAGGAATCCAGCACTGGGATATTCTTGACCATCCTGACCTAAGCAGCCACTTTCTCCTTAAGAGCTAGCCCTTCCCAGCAGTCTCCAGACAACCAATACAGCCAAACCCAGACTACAGCCTGAGTGGTACGAAGGACACAAATCTGAATAGCCCTTAGAGCCCTCAGGGACTGGGTTGAAGAGAGGTGCTTCAATCCCTGAAAACAACACAGCAACCTCCCTAACTATAGTCCTGAAACAGTCGCTTGAGAGATTAAGATTGACAGGGATAGACAGGCTAAGTGGGCAGATTGGTCCCACCTACTGACAGTCAAGGCGGTGGAGATAGACACAAACAGAGGAGCGGTAGATCACTTGGAACTTCAACATGGTGCTGACTACCTAACAAGAAACTGAGAGTTGGCAGACAGTACAGTGGGATCTTAAATGAGCCCTGATGGGGCATTAAAATTCGGCTGAAACAAACACTTCACTATTTTATTTTTATCTTTTATTTAAATATTTTTATTTATTTTGGAGGGGGGATTTTTTGTTTATTTCTTTATTTTTTATTTTTTGCATTATTTTCCTTCATTCTATTTTTATTTTTATTGTTACTTTATCTTATTTTTTATACTTTTAATTTTTTTCTTTCTCTTTCTTTTCTTCTTATTCACTTATCCTCTTTCTGCCTCCTCTATACTGAACCGAGGTCCTCCTCATATACATTTAATTCCTTAACTTTATGTTCTGTATATAAGCTCTGCCTCTACAGATTCTGACCCACCTGCTTTTCTGGGTGTTTGTTGGTTGCATTTTTTGGTTTATCTGTTTGTTTTGTGGTGTT
>NW_005353752.1:920494-988883 GCF_000412655.1 Myotis brandtii
TATATATTCTTTTTCTTCTTTTTCATTTTTCTCTTACCATTTTTTTCTTTCCTCGATCATATTTGCTCTATTATCTCTACCCTAATTTTATTTTCTCTGGTGGTCACTTATACTGGGATTGTCAGTGTCCTGAGTACATTTGTGTTTTGTTCCTTTTGTGTCATGTCTTATTGAGTTGTGTTTTGTGCTGTTTGGTCAACATGTTAGAGAGTTAGCCACATAACCAGACACCCTGAGAGGAGACTCCATCACAAATGGGACAATAACACTCAAGACCCAACTGCACCAAGAGAACCCAAATATCCCAAGTAGGAGGCATCTCTAGATTGCCCAGCCCAGAAGACTGGAGATATTGTACCACTGGTCCCACAAAACATCTACTATGTAAGACAAATTCAAAAAATCTGGGTGGCATAGCAGTTTCATCTGATATGTAGTAACAATCACAAAGGAACAGCAAAAATGAGGAGACAAAGAAACAACCCCCATTTGAAAGAAAAGGAGGAATTACCAGAATGGAAATAAATGAAATGGAGGCAAGCAATTTGTCAGAGAAAAAATTTAGAGCAATTGTTATAAGGACACTGAAAAGGAGGGAAGACAAATTCAACAACATGTATAAGAATCAAAGGAAATGAAGAATAACATAGCCACAATAAAGAACACAATGGAAAGTTTCAACAGTAGACTAGAGGAAGCTAAGGAATGCATGAGTGAGTTAGAAGATAAGGTAGAAAAACCACACAAGGACAACAGAACTCTAAATAAAGAATACTTAAAAAAAACAGGAGAGCCTAAGGGAGCTTTGGGACAACAGGAAACAAAACAACATCTGCATAATAGGTGTGCCAGAAGGAGAGGAAGCAGAGCAAAGTATAAAAAACCTGTTTGAAGAAATAATGACAAATAACTTCCTTGATGTTGGGATGAAAAAAAGCCACACAAATCCAAGAAGAACACAGAGTCCCAAACAAGATGAATCCTAAAAGACCGACATCATCATGAAATTGGCAAATATCAACAACAAAGTTAATCATAAAGTCTGCCAGGAAGAAAGAGAAAGTTTCCCATGACTGATGTCCCATAGACTATCAAATGATTTCTCAACAGAAACACATCAGGCCAGAATAGAATGGAATGAAATACACAAAGTGATGCAAATCAAGAGACTCATTCCAAGAATACTATAACCAGCAAGGCTATCATTAAAAATTGAAAGTGAAAAGAGGATCTTCACAGAAGTAAAATTGTTATTATTTGCAGGTGACATGATATTGTACATATAAAACCCTAAAGACTCCATCAAAAATCTACTAGACTTAATAAGTGAATTTGGCAATGTAGCAGGATACAAACTTAACACCCAGAAATCTATGGCTTTTTTATACACCAATAATGAACTCAAAGAAAGAGAAACAAACAAACAAAAAATCCCATTAACCATTGCATCAAAAAATAAATTAAGAGCCCTAGTCAGCTTTGCCAAGTGGATAGAGTGTTGGCCTGTGGATCGAAGGGTCCCAAGTTTGATTCCAGTCAAGGGCATATGCCTGGGTTGTGGGCTCCATCCACAGTGAGAGGCATGAAGGAGGCAGCCGATTGATGATTCTCTCTCATCATTGATGTTTCTGTCTCTCTCCCTCTCCCTTCCTCTCTGAAATCAATAAAAAATATATATAAAAAGTAAATTAAGATACCTATGCATAAACTTAACCAAGGAGGTAAAGGACCTATACTCAGAAAATTACAGGATGCTGAAAAAAGAAATAGAGGAAGACATAGACACATGGAAGAACATACCATATTCATGGATTGGTAGAATCAACATCATTTAAATGTCCATACTACCCAAAGCAATGTATAGATTCAATGCAATCCCCATTAAAATACCAATGGCATATTTCACAGACCTAGAACAAACTCTCCAAAAATTCATCTGGAATAAAAAAAAAGACCCTGAATTGCTGCAGCAATCTTGAGAAAGAACAAAGTTAGAGGGATCATAATAGCAGATATAAAGCTATATTACAAAGCCACTGTTCTCAAAACTGCCTGGTACTGGCACAATAACAGACATAGAGAACAATGGAACAGAACAGAGAACCCAGAAATCGACCCAAGCCATTATGTTCAATTAATCTTTGACTAAACAGGCAAGAGCATACAATGGAGTCAAGACAGTCTCTTCAATACATGGTGTTGGGAAAATTAGACAGATACATGCAAAAAAATGAATCCAGACCACCAATCTACACCATACACAAAAATAAACTCAAAATGGATAAACGACTTAAATGTAAGATGGGAAACCATAAAAATCTTAGAAGAATTTATAGGCAGCAAGGTTATCAAACATATGTTGTAGCAATATATTTACCAATACTGCTCCTAGGACAATGGAAACAATGAGAAAATAAACAAATGGGACTATATAAAAATACAAAGCTTCTGCACAGCAAAAGAAACCATTAACTGACATAACAATAAGAAAGCCACTGCATGGGAGAACATCTTTGCTAATGTTATTTCAGATAAGGGTGTAATCTTCAAAATTTATAGGGAACTCATACAACTTAAAAAAAGGAAGATAAACAATGCAAGCCAGTCAGAGAAAGATGAATATCACATGGTCTCACTCATTTGTGGACTATAATGAACAACATAAACTGGTGAACAAAACTAGAACCAGAAACAGAAGCATCAAACAGACTGTCCAACCTATGAGGGAAGGTGGGGCATGAGGGAGTAAGAGATCAACCAAAGGACTTGTATGCATGCATATGAGCATAACCAATGGACACAGACACTATAGGGGGATGAGGGCATGTGCTGCTGATTGGGCGAGGTCAATGGGGGAAAAGGAGACTCATGTAATACTTTAACTGATAAAGAATTTTTTTAAAAAAGTATACGTTCTGCATACAAAACACATTCCCAGAGGTTTAATATCCAGATTTCATCCTTTTGAAGTTTGTATTGTTATAGAAATAAATGTGGGCACAAAAAGTCAAACTTTTAGGGAAATGGAAGAATATCTCACATCAGAAAAATGTATTTATTTTGGCCTGAGACATAGGAAGACTGGGTTCTGGCATTGCATTTTTGATAACTAGTTGTCTTGTCTTGGGAAAAATCATCTAACTAGTCTGAGACTCCGTTTTTCTGATGCTAATTGACAGGTGTAGATGGGCGGGTTAGTTTATGAACTTCACTACTATTTTCAGCTCCAAAGTTGTGCTTGTAATATGAAATGAATGGCAATAAGAGAAATACAAAAAAAGTCCCAAAAGGTCTTAAGAAATAGCAAGAAAACTTAGTCAGCCCTAGCCGATTTGGCTCAGTGGATAGAGTGTCGGCCTTCGCACTGAAGGGTGCCAGGGCACATGCCCGGGTTGCAGGTTCGATCCCCAGTAGGGGGTGTGCAGGAGGCAGCCAATCAATGATTCTCTTTCATCACTGATGTTTCTATCTCTTTCTCCATCTCCCTTCCTCTCTAAAATCAATAAAAATATATTTTAAAAAATACTTAGTCATCAGGTGTTGATAATTATAGGGAGCCAACCAGAGTCCTGGAATAATAAGTCCATAATGGTGAAGGCTTAGGACATAACTGCCTAAATGAATGAGTGAAGAAGACCTTTTTTGATGGATGTCAAAGATCAAGTAATAAAAAAGCATTGAGTGATGGATGAACCTGATATTAAACCTACGGTGATGCTCGAAGAGATGACTGATGATGTGAATTTCTTCAGTTTTTGTCAGGGAAATTTCATGTCATCCTTGCTAAGTAGGTAGTGCAAGCCTGGCTAAAAGCTCCCATGAACTACACTATAAAGCAGAAATCCTGAGTCACCACCTAATGCATTTAGAAACAGGTATGAATAGAAATAGTCCCAAAAGGAGCAGAATCATTTTGGTGGGGACTATAGGAGAGAGAGTTGAATGCAGGAGGAAGGCTGTGAGAAACCTAATTTTGTTTAGGAAACGTTTTGCTTCTCTAGAGGGAGAAAGTTATCATTATTCAGACGAGATCGGTCACTGAAAGTTATCATTATTCAAAATGAAATCCTTGACATACAGAACCTATAATTCAACCAGATATAAAAATCTTAGACAAAAAAAAGCTGATCTAACAGTATGTGCCTTTTTCTGTCTGATTTATTTCACTTAGCATAATGCCCTCAATTTCCATTTGCATTGTAGCGAATGGCAAGATTTTCTTCTTTATATGGCTCAAAGGTACTCCAGTGTGTGTGTGTGTGTGTGTGTGTGTGTGTGTGTGTATCCAATTTTATTTATTCATTCATCCATTGATGGACATTTACATTGCTTACATGTCTTGGCTATCAAAAAAATGGGGTAGATATATCTTTTTAAATTAGTGTTTTTGTTTACTTCAGATAAATGCTCAGATGTGATATTGTGATATTGCTGAATCATATGGTAGTCCTATTTTCAATTTTGTGAAGAACCTCCATATTGGAAAAATGAGTTAGGGTGGTCAAAAAATACATACTTGTAGTTATAAAATAAATATCATGGCAATATAGTATACAACATAGTGATTGTAGTTAATAATACTGCATTTAAATTTGAAAGCTGCTAAAAGAATAGATCTTAAAATTTCTTATCACAATAAAAAATTGTAACTATGTATGATGATGGATGCAACTGTATGGTGCCTTATTGTGGTGAGCACTTTATATTATACTAGAGGCCCAGTGCACGAAATTTGTGCATGGCGGGGGCGGGTCCCTCATCTCAGCCTGCACCCCCTCGCAATCCAGGACCACTGGCTCCTAACCACTCATCTGCCTGCCTCATCGCCCCTAACTGTTCCCCTGCCTGCCTGATTGCCCCTAACCACCTCTGCCTTGGCCCCCGCTGCCGAGTCTTTGTCCGGAAGGATGTCCAGAATGACATCCAGAAGGTCATTTGGCTGTCTGGTCTAATTAGCATATTATGCTTTTATTATTATAGATACAAATATTGAATTTGTAATATGCCTGAAACCAATATAATGTTATATGTCAATTTTATCCAATTGAAAATAACTAAGAGATCAGAAACCAAAATAATTGAAGACCTGCATATATTCTAAAAATCCATGAAGGGTGTGTAGCTTCAGAGTCTGCAGTAAACCTTAACAGTTTTCTCTCTTATCCCTCCCACTCAATCCACACTCTGATCTTATTTTGTTTTGTTAATTAAATTCTAGTTAGCACTTCTCTCCCTTTCAAACATGTTTTCTGTCTCTCTGTTCCTTAGCTTCCTGGCTCAGAATTTACTTTTCTTAGCCATAAGAGTACCTTCAGATTAGCCTAGTCTTATTTTTCTATCCCAACCCATTTCCCCCATTCTGGGCATGTCTTTCATGTTAGTTTCCTAGGGCTGCTGCAACAAATTACCACAGACACAGTGGTAATTAAAAAACACAAATTGGTTATCTTATGAATCTGGAAGCAGGCGGTCTGCAACCAGTTTCACTGGGCCCAGCTCCCTCCAGACATTCTGCATCCCTGCCTTTCCAGACTGGAGCTGCATTCCTTGTGCTGCACCAGGCCCTGCTCATGAGCCCTCCTCCACCTTCAAGGCCACAGTACAGACCTTTAATTCTCCCTTTGCTGAGGTGGTGCCACCATCTTCCCTCCTCCTGTGACAAGCTCCCCTCTGCCTCTGTGTGTAAACACAGAGGAGCCCGCCCTGATGGTCCAAGGCAGTCTCTCCATCTCAAACTTGGGGGTCTTTTCATTTTTTTACCATAGAATTTAACATTCATGGGTTCTAGAGGTTAGGGTGGGTCTTTATCAGCCTGCCAGCCTTCACTATGAACATCCCAAGCTCGGTATGTGTGACTGATTTCACGAAAATCTAATCATTTTGGAAACTAGTTTTTCTCCTACTCTCCAGCCTATGGATTTAGAACCTCAGCCACCTGTCTGTACTGCTCTCTCTTCTTTGATGCTTCTGTCCAGACACACATTCATGTCTTCCTTCCCAACCCTCCTCCTGCTCTACTAACTGGATCCAGGTCCTTAATTCTTCATTATTGGCCCATTTCAGTAAACGTACTAATATTGCTGTTGATAGTGTTTGTTATTAAGGATGCCACTGCTAGGTAACATGCTCCTAAATCACTATTTTGATCACAGCACAAAACAAACCTTCCAAAGCAAGCTAATTGCTTAAGCCTCAGTTTTCATGAGTCTTCAAGTGAGGCTACAATCTCCTAAACTGGCATTCACCATTGCACTATGGCTTTTTAGTCCTTATAAACCTACTAGTGGCCCAGTGCATGAAATTTGTGCATGGGGGAGGGGTGTTCCTCAGCCCGGCCTGCACCCTCTCCAATCTGGGACCCCTCGAAGGATGTCCTCCTGCCAGTTTACAGGGATCGGGCCTAAACGAGCAGTCAGACATCTCTCTTACAATCCAGGACTGCTGGCTCCTAACCACCTACTTGCCCCCAAATGCGCCCCCCCCACCAGCCTGCTCGCCCCCAACTGCCCCCCTGCCGGAATGCTCACCCCCAACTGCCCTTCCCTCCTGGCTTGATCGCCCCTAACCGCGTCTGCCTCGGCCCCGCCACCATGGCTTTGTTCGGAAGGACATCCGGAAGGTCTCCCAGTCTAATTAGCATATCACCCTTTTATTAGTATAGATACTTCTGTGAAGAGTGAAACTTTGCTTTAGACATGGGGTATTTTTAGCCCTGGTTGGGTAGCTCAGTTGATTAGAGCATTATCTGATATGCCAAGGTTGCAGGTTCGATCCCGGGTCAGGGCACATACAAGAAGCAACGAATGGATGCATGTTTCTCTCTCCCTTCCTCTCTGTCTCTAAAATCAATAAATTAAATTTTAAATGGGGGTCACCACAACATGAGGAACTGTATTAAAGGGTTGCGGCATTAGGAAGGTTGAGAACCACTGGTAAAGATAGAGGCCTGGTGCATGGTTGGGGGCCGGCTGGTTTGCCCTGAAGGGTGTCCTGGATCAGGGTTGAGGTTCCCTTGGGGCGAGGGGCGGCCTGGGTGAGGGGCCTGTGGTGGTTTGCAGGCTGTCCACGCCCCCCCAACAGGGACCCTCACACCATGGGGCCATGGCCAGCCTGGGTGAGGGGCTGAGGGCTGTTTTCAAGCTGGCCAAGCCCCCCAGCGGGGACCCTCACCCTATGAGGATGTGGCCAGGCTGGGTGAGGGGCTGATGGCTGTTTGCAGGCTGGTCACACCCCCTTCAGGGTGGAGGTCCCTGCTGGGGTGCCTGGCCAGCCTGGGTGAGGGGCTGATGACTGTTTTCAGGCTGGCCACACCCCTTTCAAGGTGGGGGTCCCCACTGGGGGCTGGCTAGCCTGGGTGAGGGGCTGAAGGCTGTTTTCAGGCTGGCCACACCCCTTTCAGGGTGGGGGTCCCCACTGGTTTGCCTAGCCAGCCTGGGAGAGGGTCTAATTGCTGTTTGCAACCTGACCACAGCCCCGGGGAACTCAGGCTCCCAGACCCTCTTTGAGAGGAGGCCACAGCGGCTAGAAGCAGGTATCTGGGATTTATTTATCTTCTATAATTGAAACTTTGTAGCCTTGAGTGGAGCCCACAGCAGGCCAGGGCAGGCGGGAAGCTTGGCTTCCTCCATTGCCAGGGGCAACCCAAGCCTCCTGTTTGCTCCAGCTCGTGCCCGCCGCCATCTTGGTTGGATTTATTTGCATACTCGCTCCTGATTGGCTGGTGGGCATGGCTGGTGGGCATGGCTTGTGAGTGTAGCAGAAGTACGGTTAATTTGCATTTTTCTCTTTTATTAGATAAGACTCCACTAGTTAAGTCCTATACTCAAACCAAAGTGAAATTTCCATTTCATTGTTGACTGTATTAGAGATGTCTCCCATTTCCCCCTATTTTATACCCTTGCAACCAGCCCACAACCCCCTCCCCTACATCTTCACCACCCTATTTCCTGTGTCCATGGGCTATGCATATAAGAATATAAGTTTTTTGGTGTATCTCTCCTCGACCCCCAACCCCCACATCAAGGTATGGTGGTCTGTTCCATGCCTCCATGCTTCAGGTCTTCTTTTGTTGGTCAATTTGTTTTGTTCATTAGATTCCACAAATAAGTGAGATCAAGTGATACTTATTTTCATCATATTGTCTTATTTCACTTAGCATAATAGTCTCAGGTCCATATATGTTGCCCCAAAGGATAAAAGATCCCTCTCTTTTTAAAAAAAATTATTTATTCTTTAAAGTATTACACATAGTATTACATATGTCTCCTTTTTCCCCCATTGACCACTCCCCGGCTACCCCCAACCCCCTGCACATGCCCTCACCCCCCTAATGTCTGTGTCCAATGGTTATGCTTATATGCATGCCTACAAGTTCTTTGGTTGATCTCTTACCCTCCCCCACTCTGTCTTCCCTCTGAAGTTTGAAGGTCTGTTTGATGCTTCTCCAGACCTTCTCTGGATCTGTTTTTGTTCATCAGTTTATGTTCATTATATTCCACAAATGGGAGAGATCATGTGACAGTTATCTTTCCTGACTGGCTTATTTCGCTTAGCATAATGCTCTCCAGGTCCATGCCTGCTGTTGCAAATTGTAAGAGTTCTTTTCTTTTTACAGCAGCATAGTATTCCATTGTGTAGATATACCACAGTTTTCTAATCCACTCATCTGCTGATGGGCACTTCGGCTGTTACCAAATCTTAGCTATTTTAAATTGTGCTGCTATGAACATAGGAGTGCTTATGTCCTTTCTGACTGGTGTTTCTGATTTCTTGGGATATATCCCTTGAAGTGGGATTAGTGGCTCAAATGGCAGTTCCATTTTTAATTTTTTGAGGAAACTCCATACTGTCTTCCACAGTGGCTGCACCAGTCTGCATTCCCACCAGCAGTGCACAAGAGTTCCTTTTTCTCCACATCTTTGCCAGCACTTGTCATTGTTTGTTGATTTGTTGATAGCCATTCTGACAGGTTTTAGATGGTATCTCATTGTTTTGATTTGCATTTCTTGGGTGATTAGTGACTTTGAGAATGTTTTCATATGTGTCCTGGCCTTCTGTATGTCCACTTTAGAAAAGTGTCTATATAAGGTCTTTACCCATTCTTTGATTGGATTATCTTCATTTTGTTAAGATGTATGAGTTTGCTATAAATTTTGGAGATGAAATCCTTATCAGAGATAAAATTGGAAAATATATTCTCCCATGCAGTGGCTTTCTTGTAGTTTTGTTGATGGTTTCCTTTGCTGTGCAGAAGCTTTTTATTTTGATGTAGTCCATTTCTTTATTTTCTCCTTGTTTCCATTGCCTTAGGAACTGTATCAATAAAGATATTGCTACTACATATGTCTCATATTTTGATGCCTATGGATTCTTCTAAGATTTTTATAGTTTCCCATCTTACATTTAAGTCCTTTATCCATTTTGAGTTCATTTTTGTTTATGGTGAAAGTTGGTGGTCTAGTTTCATTTTTTTGCATATATCTGTCCAATTTTCTCAACACCATGTATTGAAGAGAATATCTTGACTACATTATATGCTCTTGCCTCTTTTGTCAAATAGTAATTGAGCATCATGGTTTGGGTTGATTTCTGGATTCTCTGTTCTGTTCTATTGGTCTATATATCTGTTCTTGTGCCAGTACTAGGCAGTTTTGAGAACAATGGCTTTGTAGTATAGCTTGATATCTGGTATTATGATCCCTCCAACTTTGTTCTTCTTTCTCAAAATTGCTGCAGTTATTCGGGGTCTTTTTATTTATTTTTTATTCCCTATAAATTTTTGTAGAGTTTGTTCTAGGTCTGTGAAATATGCCATTGGTATTTTAATGGGGATTGCATTTAATCTATAGATTGCTTTGGGTCGTATGGACATTTTAATGATGTTGATTCTACCAATCCATGAATACGGTATGTTTTTCCATTTGTTTATGTCTTCCTCTATCTCTTTTTTCCATGTCCTGTAGTTTTCCAAGAACAGGTCTTTTAACTCCTTAGTTAAGTTTATTCCTAGGTATCTTAATTTTCTTGGTGCAATAATAAATGTGATTGTTTTTGTTTTTTCTCTTTCTGTGAGTTCATTATTGGTGTATAAAAAAGCCATAGATTTCTGGGTGTTAAATTTGTATTCTGCTACATTGCCAAATTCATTTATTAAGTCTAGTAGATTTTTGATGGAGTCTTTAGGGTTTTCTATGTACAATATCATGTCATCTGCGAATAATGACAATTTTACTTGTTCTTTTTCAATTAGGATGTCTTTTTTTTTTTCTTCTTGTCTGATCCCTATTAGCACTTCCAGTACTATGTCAAACAGGAGTGGTGAGAGTGGGCATCCCTGTCTTATTCCTGTTATTAGGGGAAATGGCTTTAGTTTTTGCCCATTGAGTATGATGTTGGCTGTACATTTGTCATATATGGCTTTTATTATGTTGAGGTATGATCCTTCTCTCCCCACTTTGCTGAGCATTTTTTATCAGAAAAGGATGTTAGATTTTGTCAAATGCCTTTTCTGCATCAATTGATATGATGATGTGATTTTTGTCTCTCAATTTGCTTATGTGATTTATCATGTTTACTCATTTATGAATATTGTACCAGCCTTGCATCCCTGGAATAAATCCCACTTGGTCATGGTGTCTGATCTTTCTAACATAACTCTGGATCCAATTTGCTATGATTTTGTTGAGGATTTTAGTATCTATGTTCATCAGGGATATTGGCCTCCAATTATCATTCCTTGTAGTGCCTTTATCTGGTTGTGGGATTAGGGCAATGCTAGCTTCATATAAAATGTTTTGCAGTGGCAAAGAAAGGAGGAGGCGGGGAGGTGGGGAGGTGGGAAACCCTTTGGGCCCTGATCGCCAGCCAGGCCTAGGGACCCTACCCGTGCACAAATTTCATGCATTGGGCCTCTAGTTGTTTAATAACATGCTATTCTCAGTCCAAGTGTTTGCATTTTCATAACTGTTTTTATTGAAGTTTATTTCTAACTTGAGGCCCAGTGCACGAAATTCGTTCACTGGGGGGTGGGGGTGTTCCTCAGCCCAGCTTGCACTCTCTCCAATCTGGGACCCCTCAGGGGATGTCCTACTGCTGGGCCTAAACCAGCAGATCCCTGTGGGATCGGGCCTAAATTGGCAGTCTGACATCCCTCTCACAATCCAACCACTGGCTTCTAACCACTCACCTGCCTGCCAGCCTGATCACCCTCTAACCACTCCCCTGTCAGCTTGATCGATGCCTAACTGCTCCCCTACCAGCCCGATCGTCACCAACTACCCTGCCCAGCTGGCCTGATTGCCCCCAACTGCCCTCCCCTGTTGTCCCAGTCGCCCCTAACTGCCCTCGCCTGATGACCTGATTACTCACAACTGCCTTCCCCTGCCAGCCATCTTGTGGCTGCCATCTTGTAACCACATGGGGGCTTCCAACTTTTGACTACATGAGGGCGGCCATTTTGTGCAAGGGCGTGGTTGTCAATTTGCATATTACCTCTTTATTATGTAGGATAGTATGCCATTGTGATATCAGAAGATGATTGATATGATTTCAATATTCTTTAATTTGAAGACACTTTGCCTCTGTTTCAATATGTGGTCTATCTCTGAAAATGCCCCATGTGCACTTGCAAAGAATGTATATTCTTTAGCTTTGGGGTAAAATGTTCTGAAGATGTCACTCATGTCTATCTGATCTACTGAGTCATTTAGGATTGCTCTTTCTTTGCTGATTTTTTGTCTAGAGGATTTATCCAGTGATGTCTATAGCATATTAAAGTCCCCTACTATAATTGTATTGCTGTAGATCTCTCCCTTGATATCTTTCAGAAGTTGTTTTATGTATTTGGGTGCTCCTGTACTGGGAGCATATACATTTATAAGAGTAATATCCTCTTGTTGTATCCATACCTTTAGTATTATGAAGTGGCTTTCCTTATCTCTTGGTATGGCATTCATTTTGAGGTCTATTTTGTGAGATACAAGTATTGTGACCCCATTTTTTTAATTACATTTGCCTGATAGATATTTTTTCATCCCTTAACTTTTAGTTTTTGTGAGTCCCTTGTTCTGAAGTGTGTCTCTTGTAGGCAGCATATATATGAGTCATGTTTTCTTATCCATTCAGCCACTCTGATAATTAGTGACTTTGAGCTTTTTTCATATGTCACTTGGCCATTTATATGTCCTGTTTGGAGAACTGTCTATTCAGATCCTCTGCCCATTTTTTAATTAAATTTTTTGTCTTCTTTTTGTTGAGTTATCTGAGTGCTTTATATATTTTAAACATTAACCCCTCATCAGATACATCATTGGCAAATATGTTCTCCCATGTAGTGGGTTCCCTTTTCATTTTGAGGCATATTTCTTTTGCTGGGCAGAAGATTTTTATTTTGAAATAGTCCGATTTGTTGTAGTTGTGTGTTTTTTTCTTTTTTTCTCTTGCCCTAGGAGATGTATCAGCAAAAATTCCGCTATGTGAGATGTCTGAGATTTTACTGCCTATGTTTTTTTTCGAGAACTTGTATGGTTTCATGGCTTACATTTAAATATTTTATCCATTTTGAGTTTATTCTCATGTTAAGTGTAAGTTGATGTCTAATTTCATCTTTTCGCATGTGTTAATCCAGTTTTCCTAATACAATTTGTTTGAAGAGACTGTATTGTACGTCTTGCTATCTTTGTCAAATATTAATTGACCATAATGTTGAGTCAATTTCTGGAGTCTCTGTTCTATCCCATTGGTTTATATGCCTATTCTTGTGCAAGTACTAGGCTTTTGTGAATACAGTAGCTTTGTAGTATAGTTTGATATCTGGTATCATGAGCCTCCAACTTTGTTCTTCTTTCTCAAGATTGCTACAGCTATCAGGGTCTTTTATGATTTGATATAAATTTTTGGAGTATTTGATTTAGTTCTGTGAAGTATGCCGTTGGTATTTTAATAGGGATTGCATTGAATCTATAGATTGCTTCAGTTAGTATTGACATTTTAATGATGTTAATTCTACCAATCTATAAACATGGTATATTCTTCTGTTTGTTTGTATCTTCTATTTCTTTTTTCAATGCCTATAGTTTTCCAAACAGGTCTTTTACCTCCTTAGTTAAATTTATACCTAGGTATCTTATTTTTTGTTACAATATTAAATTGATTGTGATTTTTTTTAGTTTATCTTTCTGAGAGTTCATTAATGGTGTATAAAAATGCCATCAATTTATAGATGTTGATTTTGTATCCTGCTATCTTGCTGAATTCCTTTATTAAGTCTAGTAGTTTCCTGGTGGAGTCTTTATGGTTTCCTATCTATAATAATAAAAGGGTAATATGCTAATTAGACTGGACGTCTTCTGGATGTCCTTCCTGATGAAGCAGGTGGCCCGAGGGAAGCCAGGCTGGGTCCCGGGTGCCAGAGGGAAGCCGTTGCCAGCAGCCAGGGGAAGGAAGGTCTACTCTTTCATGAATTTTCATGCATCAGGCCTCTAGTGTACAATATAATGTCATCTATGAATAATGGCAGTTTTGCTACATCGTTTACAATTTGGATGTCTTTTATCTCTTCTTCTTTTCTGATGGCCATGGCTAGGATTTCCAGTACTATGTTGAATAAGAGTAGAGAGAGTGGACATCCTTGTCTTGTTCCTGTTTTTAAGGGAAATGCTTTTAGCATTTTGCCCATTGAGTATAATGTTTGCTGCAGGTTTGTCATATATGGCCTTTATTATACTGAGGTGTAAAACCTCTATTTCTACATTGCTAAGAGTTTTGTTTTTATTTTTTGATCAAAAAAGATGCTAGATTTTGTGGAATGCTTTTTCTGAGTCTATTAGTATGAACATTTGATTTTTATATTTCATTTTGTTTATGTGATGAATCACATTTATTGAATTGTGAATAATGTACCAGCCTTGCATCCCCAAAATAAAACCCACTTGATCATGTTGTATACTTTTTAAAATACATTGCTGGGCCCAATTTGCTAATATTTTGTTGAGGAATTTAGCATCTGTGTTTATCAAGATATTGCACTGTAGTTTTCTTTCTTTGTAGGGCCTTTATCTGGTTTTGGAATTGGGATAATGCTGGATTTATAAAAGAGTTTGGAAATGTTCCTTCCTCCTGAATTTTTTGGAATAGTTTGAGGATTATCCTTAAACTAGTTCTTCTTTGAATGTTTGATAAAATTCTCCTGTAAATCCATCCAGTCAATGGTTTTGTATGCTGGGAGTTTTTTAATTATTACACTTCAGTTTCATCTATTGTAATTGGCTTACTCAAGTTTTCTGATTCTTCTGGATTGAGTTTTTGGAAGATTGTATGTTTCTAAGAATTTGTCCATTTTGCTCAAGTTGTCCAGTTTGTTGGCATATAGTTGTTCATAGTATTTGCTTAGAATCCTTTGTATTTCGGTGGTGTCCATTTTAATAACACCCAATTCATTTCTGATTTTATTTATTTGAGTCCCCTTTCTTTGTTTCTTGATGATTCTGGCTAAGGGCTCATCAATCTAGTTTATCTTTTCAAAGAGCCAGCTCTTGGATTCATTGATCTTTCATACTGTGTTTTTAGTCTCTATGTTATTTATTTCTGCTCTCATCTTTATTTTTTCCTTCTACTTACTCTAGGGTTTTCTTGCTATTATCTTTCCGCTTTGTTTAGTTGTAGGGTTAGATAGTTTATTAGTGCTTTTTTTTATTTCTTAAGATAGACTTATAATGCTATGAACTTCCCTCTCAGGATTGCTTTTCTGAATCCCATAGATTTGGGGTGGTTGTGTGTTCATTTTCATTTGTTTCCAGGAATTTTTTAATTTCTTGCTTGATCTCATTAGTAACCCATTCATTTTTTTTAATAACATGCTATTTAGTCTCCATGTATTTGTGTGTTTCTGAGTTGTTGTTTTTTATTGTAGTTGATTTCTAACTTCACGTTATTGTTTTCTGAGAAGATGCTTGGTATGTTATCATTCTTCTTGAATTTGTATATACTTGTTTTGTGTCCTAACATGTGGTCTATCTTGGAGAATGTTCTATGTGAGCTTAGAAGAATGTATACTCTGTTGCTTTTGTGTGAAATGTTCTGTAAATATCAGTTAGATCCATCTGATCTAGTGTGTCATTTAAGGCCTCTGTTCCCTTGTTGATTTTCTACTGGAAGATCTCTCTAGTGATGTGAATGGGATGTTAAAGTTCCCTACTATGACTGTATTGCTATCAATCTCTTCCTTAAAGTCAATCAAGAGTTTATCCTATATAATAAAGAACTAATATGCTAATTAGACCAAACAACAGAATGACTGTCTAGACAACCTTCCAGATGAAGCCAGGGCTGTGAGGGCTGAGGCAGCAGCTGGGACTGTGAGGGACAAGGCAGCTGGGGCTTCAAAGGCTTACCCTTTCATTAATTTCATGCATTGGGCCTCTAATTTTTATATATTTGGGTGCTCTATTATTGGGTATATACCGTATATGTTTACAAGGGTTATATTTTCTTGGTGAATCATTCCTTCTAGTATTATGTAGTGGCCTTCTTTGTCTCTTGTTATGGCCATTGTTTTGAAGTCTATTTTGTCATATATAATGTTGCTACCTTAGCTTTTTTTATTTCCATTAGTATGGAATATTTTTTCCATCCTTTCACTTTCAGTCTGTGTGTATATTTTGTTCTGAGGTGAATCTCTTGTAGACAGCATATATATTGATCATGTTTCCTTATCCATTCAGTCCCCCTATGTCTTTTGACTGGAGCATTGAATCCATTTACATTTAAGGTTGTGATTGATAGGTATTTATTTACTGCCACTTATATTGTCTTTATGCCTATGACCCTCTCTCCTTTTCTTCTTCTTAAAACAGTCCCTCTAACATTTCTTGCATTACTGGTTTGATGGTAATGTACTCCTTTAACCTTCCTCCAACCACCTGGAAATCTTTTTATTTCTCCTTCAATTTTAAATGATAGCTTTGTTGGATCCAGTAATCTTGTATTCAGGCCTTTGATTTTCATTACTTTGCATATTTAATGCCATTCCCTTTTGGCCTGAAGTGTTTTTTATTGAGAAGTCAACTGACATTCTAATGGGAACTCCTTTGTAGGTAATTTTCTGTCTCTCTCTTGCTGCTTTAAGATTGCTTGTCTTTAACATTTGCCATTTTATTTTTATTTTTTAAAATATATTTTATTGATATTTTACAGAGAGGAAGGGATAATGATAGAGAGTTAGAAACATCAATGAGAGAGAAACATCAATCAGCTGCCTCCTGCACACCTGCTACTGGGGATGTGTCCGCAACTGAGGTACATGCACTTGACCAGAATTGAACCTGGGACCCTTCAGTCCGCAGGCCGATGCTCTATCCACTGAGCCAAACTGGTCAGGCAAACATTTGCCATTTTAATTATGATGTGTCTAGCTGTGGGTCTCTTTTGGTTCATCTTGATTGGGACTCTGTGCCTCCTCGACTTGTGTGACTTTTCCCTTCTCCATGTTGGGAAATTTTTCTGTCATTAGGCCTATCCAAGTTATGGAGCATAATCTGCATTACTCATTGAAGTGTACTGATTTAAATTCTAATCACATCTGAAAAATAACTTCACAAACATCTAGACTGATGTTTGGCCAAATAATTGGGCATCATAATCTAGGAAATTTGATGTAAGTTAATCATCACACATGCCTTTAGTCCTACATGTTAAAAATCTTCTAATTGAGTATGTGTGCACTGATTTGTCTTTGAAAACAGAAAATATAATAAGGAGCAGGAATGTTGGGTTGTGATAGTATATACTTACTGAATAACTTTCTTTCTTTTATAATGGGAACTTAGAAACCTAGTGATAATAATAGCAAAACAACTAACATTCATTGAATGCTTACTAGGTGCCAGGATATACATTAAGTATATATTGATCATGTTTATTGATTATATACTCAAATCACTTTAATCCCCACAAAACCCCTATAATATTTGTCTCATTTTTTATAGAAAATCGACACACAAAATGGCCAAAGAAATTGTCCAAAGTATTAATACTACTAAATTGTAGAGTCAAGTATCAAACTCAGGCAGTTTGCTTCTTGAGCTGTAATATTGGGGATGGAAGAAGCAATATTTGTATCCAAAACAAACTATTTTGAGTCTATTGAAAAATAAATGATCAGTATTGTCAGATTAACCTTGATGAAATTTCTGATGACTAATATTCAGGTGCTCTCAATTGCAAACCCAGATAAGAATCTCAAGTCTCAGAAAAAAAAAGAATTGCAAGTCTGAATAACACTTAAGGATAAATGAATATTATAGCTATTAGCCAAAGCCTGAACTATATTTTATATATAGTATATAGCATATATAAATAAATTACGTACATATATAGTGTATGTGTTAGTAAATTGTGAAGATGATGGTTAAAATAATAAATATTAAATCTTCAAGGTAGGGAAAAATAATTATAGGTGCCATAAAAACAAAATAAAAACTAGGAGGTATAAGTTTACTTTGCCAAGAAGAGGTACTTTTAGAAAATAAAGGTCATTAATACCCATTCTTGGATTTTTTTGAAGAAAATCAATTTATGTTTATTGAGTTGTTTTCTGTAGTTCAATCTAACTAAGTTCTTAGTCTAAGAGGCTTGGGGAGATCATCACTCAGTTTTATGGAGTTATCTGGCTCATGGAAAATAAGTTAATGATTTAAGACAGAACCTTTCATGTCATCTATCTGATTCCTTCTGAATCCTGCTCTGCCATTTGTTACTCACTGTTGTCAATCTAGAAGTGTAAAGCCAGTGTCTTATATTCTATCTAGTAGTGACTTTGTTTGGCTGAGAGGTGACATTTTTTTCAACATCCAAACTGAGGCAGAATATTTGGAACTGCTGAAAGTGAATATTTAAAAGTACCAAAATAGAGGAGTCAGAATAGAAATCATATGTGTTTCAGCACAACTAGGTTGTTAAACAGCTTGCTATATATGGGATTGTGCACTCCCTTTGCCATTGGAAAATGCACAGGTGGAATTTCTCTGTTGCTAGTGGGAATGGGGTTCTTATGGTATCTTGAATAAAAGAAGTTTATAAGACTCACACAGAAGAATGAGATGTGGTAGACATATTTATTTGCATGTTATTATATATATCTCAGTTTCCGAAGTCCAATTTCCCTTAATCCAGTCCTGGAAAATGTGCAGCTGGGGATCCAACAGGGCTGAAAGCAAAGCCAGTGTCCAGAGTTTCCATTCCATCATGGAGCTGAGTTCATCAGAGCATCTGGCTAGTGGTAATCCATTAGTCCGTTGTGTGGGGTACATGTGGCCTTGAGCCATGTGGGCAAATGCAAGGGTGCATGCCTCCTACAACAAGAGAGCCAGGGTCTAGGCCAAGAGAGGGAACTCCCTTTGTTCAGGAGCTTATGTATCTCAGATTTTTCACCCTTAGAGTGGCCACACCTATTCTGGCCAATGACCTGCTCCCAGGTGTGACTGACACATAATCACCTTTTGTATGTCACCCAGACTTTACTGGGTGTGGATATAATATTTGCCTTCCCTCTATTCCTTTCCAGTTAATTCGTAACTGGGTTAATTACAACGATTTCACCTTCACTAGTAATTGAGTCAAATTTAAGCATATAATATGAGCAGAGCATGCTCCTCTGCTGAGAGCTATAAGAATTCAAATGTCTTCCCTGTTTCTCTGCCTGGAAAAACTATTCATCAATCTGAATCCTACTTCTTTTGTAAAGTCAAGCAACCCAGTAAAGCAAACTTTCTTTCCATGGTTCTTTGCACATACCTTAAATATAGCATTGTCATTCTGTATCATGATTATTAGATCATGTCAATTTCCTCACTTAGGACTCTATCAGTTAGAGTAAAAATAATATCTCAGTTATGTAGGTACTAGAGGCCCAGTGCATGAAATTCGTGCATGGGGCGGGGGGTCCCTCAGCCCAGCCTGCACCCTCTCCAATCTGGGACCTCCTCAGGGGATGTCCAACTGCCAGTTTAGATCAGGCCTAAACTGGACATCCCTCTCATAATCTTGGACTGCTAGCTCCTAACCACTCACCTCCCTGCCTGCCTGATCACCCCTAACTACCCCCATGCCAGCCTGGTCGCCCCCAACTGCCCACCTGCCAGCCTGATCACCCCTTACTGCCCCCCCTGCTGGCCTGGTTGCCCCAACTGCTCCCCTATGCCAGCCTGGTTGCCCCTAACTGCCCCCCCCTGCTGGCCTGGTCACCCTTAACTGCCCCACTGCTGGCCTGGTCACCCCTAACTGCCCCCCTGCTGGCCTGATCACCCCTTACTGCCCCCCACCAACCTGGTCACCCCTTACTTCCCCCCTTCTGTCCTGGTTGTCCTAACTGCCCCCCTATGCCAGCCTGGTCACTCCTTGGTGCCCCCCTTGCTGGCCTGGTTGCCCCATACAGCCTGCTGTTCAGTCATTTGGTCATCCCTCACTAACTCCCCTGCTGGCATGGTTGCCCCATGCAGCCTGCTGTTTAGTAGTTACTGTGATGGAGTCCTGGACAATTCACATATTCCTCTATTATTAGTATAGATAGTATAGATACCCATAAGCCAGAGTTCTTGGTTTTAGTCTTCTCAGTATTGAGATAGATTAGAATTCTGTGGTGGTTTTTTTTAATTAACTAGAAAGTAATCAACAAACAAATGAGTACATATATCAGAATATGTGAAGGAAATTTTCAAATAGTAAAGCATCTAGAAAATGTTATTTCTTTTCTTTAAGTATATTAATGAGCAACAGGAGAACAAGCTGTCCATCCTTGACAAATTATAATAAGTAACAATAACAACAGTAAAATAATAGGTAAAACTTATTGAATAGTTGGTTGTTTATTACATGACTTATATGAGTGTAATCCCTTATAACCATCCTATGAGGTATGTGGTATTATCTCAATTTAACAGATGATAAACAAAGGCTGACTTTTGTTCAAATGCTCCTAGCTAGTATAGAGTCACCAAGCTTTAAACCTAAGTCATCATATGCCTAAGCACTGCATAATACCTGGCACAAGGGAACGATGTGATTCACAGTTTGAATGAATTGCAAAATCAGAGCATGTGGAACCTTTAGATGCATAGAAGAACTAAATGTCTGTGATTTATTCATTTATTTTTGGGATGGGGGCAATACCACTGGGAAGAAAAGAAGGTGATCCAGGCAAATCTGGGACAAGGTTAATGACATTTTCTAAGAAACAATAAGCAATGTTTGTTAGTAGAAGAGTTATTATCTATGGGCTGTTTGCATTGGGATGCACCTGGCTGTATAAATTACTTATAATAAGGGAGTCTATGAATTTATAAAGCACAGCTCCCTGAAAAAATTTAACTTTTTGAATATATTTTGCCCTCACTGGTTTGACTTCAGTGGATAGAGCATTGACCTACAAAAATATACAGTGTCTATGGATGCATAAATTTGTGAATATAATTTTTATTGTATAAAGTATTACATATGTCTCCTTTTTCATGAATATAATCAATGCTTCTGAATTTTAAGCTTAAACTGACAATTTTAATTTTGTATACATAATGATTCTCTCTCATCGTCGATGTTTATATCTCTCTTTCCCTCATCCTTCCTCTTTGAAATCAATAACAATATGTTTTTAAAGAAAAGAAAACAGGTTAAAATTAGCATTTTGAGGATTCTTAATTTTTTTAAAGAAGTATTACAGCTTATGGCAAAATACTGGTGTAAAACTGAAACAATGTTAAACTCCTCAGAATAACAGTATGCTTCAGTAACATGATGCAGGCCAAAGAAGAACCAGAACCTCTTGAAATTGTATCCAAAAATAATACTTCTTATAAAAATATATTTGATATGTCTTTTGGGAAATGCTATAAATACAAATTATTTGAAAGTTATTAATGTATTCATTACTATTGTTTTGCTTTTCTTTCTGATCCTTAGGAAACTTGTTGTCAAAGTCAATTAGCTCTGTGAGGTTCCAGTCAAGATGTTGGCATAGGTAAATGCTGTACTTGAATCCTCCTATGACCACGTCAAAACCACAACTAAACTAGGAAACAATGATCATTCATAACCACTTGAAATCTAGCTGAATGGAAGTCCTACAACTAAGGATGTAAAGAGGCCACATTGAGACTGGTAAGGGGTGGAGACACAGAACAGGTTGGTCCCACACCCATATGTGTCAGTTTAAAATCAGGAGGGATATATTGGCTATGGAGGACTCCTTTGAGGAGAAAGGAGTCCAAGCCCCACACCAGGCCCCCAATCCTAGGGTCCCAATTCTGAGAAGTGAAGTCCCCATAACTGTTGTCTGTAAAAACAAACAAGAAGTGTGGCTAAGTGATTCAGAGGCTGTTAGAGTCCCAGGCAGTTCCTCCTAAAGGGCTTTAGAATTGACTTACTCAGATTTGATCCCTCTAAGCTCCAGCACTAGAGTAGCAGCTCAGAAAGGTATCGGGGATCTATAGGGAGGAACTGATTTGTCTGGCATCAGGGCAAGAACTGGAGGGCAGCTTTCTCCCAGAAAGAAGTGTTTCTTTCCTGAGGCTTACCCCTAATAGAGTCAATGGGTATGTACCATATCTGAGTCTCCATCAACCTGGCTCATACTGTTGGCCCTACCCTGGTGATTCCCTGAAACTCCATCCCACCCAACTTGTAGGCTGTTTTTCAGTGGCTTTCCCATTAAATGGCCTATCTTGGTTCATGCTTTGGGCTTTCCTAAAGTCCCTTAATCAAGCAGAATCTGACCTCACTATGCCCCTACCTCTTAAATGGCCATAAGTTTGGCACTGGCAGAAACCAACCTTGGTTTGAAGCTTAGCCTCTCCTGGGCACCTCCAAGACCAGCACAAATAACAGCCATCTGCAGATCATTTTGTAGCTCATTCCAGATGGCCCTTGTCAGAGCATGGGTGGTGGCTGACCTTGGCCTGCACCTCCCCGGAGGCCCCAGAGCCAGCACACCCATCAGAAAGCATTAGACCACACTGAAGCACTGTCCAACCTCCTCCACAAAGGACACACTCAAGTGGTGAACCCAGACTATTATTTTATGAAATTCTTTGTATCTTGTTACATGATTTGTCTTCCTTACAGCAATTAGTAACATTCACATCCTGCTGCCCCCATGACTCCTCTGTATCTCTGGGTATAGTTTCTTGCCTTAAATTAAATTAAATATCTCCTTGGTCAGAAAACAAAATTAGATGTTAGTAATTGTTTAAGATTATATTTTCTATAGAGATATAACATTAACAATTCCTATTACTCCCACCCATGGGCCTAGAGTAGATGTCTCCTAAAGTTCTTTGAGTTTTCACCTGGATTCATTAAGAAAAGTTTTCTATTTTCCAGCACCACAAGGGAAACAGTATAAAGGATCTAGAATTGCCTCTTTTCTAATAAATCCCAAGTATATTTTTATTTTTCCTGCCATCACTGTTGAATTTACTCATAAGATAGGACACACCATAGAATTGACTCTGCATATCTTATAGCATAATGACAGGCCATTCATTATGGCCTACTTATTACAGGCCATTTATATAGATCTAGGATGTAGCCAAAAGAACTAGAAAGTTTTTTTAAAAAAGCAAAAAAAGTTCACTAGAGGTTAAATGACGCAGGCAGGACATAGGAACAAGTTTGCCTACTGTCTTTATAAAAAGCATGTGCAGATCACAGAGCAGAGAAGCACATTACTAGAAAATGTCCAAAAAAAAAAAAGCAAAGACTCATTCAAAAATGACTTGGAGAATATTTTCTTTGAAAAATTCTTTGTTATATGAGTTGAAATCTATTTTTTTCTGAGTAGTTAGACTTTCGGGTTCTTAGACCTGCTGCAGGACCCAACATGGTGTTTTCTTAGTTTAACTAACAACCATTATGATGAGCCACATTGGACACCTGTGTATTCTGAGGGATACAGGGTAGGAGGTCCAGCTTACCAGCAAGGGCATCTGTCTTTAGCCATTTTCTTCAGTGGGACAGTCTTCACAAGAGTTCACGTAACCATCTGGGATCTGGCTGCTCTGATTCTCCAGGTGATGGCTCATGTGTCAGGAAACAAGGCTCACATTGACCAAGTAAAGGGAGTTCCCAGCTTAGAAGGTCCCTGTACCAGAGGAGCCAACACCTTTCGTAACAACTCTATAAGCATAACTTCCAAAGTCTCTGCAAGAAATATACCCATTACAAGAGTTGCATGATTGGAGGAGCCCAACACCATGATTTCTGATAAGGTGTTCATGCTTTAAGAGCAATTTTATCACAGAAAATGTAGATTGCAGCACAATCCAATCTTTATTCAGTTGCTGGGAGAACACAGTTAGAGAATTAACTTGTAGTTCAATTCTCACACAGAAGAAAAGAAGAGTTCCTTAACCTTTTACTCAAGTCAGCATTTTCCAAAGTGACTTCCATGAAGCAGCTCCTTCCCAGAAGGGAGGGAGGGAGGGCAGGGAGAGGGAGAAAGTGAGAGTAACAATAAAAAAAGGAAAGGAGGCAGACAAAAGAAAGGAGAAAGAGAGGGAGAAAGAGAGAAAAACATCTATATGAGAGAGACACATTAATTGGTTGCCTTCATCATGAACCCTGACTGGGGAGGGGAATAAACCATTGGCAACCCAGGTACCTGCCCCTGACCTGGAATCTAACCTGGGACCATTTGTTATGCAGGCCAAAGTTCTAACCACTGAGAACACAGGCAAGGGCTAGTTTTTTTTTTTCCAAACCAGAAAAATCCATAAGGATGTATGATGAGTACCTGAATTTGATTGTTTGATTGTAAAGAAAATGAGTTTCCATGCATAAATGACGCCATAGAATTAAAGATGTCTTTGACTTCCTCAAAAATGTCCACCTTTATTTTTTAAATATAAATTTAATGAGCAAATACACTAAACAGAAAATACTTCTATCATATTAAATGGGTTGACTGATTCCAGGGAGATTAGTGTTGCTACTGCTTTTGATATCCTCACCAAGAGCCACCTATGAATTGGAACTCCATAAAGACAGGCCAGTGTGGGAAAACCTGCTCCATTCCTCTCACTGATGCACCAGTACAAAACTAGAGTCTATGGCTGCATATTTCAAACCTTAATCAGTAGGAAAGTCTGAGTCTTGGCACACATAAAACATGGGCTATAAATTAGCCATAAAAAGGGCACTACACCATCCACGATCTGAGTCTCGGTCTAAATTTACAAGCTGTTTGCAAAGCCTCTGAGACTAATGGATGAATAAAATATTCTAGACAACTAGTAAAATACGTATTATGCATGATTGAAAAGTATGGTAGCTGGCGGCTCTGATTGATGAAGGGTGAATTACTGTTAATGCTTGTAATAATTGTCACAGTATTTCACTGAGTCAGGACTCTATATGGTGTCCCCTGGTTTAAGAGCTGTGGATGGAACCATGATTAATTTATCACTGGGAAATTTTAGAATTCTGCAACTTTTCGGCTAAAAGCAGGACAGCCTTTTATGTGCTCCTATGGAGGGAGCCATTCTCTTGCTACCCAACCTACATGGGTCAGGGATGAAGTTTTCTTCAACTTCTCAGTTCTGATTTTGTTCTGAGATCACATATAATATGATCATTAAGATAACCCAAATCTCTTTTAGACAAGAAAAAAATTGAGTATTTAGTTGCCCTCATTCATGAAAATTTCAGCCATGTCCCATGTAGATCTGTTGGTTGAGCATTATCTCATGCACCATGAATCATGGTTTGAGTCCAGGTCAGAAAACATGCCTGGGTTTTGGGCTTTATCCCAGAAGGGGCGTGTAGGAGTTGGTTGGTTGCTGTTTCTCTCTCATTGATCTCTCTCTAAAATCAATAAAAACATATTCTTTAAAAAATGGTTCATAACTTATTTTTGACACCCACTGCTTGGGCCTCCCCAAGACTGTAAAGTCTGCCTTGAGGAAGAATGAGACATTGACCCAGAGTTGCCTGGGCCCTCTGAGCAGGTGAGCTCACCTTAAGTGAAGAAGGCATCTGCAGGATGCAAGGTAATCCAGCTCCAGGAGCCAGGCTGAATCTTGGACAGGTGAGGAGAGGTGAAAGCCTAGTTGTTAATTCTTCCCCCAAGGAGAGGCAGGTGGTTTGGGATAGGTCAGAGGTGGATGGGGTCATACAGATGGTTGGACAGGCAGAGGCCTATTCAACAAGCCAAAATCAAGGCCAGGGTCAGGATCAGAGTAGGATCAGCAGTGAAAGGACCCATTCAGTCCAGACAGAGATGCTTTTACTATGCAGAGTCTTTTAATATCTTATGGAGAGTCCCAACAGCCCTAAACTGGGTCTAAGCAAAGTCAAGCCTGTCCTCAGAAGGGTGATTGAAGGTCATCTGGGCTCCATGTGCTAGCTTGCCAAGGAGGGTCCCTCTGAAAAAGTGGACTGCAAGCTGATACCTGAAAGACAAGAGAGATCGTGAGAAATGGAGGCAGTGAGGACAGGGAGGGTGGGAGTTCTAAGTTGAAGGAAGTGTCCACAGAGCAGGGAGAATAGTGAGTTCAGTTGGGGTGAAGTACAGTTTGTAATTGGAGGGAAACAGACTCAGAGGAAGAACAGTCAGGACCATGGAAAACTAGAACAAAGGAAAATATGGGCAGGGGTGATTTATTCACTTTCTTCTCATCCTCCACAAGACCCCAAATGGAAGACATGCTGAAGGGGGAAGGCGACAGAACGAAAGAGCGGGACATTCAGCACCTTTTGATTCCAGTCATAAATTCTGTGACACAGTAAACAGTGCTGTGTTAGTTTTCATATAATATTTTATATGATTAACAGTAATAAGTAATAGTAAATAATTAATAGTATATCATTAACAATAATTTGATATAATTTGAAACCATTTCATGCCACTGAGCTAAATACCACAAACCCAGCAGAGAGAATATGACATTGGTTCCTAGAGCATGTTCCCTCCCTCCCTCTCTATCCCTTCCCTCTTACCTTCCCCCGACCCCCTCCCTGCTTTGGTGTCTTCTGCCATTTATTTCAACCAGCATTTTCCCATAGTCCCTAGGAAAATACCCTTATTCACTGATTAGGCAAATTTCTTATTCCTTCAAATTTGTCCTGGATACCTTTCAAGTTGACTGTGTGAAATCATAGTATGTGACCAGGTGGACATAGATACAAAACTCATGTTGCTAGAAAACATGCATTCAGACTCTGCCTTGTAAAGAAGATATGCCTATACCCATATTGTTTGTAAACCTACTAAGTTGTGGGGAAGCACGGGACTTGGTTGGAATGTCTATAAGGAGGATTCTCCAAAAGGTCGAGGGGCCTTTGAGGGGACCTTGCCGAAGGCAGCAGCCCCTACCTTGACTTTTCCAAACAAGTCAGATCCCCGGGTGTTTTGCTAGAAGAATCTCTATTAGTCTTTAAAGACCTGACCTTGTAGAAGCATATACCTTCTCAAGGATACTTACCCTGCTGATTGTATCTAGAGGTTAATTTTAGTTCAAGCTGTTATGACAATAAAAGCCTAAGAAGGCAGGTGAACAGGACTCTGGGGGTATAAGAGAAGTATCTCAGAGATCATCTTCAAGTCAGAAATTATTTTGAGGTATCACTTTTTATCTTAAAAATTCAGTTGAAAGTAATATTCTTTCCCTTAATGTGCTCGATGTTGGTTTTAGTAGTACTGTTTTAAATTGCTTGTCATTAAACAAGACTCTGGGGGTATAAGAGAAGTATCTAAGAGATCATCTTTTAAAGTAAACTATTTTTTTTAATTTTGCTACTAAAGCAAACTAATCCCTTAGCCTTCTCTTTCATAGAAATGAGTGTCAGAGTAATATGTTCATCTGTCGCTCAGGGTCTGCAGGTCAGCCCCAGCACTAAGTATCCACTAATTCAGTTCTCTATCTTTCTACTTATCAATCTGTTTTCTCTTCAGCATTCCTAAGAGCCCTAGCTGTTCCCTGTGTCCATAGACATTTCTAAAGCTAAAGTCAATAGTCAGAGAGAGGAAATCATATCAAGTTACACATGGAAAGGATCTTGCATATTAATCTCAAACCCATCCTCAAATTTTAAAAAAAGAGAAGAGTAGAATTCAAGAAAGCAAATGGTTCATGTGAACCTTTACTGTGAGGTGGTGGAGGAACAAAGTGTAAGCCACCAGACTCCAAATTCTGTGACCTTTCGTCTCATCCAGAATGAATGACGGTGGTTATCCAACTGACAGTCTGCCCACCTAGGGTGGACCACAGACAAGGCAGGAGTGTGCAAGCTCTGAAAGCCTGAGCTTCCCTTTGAGGACCCTCAGCAAGGCCATCAGACACAGTAGAGGTCAGAGGGTAGGCTTTGCAGAAATGGAGAGTAATTTTTTTACAGTTTATAGTCATATTATACCAGTCTGCTATTCACTCATCTTTGCTGTTTTTCTGGTGTATACACATTCCTGCACTGCTCAGCTATGTGCTGGTGGCAATGAGATGCAGAACATAAAACCACAGGAGAAAACTGGCATTTTTAAGGTCCTAATTTTATTTAATGGCAAGCAATTTAAAACAGTACTACTAAAACCAACATCGAGCACATTAAGGGAAAGAATATTACTTTCAACTGAATTTTTAAGATAAAAAGTGATACCTCAAAATAATTTCTGACTTGAAGATGATCTCTGAGATACTTCTCTTGTACCCCCAGAGGATATGATTTCATTCTTCTATGTGAGGGTTTGAAGGCAGAGTACAATTCAGGAGAATGTTAATTAAAAAAATTAAAAATAAACAATAGTGCTATGAAATACTTTGGTTAAACAAATACTATCCTAAATCACAGTTCATTATCTATCACTTTGGATCTTCAACTTATAAGATATCACTAATAATCATAGAGATTCAAATTAAAAGGACAATGAGATACCACCTCACACCTTGCAGAATGGGTGCCATTAATAAATCAATAAACAACAAGTGCTGGAAAGAATGTGGAGAAAAAGGAACCTTAGTACACTGCTGGTGGAAATGCAGACTGGTACAGCCACTATGGAAAACAGTGTGGAGTTCCCTCAAAAAATTAAAAATAGAACTACCATTTGACCCAATGATCCCACTTCTAGAAATATATCCTAAGAAGTATGAAGCACCACTCAGAAAGAACATATGCACCCCTATTTCATAGCAGCACTGTTTACTCAGTAGATGAGTGGGGGAAAAAAAAAGCTGTGATACATTTACACAATGGAATACTATGCAGCTGTAAAAAAGAAGTGTTTTTTACCCTTGGAGGGGCCAAGAGAGTATTATGCTAATCGAAATAAGCCAGTCAGAGAGAAACACAAGTATCACATGATTCACTCATATGTGGAATCTAATGTACAAAATAAACTGACAAACAAAATAGATTCAATGTCATGGAAGCTTGCAAGAGACTGATGGATCTCAGAGGAAGAGGGAAGAGATCAACCAATGAACTTACATGCATTTAAGCATAACCCATGGACACAGACAATAGTGGGGTAAAGGCCTGGGGAGAGGACAGAAGTGGGGAGGAGGAGGGTCAATTGAAGGTAAAAATGGGACATCTGTAATACTTTAAACAATAAAGATAAATTTAAATTTAAAAAATTATAAAACTGTATAAATTTAAGAACCCATTCATTTTGTAAACATTATAACTGAAAAACACCTCTTTTCATTTTCTTAAAAATTTCCCCTGCAGATGTGTCAATCCTGACATTTTATAGCAGTGTTGAGGGCAACCTTCCCACCTTCAGTCTGACAGTGGATCTGTCAGATACTGTCAGCCCTCTGACTGCAGAAGGTCACACCTGTGAAGAAGGTTTTCAAGGCATCAGGGAAAGAGAAATAAAATAGTCTCAGAGTCTTCTTTTTTAATTTTTAAAAACACATTGATTCCTGCAAAGAATAAGCAGTTAAATTTTGAGGGAGCTTTTTTGATTCAAGTTGAGTGATTGTACTTCTAATACATCCACATGATTCTAAATTAATAATGAATACCCGCTATGAGGCAGACACTGTGCTAGACAGCTACATACTCCGTTTCACTTTTCCTTGAGGCTTTGAAGTCTTTTAACTGCACAGAGTTTTTCTTATAAAAGGCTTTGAACCCATGTAACAATTCATCTTATTGGCATGTACCCTACTATAACTAACATACTCTCTGTTCAGAAGAATTCTAAAATAATTTGACCATGAAATAAAAAACAAGAATGAGGGCCCAGCTGGCCTTGCTCAGTGGTTGAGCATCAACCTATGAACCAGGAGGTTATGGTTTGATTTCCAGTCAGGAAATATGCCCTGATTATTGGCTTAATCCTCAGTGTGGGGCGTGCAGGGGGCAGCTGATCAATGATTCTCTCTCATCATGGATGTTTCTCTCTCTCTCTCCCTCTCCCTTCCTCTCTGAAATCAATAAAAATACCTTCACAAGACAACTGTCATTAAGAAAACATGACAAAAATCTGCTCTCTGGGTTCCTCTTGAAATAATAATAGGCAAACTGTATATAGTAAAGAAATTCATGCCCAACATAGTACTTAACAGAGAGAACATGCCGTCAAGCCTTCTCTGATAGGCCAATATGCCCATGGCTTGGTTTCAATAGTCAGGTTTCGAGAGCTCAGCTCAGCCACTCCATGGTATTGCTGCCTCAACAATCATTTTGTTTGGCCAAGTGGCCTGCAGGGATCTTGAACTGACAGTGTCCCTCATGCCAGCACACATCCAAGAGAGCAAACCGCAGAGTCACAAGTCAAAGCAAGTTCCTCATTGACTTCCCCAACAGAATTTGTTTGGATCAACCATCTGCCCTGCCTCCCAGGCGCTTCTATTTTTGCACCCCTTCAATAAAACACATGGAGGTTGTGCCAAAACCTTGCTCTTTGGGTTTGAGTTGATCAATCAGGCCTCAGTCCTAGGACCCCAAAGTACCCAGACCCAGGGACCTAAGAAGGGCATGTGCTCCAGGTCCCATTTTTCTTCTTGTCTGCACTCTGCCTTGACTGCCCCATATAGCCCCTTGAGGTGTGCCATCATATACTTCCTTCAGGAACTGCGAGGAATAAAATTCTCTATTATAACTTCTCTTGTTGTGTTGATACCCAACTAACCACTGGGCAACCTGTGCTCTACTTAACAAATGTTAATTTAACAAAGTCAGAACAACATGGATTCCAGATCTTCTCCTGGATATAAAACTACTAAAGGGGAATACTGAAAATAGAAGAGAAGCAGGTATAAAATATCTATCCTGAAAGGGGGGTTCAGAAGAAGTGGACACCATGCATATGAATGAACAAATCCAAGTACAGCTCAGAGGACTCAGGAAAGGTGACACTCAGTGAAAAATCTGCTACTTACCATAGAAAACACAAGAGCAAAGGCTGTGTCATTGTTGTGAACCTTGACTACTAACACAGTGAGATAGCTAGAATACACAATCCTGTTTCTCCCATCATCCCTGAACTCAATCAATTTCTCATTGCTGTCATAGCAAATGGTAAAATATTATTAACAAAGGGATGTTTAGAATAGATATGAAGTTACTTCTTGGTAAATGAATTAGGCCAAACAATCCCATTTTTATAAACAAACCCATGTGACTTTTCTGATAACACTATGACCTATTCCAAGGCCTAGTTCAGTGAATTTTGTTTATAGATGAGGAATTTATTCCTTTATAATAACAGATCCAACCTTACTCAGCCAAAAAAGGACCAAAGTCATTACTTGAAATTTTTATAGAAAACAAACAAACAAACATGTGGCACTTTTATTTGTTCATAATTTAATAATTTTAAACAAACATTTATTGAGTGTTTCCATGTGCCTGGGTATTGTACTGGGTGCTGGAGCTTTAAGAATAAATAATCAGACCCCGTTGCTACCCACAGGAAACTTACAAATTTCTGTGGGAGAAAAATATATGAAGGATAAATTATATAGTGGTGTGCCATGTAATAAGTAATGTACCTGGTGGCATTCAGGGGCACCTACCTCTGAATGAGAGGAGGGAGTCAATGATCAGTAAGAATGCCATTGAAGGGATGAACCTAGAACTGAGAACTAAGGCATAACTTGGAATTCTCCAGGAAAAAAAATATGTGCAAAGATACATAAATGTGAAAACATATACTTTATTCCTGGGACCAGCAAATAAGTTTGCACAACTGAAATATATTGGATTTATAAAGGAAAGAGCCAAATAATAATGATAAAGTTGGATAAGCAGCTATGATCCCAGATAATGAAAAGCTTTTTATAGATTGCACAAGCAGGGTCCTGTGGCTGATGGGAAGCTGTGATGCTAAGAACAAGATCTCATTCAAATTTCTATATCGGCAGCTGGATGGATGATGACATGGAGGGAAAGAAGCTAGAGGTAAAGTAACTGTAAGAGGCTGGTGAGATGCTCCAGAAAAGGAGAGGGTGCTGGCAAGAAGGAACGCAGTGATGTAGCCATGAAGTGAAGAAGCAGATAGGAGAGGGCTTAAGGAGATGGAATCAGCCGGGCTTGCTTTTCAGTTGATTTGTATAGTGAAGAAGAGAAAGAATAAATGAAGATAGAGGGAAAAAAATAGACAGTACAAACTTTTTACACCTAAAAAAGTCTAAGGTCACAATGCATAAAAGTTTGCTATGTGGCAAAGTGGCACTTTAAAGAAAATATAGTGGCATAAACATATTTATTAGAAAATAAGTGTCTGGATAATAACTAAACAAAACTTTAAATTTAAAAATTAAGAAGGTGGCTTAGTCCCATTTTTTTTTATTTTCTCCTTAGTTTCTTTTGCCCTAGAAGATGTATCCATAAACATATTGCTATGAGAGATGTCTGAGATTTTTCTGCCTATGATCTCTTCTAGGACTTTTATGGTTTCACAACTTACATTTAAGCCTTTTATCCATTTTGAGTTTATCCTTGTGTATGGTGTAAGTTGGTGGTCTAGTTTCATTTTTTTTTTGCATGTACCTGTCCAATTTTCCCAACACCAATTATTGAAGAGATTGTCTTGACACCATTGTATGTTCTTGCTTACTTTGTCAAATATTAATTGCCTGTAATGGCATGGGTCGATTTTTGAGGTTTGTATTCTATTCCATAGATTTATATGCCTGTTCTTGTGCCAGTACCAGGCTGTTTTGATTACAGTAGCTTTGTAGTATATCTTGATATTTGATGTGATCCCTCCAACTTTGTTCTTCTTTCTCAAGATTGCTGAGGCTATTTTGGGGTCTTTTTCTGGTTCCATATAAATTTTTGGAGAGTTTGTTCTAGGTCTGTGAAATATGCCATTATTTTAACAGGGATTACATTGAATCTGTAGATCACTTTGGGTAGTATGGACATTTTAATGATGTTAATTCTACCAATCCATGAACACGTTATATTTTTCCACTTGTTTATATCTTCCTCTATCTCTTTTTTCAACATCCTGTAATTTTCAAAATAAAGGTCTTTTACATCCTTAGATTATTCCTAAATATCTTAATTATTTGTTGTAATGATAAATGGTATTGCTTGTTTAGTTTCTCTTTCTGATTTTTCATTATTGGTATATAAAAATACTATCAATTTCTGTGTGTTAATTTTGTATTCTGCTACATTGCCAAATTCATTTATTAAATCTAGTAGTTTTTTTGGTGGAGTCTTTTAAGGTTTTCTATGTACAATATCATGTCATCTGTGAATAATGAGAATTTTAATTCTTCCTTGCCAATTTGGATGCCTTTTATTTCTACTTCTAGTTTGACTACTGTGGCTAGGATCTCTAGTACTATGTTGAATAAGAGTGGTTAAAAAGGACATCCCTGTCCTGTTCTGTTCTTAAGGGAAATGGTTTTAAGCTTCTACACAGCAAAAGAAGCCATCAACAAAATGAAAATGGAGCCCACTGTATGGGAGAACATGTTTGTCAATGATACATCTGATAAAGAGTTAAATCCAAAATACACAAGGAACTCATACAACTTGACAAAAGAAAGATAAACAATTTAATTAAAAATGGACAAAGGACCTAAACAGACACTTCTCCAAATTGAACATACAGAGGGCCAAAAGACATATGAAAAAAATTTCAAAGTCACTGATCATCAGAGAGAAGCAAATTAAAATGACAATGAGGTACCACCTCACCTGTCAGAATGACTACCATCAACAAATCAACAAATGACAAGTGCTGGCAGGATATGGAGAAAAATGAACCCTAGTACACCTCTGGTGGAAATGCAGAATGGTGCAGCCACTATGGTAAACAGTATGTAGTTTCCTAAAAGAACTAAGTATGGAACTGCCATTTAACCCAATGATCTCACTTCCAGAAATATATCCTGAGAGACCTAAAACATCAACCAAAAAGAATGTATGCACGCCTATGTTCATAGCAGCATACTTTACAATAGCTAATATCTGGAAACAGCCCAATTGCTCATCAGTAGATGAGTGGATAAAAAAGCTGCGGTACATTTATACTATGGGATACTATGCAGTAGTAAAAACAAAGGATCTTTTACCCTTTGAGACAGTATGGAGGGACCTGGAGAGTATTATGCTAGGTGAAATAAGCCAGTCAGAGAAAGATAAGTATCTCATGATCTCACTCATATGTGGATTCTAATGAACAAAATAAACTGATGAATAAAATATATCCAGAGACATAGAAGCATGGAACACACTGTGGAATCTCAGAGGGAAGGCGTGGGAGGGTGGGTGGTAGGAAAGAGATCAACCAAAGGACTTGCATGCATCTACACATAATAATAGGGCAATGAAGACCTGGAGTGGGGTATGGATGTGGGTTAGAAGAGGTCAAGGGGGTGGGGGGGAAAGGGGACATATGTGATACTTTCAACAATAAAGGTTTTTAAAAAATTAAGGAGAAAAATATTTAAAAACTTTAAATAAATTTGAAAAAAATAAAATAAAGATGTTTAAAAATAATAACCTTTAAAAAAATAGTTATTTAAAGCATAAGGATAGAAGGGAGGGGGAGAGACAGAGAGAGAGAAACACTGATGTGAGAAAGACACATTAATTGGTTGACTCCTGAACGTGCCCCGATAGGCCCAGGATCGAGCCTGCAACCAAGGTATGTGCCCTTGACCAGAATTGCACCTGGAACCCTTCAGTCTACAAGCCAGTGCTCTACCCACTGAGCCTGCATTTTTAATATTCTTTTTTCTTCATTCTGCTCCTCCACTCAGTTTCACATCCCTTCACAGCTGTCACATTATTGACATTAATATCATCTCTGGAATTCATAAATTAATACCTTTCAAATTCTTCCCAGGATACACAATTAATGTATTTTAGTGTTTAGGCAAAATCATTAATAATCCTCTTTAGAAAAAGAAGATAGTTCAATTTGTTGTGACTATCTGTTATCTGTCCAGAATGAAGTTGGGCCAATGTTGATCACTGGTTTCCAGTAAATATCTATAATAATAAAAGTGTAATATGCTAATTAGACAAGAGAGCCGAACTACCTTCCAGATGTCATTCCGGACATCCTTCTAGACTAAACTACGGTGGTGGGGCCGAGGCAGAGGCTGTTAGGGGCAATCTGTCAGGCAGGCAAGTGTTTAGGGGTGGTCAGGCAGGCAGGCAGAGTGGTTAGGGGTGATCAGTCAGACAGGTGAGTAGTTAGGGACAATGAGGCAGGCAGACAGAGTGGTTAGGGGCTATCAGGAAGGCAGGCAGGCCAGCAGTTAGGAGCCAGTGTTCCTGGATTGTGAGAGGGATGTCTGAGGTGTCCCGGATTGCGAGAGGGTGAAGGCTGGGCTGAGGGAACCCCCTCTCCCGTGCACAAATTTTGTGCACAGGGCCTCTAGTTACTAATAAGGCTACTTATAGGAACTATCCACCATTCTTTAAAATTGATCCTGATTATAAGATTGTTTTAAATTCAGAGCTTAACTCAGTATTTTTGACACAGAATCACTTTTCAAAATTTTATTATGTATTTTAAACCATCTACATTTTCCTGCTTCTCTTTCTTGAAATTGGACATCTTATTAATAAACCTCTTCAGAATTGTCCTAATATTAATGCAAATCTCTTCACTGAATTTTCTCAACATTCCCAGATGGGGATCTGTGCTGATACAACTCTTCATGCAAAGTGAATGACATAAAAGTGATTGAGAAAATGTATTAGTGATGCTTATGAGTTTTGTTAATCAAATGGTAAAGAATTAACTGTTTTTCCTAAAAGTTAAGAAATAAGGGTATATAGAAATGCTTGTGTAGAAAATCTTCTATCTTTCTCAGACCCCTCATAAAAACATCTGAACTGTAATACAAAGTAGGAGATAAAGTAAAAAGGGGTCAACAGGGGCTCTGCTACTAAGCAGCTGCACAATCTTGACCAAGTCTCAATTCACCTCTTTGGAACTCAGTCCCTAAACACTTTATTTTTAAAGCCATCATTGTGGTCATCTATAAGGTTTCCTCAGCCCTAATAGGATTCTGATTTCAAACTGATTTTATTTCAGATGACATTTATTTTAATTTTTCAAAAATTGTGAAGCAAAAGTGCACACTAGTTGGGGGTGGTAACTATATCAGTGCCTTTACATAAACATTACAGAACTACTATCAGGAATTTTAAAATATAATATATGGAAAAGCATCTTTCAACTGTAAAACATAACCATTAAAGTGTTGTTGTTTTTTTCCTAAAATTAAATCCATTTTGTTTCAAATTAAATCCATTCCTTGCAGAGCCATTAAATAGAAAAGAGATTCAGAAGTCGTCATTCTGGATTTTTTCATCTAATTAACAGGTATTTTATGTTACAGGTCTGACTATAATCTGCCCTGAGTCAGATTATAGATAGGGTTATAAGATTTTCAGTTAGAAAAAATTACACATATATACACACACCTCATAATATTTCAATTAAGTAAATATACCCATTACTTATTAAATTAATTTAAAATAAAATGAAATATATTTTAAAATGTAAAACTACCGAATATAACCATCTGTCAACATCAAAACTTTCTATTTATTATTGCTTTACCACAGACTAAGCCAAGGGGAGTTGAATTACCAACAAGTGAGGTCACAAGCACTTCCTGACCTGAATCTAGAAATACAAAGTGCTGACAGGAATGTAGTTTGAACAGGAAGTACAATGACTTCCATTAATTAACATGTTTTAAGCTTGATTTTATGTTCTGCATGAGAGAGAATTTCTATGGTTACCTTCCTTTCAGGGGTTGTCCTACCTCATCACTCTCTTTTGCACTGTCAATGGTATGAAATAACCTGGAGTCACCATTAACTGCTGCTTATGTGTCAGGGTACAGCCCCTATTATTCTACATGAGATTTCCCTTGAGAAATGAGCCAGCAGAAGAAGTTGACATTTGAATAATCTGAATATATATAATTTCTCACCACAGGCTCAGGAAATCAATCTAACAGTCAAATACAAGACTTTATTAGAAGCTGCACTGAAATGGCTATAGGAAAATAAGACTCAAGTTTGAAGGAAATAATTTCCTCATTATTGATTTACTCAAATAATGCACAGCTGGGACCTTAAAGAACTGATTAAATTCTTTATGTTTGGAGCATCCTATAATCAGTACTCGGAGCATCTCTAGGTTACCACAGGGAAAGTTCTGGAACTTAAACTCCTGGGAAGATAAATACAAAATATTAAATGTTTGTGAACCAAAGTGAGAAGGAACCCTTTGAGCATCACAGTGTCCTGGATTTTCCAAGCAATATGTGTGGTTCTGCTAAATAAAATTAGAAGTATCTCTGATGCAGAGCAGTCTTTCTGTGGGGAAGCATGGGACTTGGTTGGAAAGCTGGTAAAGAGAAATCTCCGAAAGTTTGGAACCTCCAGAGGGGACTGGCCTGAAGGTGGCTGCTGTTGCTTGGACTTTTCTAAATAAGTTTGAGCCCCCAGGCGTTTTACTGGAAACTTTATGTTTAGTCTTTAGATGTCCTTGCTTAAAGGACAAAGCAGACGCATGTGCTTTCTCAAGGATGCTTACCCTGCTGATAGTATCTAATAGTTAATTTTAGTTCAAGCTGTTGTTACAATAAAAGCCTAAGGAGACAGGTGAATGGGGCTATTTGGTTTCTCAAGTCAAGCAGGCCCTCAGCCCTCTCTTTCACAGAAACCTGTGTCAGAATAATCATTCATCCATCGCTCAGGGTCTGCTGGTAAGTCCTGGCATTTTTCCTTGTTTTTTTTTTTTTGTTGTTGTTTTTGTTTTTTTTTTTGTTTGTTTTTTTTTTGTTTTTTTTTTGTTTTTTTTTTGTTTTTTTTTTGTTTTTTTTTTGTTTTTTTTTTGTTTTTTTTTTGTTTTTTTTTTGTTTTTTTTTTGTTTTTTTTTTGTTTTTTTTTTGTTTTTTTTTTGTTTTTTTTTTGTTTTTTTTTTGTTTTTTTTTTGTTTTTTTTTTGTTTTTTTTTTGTTTTTTTTTTGTTTTTTTTTTGTTTTTTTTTTGTTTTTTTTTTGTTTTTTTTTTGTTTTTTTTTTTTTTTTTTTATTTGGGGAGGGGAAACCCGCCACAGCGCCTGGGAGCTAAAGGGAAACCCGCCACAGCGCCTGGGAGCTGAGGGGAAAACTTTCCTTGTTTGTTTTATTCTCAAACCCCTTTTGCTGATTTATAGTGGGGAAGCCTCCGATTAATACTCAAGTGTATATACAAGGAAATGCTGTCACATGTCAGTGAAGCATCTACTGTTTGATGTATAAGCTCCCTTCAAACACTATCACACTCAACTATCCTCAACATAGTGGCACAATTACTGTGCCAGTTTAGGGATCAGACCTAAACTGGCAGTTGGACATCCCTTTCACAATCTGGGACTGCTGGCTCCTAACCGTTCGCCTGCCTGCCTGATCACCTCTAAAACTCAAGCTTCTTCCTTTTTATTTTTAAAATTTATATTTCTTCTTTATTTTTTATTTTAAAAGTCAAGCTTCTTGAGAACATGAGGCATTTAACATTATTCCATATTCCTTAAAGAGAGCTAAGCATGGTAAACACAGCAAATACTTAATTCTTATGGGCTTCTATATAAACACTTTTCAACCAGGAATGTTTTAATAGACAGTCTCCAAAAACTTGAATTGGAAAACCTAAAAGTAGAGTGCTCAGATTTCAGGCATCAGGTGCTATTAGCAGGATTTCTATCCAAATTATACTCTAATTCTTAGCTCTTAACAATCTGGACAAACTGCCCTTCACTGTCCCCAAAGTTTCTTATTCGGCACTATCCCATTTCTCCCCCTTTATTTTTTTGAGTTCAATGTTTTATATCCACATCAGTATCAATGTACCATACAAAACCCACCTTCCAGCTTAGCTGGGCAGGCAGGAGGGGGGTCCATGGCAGCATAGAAAACCAGGATTCTTGTCCCAAAAGAGGAGAAAATGGGTTTACAGTCAAGGAAACAAAATCAGAACTCAACATTATCAAGGAGAAGCCTTGAAACTGCATCGAGCGGAGGTGCTGTGGGTAGCAGTGCATCTCGGCTGGCCCAGCAGTACCTGCAGCAGGCTTGGTTCCTGGGAAGCCTGGGGTCAGATAGGGCCCAGCTCTTGAGATTATTTTCAATAATTTTGCTTTTGGGGGAGGAGGGCTTCTGTGCAGCAGCTCCATGTGGGGGAAACTGGTGCGGGTTTCACTTCAGGGTTTGGAGGGGAAGTTGGGTCTGTGGGGTGGGACCCGCGGGACCTGCCCGGCCCCAATGTCACAGCTGAGGTTCTTGGAAGTGGCCCAGTGAAGTTCCTTCCTGCCTTCTTCCTGCCTTCACCCCAGGTATATGGCTTATAAAGCAGAGCACCAGGCTGGGGCTGAGCACCCCAGGGGCCTTTGTGAACATAGCAGGTACACAGGCAGGGGAAGCTTGGGGGAACTGTAGGAACTGGTGGGGGCAGGCAGAACCAGGTGAGGGCAGTGTCCATGGGGAAAAGGGGGCATGGGGTGGTGGAGGTATGCTCCTCTAACAGAGACTTAGAGGGACAGAGAATAAGAAAGACAGAGAAGACAGAGATGGGGATAGAAAGAGTGACAGGATGAGAGAGACTCAGAGAAAGCACAAGAGAGACTGAGACAGAGAAAGATTCACAAAGAAGAGAGACAGGCAGACAGAAAGATGGAGTCCTGCTCTGTATGAGTCAGCCGGCTGTGAGGGGGCTAGGGGGGGCTGGGCTCACATGGGATGTGCCAGTGTGATGGTAAGTGCATTGTTGTGTTGCATGAGGGAGGTGTGCTGGTAATGCAGCACCAGCTCCTTCAGAGACCCATACAGGTTGTAGGGCTCCACAAAACCCAAGCCAGTGGCCGAGCGGTAGATGACACAGTGCTTGGTATCACTGCCCACCACCACAGAGCAGGCATAGCAGCCCCACTGGCTACTCTCATGGATGAGGAAGGTATCATCCCACTTGCTGTTCAGCATTTCCTCAGCCTGCGTGGGGTTGATCTTGCCCACATACCAGGTTCGTTCCTTATGGTGGGGGAGGTCATCCTCATCCTTCATCAGTGCATACTGGTCTTCAGTCTCATTTTTGATTCCCAACCACTCATTGATTTTCTTCTGCCAGGCGCCTTTCTGGGTGACCATACCAGGTACTGGTCTTGGATCTTGCGCAGCTGCATCAGGTCTGGCTTCAGGCTATTCATGCGCTTACCTAGGTTGTCAAGGCCTGTATCTGCAGCTCCTTTTCCAGCTTTGTGTGGCTCTGGATCTCAGAGATGCAAGACTTGAGCCGTTCTGAGTTCAGCAGGATCCTCTGCATCTCTTTTTCATTGCCCTCACACGGAAGTGCTCCAGATACTCCTTGCTGAACTTCTCTTGAGTCTGGCCCTGCTCTTGGAAGATCTTGATGGTTTCATTGAAGGCTTCTATTGCGGTGCGCTTCATCTGCAGTTCCTGGGAGGTGCGGGTGGACTCCTCATAGAGCTGGTCGTACTCACAGCTCTTGTCCTCCGCTTCAAACCAAGGTAACAAACTAATTTCCCCCCAGAAGTCACGTCCAAATACTACGAGACTGAGGACTATAGGGCTGACTATGTACATGCTTACTAACAGGCTCACATTCCAGCTCTAGGCGCCCAGGCATCCTCCACAATCCCACAACCCTCTGGTCGCATACTTCCGGTTTTTCTATCTCCTCCTTAAGTAGTGTTTCCTTCAGTCACGTTGCAACATCCAGGACCTCTAGTTGGAGAGGATTTTTCTGTTCTTTTACACTGGAACTATTGGAATCAGTGAAGTTTTGGGAGTACTGCTGCTGCCATGAACATGTCGGTCCTAAGTGCACTCATGAAACAACTGCCCATTCAGTCCACTGCTGGCACCGACCTAGTTTGCAATGAGAAAGGTACTGTGCTGAGCCATTTTCCAATCGGATCTTCCTCTTCCTTCCCCAGCACACTCCAAACCTACCCCGGGCCAACCACCCCAACCCCGCAGACCCTTAAGACCTTCCCCCCTATTTCTTTGACTTTCCCCCATCAAACTTGCACCCTATCATGTTGCCTAGGGGTTCCCCTAACTGCTCCTTGGGGGTGGAGGGCACCCTGGGCAAGGTGCCATGGTGTTCTGGTCTCTGCTCGTTTTGGTTGTCACGGACCCTGGCTTTTGATAGATAGATAGATAGATAGATAGATAGATAGATAGATAGATTACTTAAGCCCTGGCCAGGTGGCTTAGTTGGTTGGAGCATTGTCCCATACACCAAAAAGTTTCAGGTTTGATTCAGTCAGTCAGGCCACATACCTAGGTTGTGGTTTCCATGCAGGAGGCAACCAATCCATCTCTCCCTCTCCCTTCGTCTCTCTCTCTAAAAATCAATAAGAAACATGACCTCAGGTGAGAATTAAAAAAATATATATTTAGTACTTTTAAGAACAAAAGCGTCTTATCTTTTGGCACTATTACAATGTTCATTTTATTTAAAAATGCAAACTATATCTTAGACTTCCAATACCAACAAGACAGAGTAGTCTTATTCCTTCCAGGTTCTCCCACTTAAAATTATAAATCTTGAACATAACACAACAAATTGGCATAGAAAGAGGCTGAAAGGTGGCAAAAGGAAGATTGTGAGGGGCCTCAGTGCTAAGGAACAACAATGTGAGTCCCCTGGACTGCCTTCTCACACCCAGGTAAACTGCCAACAGACAGGAAAACTGGCCCCAAGAAAAGCCTCTTCCAGCATTGGAAGGACTTGGAAAAGGTGGCCTACCAACCGAAAATCTTTCTGGCCATGTCCACCCTATTCCAGCTAGAAACCAGGGAAAAACACATGGCTCCCGGGTTTTAGCACACTGACCAGGGAGTGGATCTTCCTCCTCTCTGCCTGATATGGTAGGTGCGGATTCCATTGCCAGTGCACAGAAAGCTGACCTTTCCACCTGGCCTGCAGAAACAGGCTGTTCCTACACTCCCCCGGCCTGGGCAGTATCAGCAGTGTGACAGCCAACGTGGTATCCACATCTGCCCAGCAGCAAAGAAAGTTAATAAGGGTGTGGAAGGCAGGAGGCTTCACACACCCCCATGTCAGCAGGGCCCAATGGGGAGCTGAGCTGTGCCCCAACTCAGCTACAAGTGGCGAGTCATGTGAGCTTGCCCCTTTATGGTGGCAGCAGGGCTCAGGTATAGGTAGTGCTAGTGAAGTGGTGCTAGTTGGTGCTCTGTTTTCATCAGGAAGGTGTCAGTAGGCTGAGGAGGTAACTGAAGTTCCACCACCCACCTGCAGCAAGGCCCTGGCAGTCAGGCTGCATCCTGCTGGCCTGGGGTTGGCTAGACTCACAGGAGGCTGAGCAAACACCCCTCTGCCCTTCCCACTGCACCTCAACAAGGAACAGCCTGCTAAAATAAGAATATTAAATAGTGTCAGGATTTTCCTCATATAATCTCCATTGTGTCCCAATCACTTATCTGATAAAGACTAGGTATAGAATATACACAAAACTCTCCAAACTCAGTAATAGAAAACAGCCAATGCATTGAAAATTTACATATCTTAAGAGGAACTGAGAAAATTAAAACATGAATGAGAAAAGATGGTGCCAAAAGCTGATGCCACATTGAGAGAATCAGACGACATGAATTCTTGTTGCAAGGATTATTATACAAGCAGTCATCCTATATAATAAAAGGCTAATATGCAAATAGACCAAACGGTGGAACAACCGGAACAACCAAACAACCGGTTCCTATGATGTGTGCTGACCACCAGGGAGCATGTGCGGAACATGGCAGGCGTCGGCCCCAGTGGGATGGTAGAGCAGGTGAGCGGGGGCATCAGACCAAGGCAGGGCACTGGTCACTGTCATCAGGGTGAGCTTCTGGTGGTTACTGAAAATTCTTTGCTCCCTTGCGCCATGGTCCCACCTGGCACTCCCACCTGCTGCTGGCGCCGGCCCTGCTCGCACCTGCTGCAGTGGTCCCACCCGGCACTCGCACCTGCTGCTGGCGCCAGCCCTGCTCGCACCTGCTGCCGGCGCTGGAGCCAACACTCACACCCACTTTGGGTGCCTGGAACCTTCCCCAATCGCTCAGCGCCATCTCCCCTCAGGGCTTCTCCACCTCCTCCTGCTCCTGAGGGGAGACTGGGCCGGCAGCCGCCGCTCGCACCCACAGTCAGTGCCAGAGCCACTGCTCACACCTGCTGCCAGTGCCCTGCACCGGTCCTGATCACTTGGCACCATCAGCGGGTGTGAGCGCGTGGTGGCTGCCGGCCCCAATCACCCCTGAGGGCTTCTCCACTTCTCCCTGCTTCTGAGGGGCGATTGTGGCCGGCAGCTGCTGATGGCACCGGCCCCAGTTGCTCCGTGCCTTCAGCAGGTGCGAGCTGCGCTGTCAGTGCATGGGAGTAGCAGGGCGGGAGCAGGGCTGCCAGCAGACAGGGGACAAGAGGCCGCAGCTGGAGGGGCCAGGTGGGGGATGGGCCGAGACCCACCCCTGTGCCTACCACAGCCTCGCGGCCCACAGTTCCTTTCAAGGTGCATGAATTTGTGCACTGGGCCCCTAGTAGTATAATAAGCTTCAACAAGGGGCACAGTTTTGTATGCTTCCAGGTAAGTTGGTATCAATTCAACTACATTATTAGAAATTTAGGATGTTAATTATAATCTCGAGGGTAACCACTAAGAAAATAAATAAAAATATACAGAAAAGGAAATGTGGAAAGAATGAAAACAGTACTCTAGAAAAAAAATCAATTAAAGACAAATGAGGAATTGAGAAAGAAAAGGACATAAGACAAATAGGAAACAAAGAGCAAAATAACAGAAGTAAGTCCTGTATTGGTCAGGGTTCTCCAGGGAGACAGAACCAGTGAGGGTTGAGGGCAGGGGCGGGAAGAAGAGAGATATATGTTGAATTACTATAAGGCTGGAAGTCCTAAGACCTGCCCATGATAAGCAGACACAGAAGAGCCAACAGTGTAAGTTCAACTCTGAAAGGCAGCAGGTTTGAGACCCAAGAAGAGCCCATGTTTCAGTTGGAGTCCAAAGGCAGGAAAAGACTGATATCTTCTTTGTAAGGATTATTTTCTGAAACTTATTATCTTGTCTGGGTAACTGTAAGACATGCTGAAGGCTATATAAAATTCAAAGTTGAGGGACATATTACTAAGATTTGAAATATAAATTAAAAGTGATGCAACACCTTTAAAAAATATAGCAACTCTTCCCAAACCACTTGCACTGACATCTGTACAAAGGTAGAATATGATATTTTCCCCACCTTATCATCTGTGTTCTATTATAATATCTTTTTTATTATCTTAGCTAATGCATATCAGTGATTTCCTATTGGAAACCCCACAACAAATACCCTTCATAAAATACACATTGACTTAGTTGGAACCCCTGAAACCAAACAAGTGGGTTCAGCTGCCTATGGCAGCAAAAGCCAGACTGGTGAGGCAGATTCTGGTGCAAAAGGAAAGAGGTTTAATTCAGTGGTTCTCAATCTTCCTAATGCTGCGACCCTTTAATACAGTTCCTCATGTTGTGGTGACCCCCAACCATAAAATTATTTTTGTTGCTACTTCATAACTGTAATTTTGCTACTGTTGTGAATCATAATGTAAATATCTGATATACAGGATGTATTTTCATTGTTCGCGACCCACAGGTTGAGAACTGCTGATTTAAGTGGTGCAACCTGAGAGAATGGCGAACTCCCACCTCAAGGATCATCTCCCCTTCCTGCTGAAATATGTGGTTCTTCTAGGGAGGGGAGGGCTTTTTTCGATCCACTCATCTTGTTAGCTTTTGGCCACTAGGACTCTGCCCTCTCATTTTCCTAGCTTTTGGTATGCTCAGTGTAAGAACTTCCCCCTGCCATTATCTTGGCAGGAAACATGGAGATGCTCCAACCCTCAGCCTGCCTCCTGAAGCTGGACACAGGACCCACACATCTGGGGGAGCCAGTTGATAATTGTGGGCACCCCAGGATCCAGGTGTGCCCCTGTCCTCTGCACAGTCTCCATGACCCTCCTAATGACTGTGTACAGTAACACCTTCCTGGATCCATCTCCTCCCATCATGACTGATTCATTTTAAAAGTTGTTTAGGATGACCTCTTACAAAGACAGCAATTATTGGGAAAGTAAATCCCTTGGACAATGTTTAGCTTTACACATTTCTGAGAGTGTCCTTGTTGTAGGCAAAAAAAAAAAAAGTTATCTGGTTACCCAACATGAACTTCCTCTCTGACAAGTGATTTCACAGGCTTTCTTTTTAAATCTGCCATCTTGGAACTGGAGAGCATTATGCTAAGTGAAATAAGCCAGTCAATGAAGGAAAAATACCACATGATCTCACTCATTCATGGATAATAAAGACCATTATAAACTTATGAACAATAATAGAGACAGAGGCAGAGCTGCCTTAAACAGATTGTCAAACTGCAGCGGGAAGGCCGGGGAGGGTTGGGGGGCAGTAGGGAGGGGGTAAGAGATCAACTGAAGGACTTGTATGCATGCATATAAACATAACCAATGGACATAAGACACTGGGGGGTAGGGGAGGCCAGGGGATTGTCAAGGGCGGGGGGAAAAAAAGGACACATATGTAATACCCTTTGTAATACTTTAAGCAATAAAAATAAAATAAAATAAAATAAAATCTGCCATCTTGGCTGGTCCCTGTGCACATCACTAAACACTTTAATTATGGACTAATACTGAAAGGGCTTGAATGCCTCCTGTCTTTTCCCCAGAATGATCTGAAGAGTGAAACATACTGAAACAGTGTGTGTCTACAAGGTTACTGCAGGTTAATTACTACCCATGTGAACTTTACTTGGATTTGATTTGATTTCCAGTAACTTCTTTTAGGTAAATACCCAAAGGTAAGCACCTGTAGACAGGCTTGGTACTGTAGGTGTGGTTGTGTCTGCCAGTGAACTCTGCCAGTCCCCTCTGTCTGCCCTGCTCTGAATCTAATCTGCACTGAAATAATGCTTTGTGGTTCACATAGTTCATCCCATAACTGTGTGAATTTTTAATCTGATCTTTAACAAAGAACTCTAATCTATACGGATGAAATTTACTTTCTGAAAGTGGAAATATCTGTATAAGAAAGGATAATAAACTGGCAAGCAAAGTGTGAGTTGTGCTGACCTGGATCCTTTTGTTGTTATGATACCAATTATAATACCCATCAGCCCAATCCCTCTGCAAACTGGTTTTGATTCAAAGGATGAAACTTTGATCCAAAGTTGTCTACATACTCCACCCAGCTGTTGCCTGCCCTCATAGCTGTTCCCTGTTGATTCTCTGTACAATAGAGATGGGTACCAAATGCAGTGATATCATTGACCTCTCAAACTAATAAGAAAGTAATCTAATAGTCTCTTCCTTGAGACAGAAAAATTAAGAGGATATCGTAAAGTCAGTGAGTTCAGACAGAGATACATACTATAAATAATTCAGCCAGATATATAAACTAGTAGTAAATGGAGGAATACCAAACACCATCATCCTGCCTCTTAACATTCTCTTCTTCTCAATCACGCCAGGTCTTGCCTAATAGTAACTGTGGTTTGGTATCCACTGAGTGTTTCTTATTTTCTAAGGAGTCCGCTTCTGCATTCAAAAGTATCCTTGCTACATTTTAGCATTTCCAGATGTCTTGGTAGCAGGAATATTTCATATTGCTTAATTGGCCAACTTGCTGTATATAGTAGCCCTACCCTTCTCCCCCCCATCACTCCACACTCACAACATTGGCCCACACCTTTGCAATTTTAGTGTGTGTTTTCTGACGGTAAGGTACTCCAGAAATAATTTCTACTTATTCAGCAACAATCATCCATCTTATGCATTGTTCAGACAGATCTTCTGCATATATTTCCATTTTCTATCTCATGGGTGCCTCCTCCAGAGAAATGGCAGGGAACAGAATTAGATAAGCTCTGACAAGTCCCATTTTATCAGAACCAGTAAAAATACTTCATGGTAGCAAAACTCTAATAGAAATTTTGTGAACTATCTAAGGATAAAGCTATCTGGTTTCCCTATTTTAAATTATAAATTACTTAGAAATCACTAAGTCTCTTTAGCATAGATAAGTCTCGCACTGCATGTGTGTCTCTGAGTATATTTTATTCACTGCACCTGTCTCAGAACAAAAAAAGTCTCATAACTAGACCCATAAGAATAGCAACCAGGTTATCTTTGCTTTTTGTGCATTGAAGGGAAGAAGAGCAGCTGTTAGATATTCCTAACCTTCAGGAGACTTGTGGCAACAAGGGGATGTCTTTGTACAATATTTCTAAAGTGACTGAGGGGAAAAGATGGCAGCCACGCACATGGTGTGTATTTGCACTTAGAATGTGTTCTTAAAAGATTAATATTTCCCTCAGGACTGATGAGATCTGACCCTGATGGGCCAGATATAACCAGAAGATTATAGAGGTTTGATATGTAGGACAGACAAAACTAAACACATCTCTACTAATAAAAGCCTAGGTGGCCCTTGCACCCTCATGCGACGCCCTCACATCATCATAAGATGGCCGCCCCCACTTCATCACAAGATGGTCACCACACGATGGCTACCCCACGTCATCACAATATGGCCCCCACAAGATGGCCAGCAGGGGAGGGCAGTTGTGGGTGATCAGGCTGGCAGGGGAGGGAAGTTGGGGGTGACCAGGCCTGCAGGTGAGGGCAGTTGGGGGCGATCTGGATGGCAGGGGAGGGCAGTTGTGGGCGATCAGGCTGGCAGGCAGAAGCAGTTACGGGCAATCAGGCAGGCTGGCAGGTAAGTGGTTAGGAGCCAGCAGTCCTGGATTGTGAGAGGGCAGTCAGACATCCCCTGAGGGGTCCCATATTGGAAAGGGTGCAAGCTGGGCTGAAGGACACCCTCCTGTGCATTAATTTTGTGCACTGGGCCTCTAGTCTATCATAAAGGACTGAAATCACTGTGCTTATGTCACTCAGTTAACCAAAGCCTATGTCATCAGCAAAGTGACTGGACTGGGCTTCTGAGACTCCAAGGTTTCCTGTTCCATTTCTCCCTCTCCTCTCTCTTCTAAATTTCTCTCATCTTCAACATTTTCTCTTCTAGTTGTGCAAACATCTCTTGGTTTTTTATTATTCTGTTTTCTAATTTTTTTTTAATTTCTAAAAATATAAATGACAACCATGCCTGAGATTTTCATTCATGTTTTGGTTGTTTTACTTTTAACCATAAACACCCCAGGCAATGTTGATACAGAAAAATCTCTGGAATGTGTCTTTGAGAAACATTGCATTTCTACATGTAAAATATTAAATACCCATATATTTTAAATAAAAAATCAATAAAATAACCAGAGCAGTTCTTGCCTTAAAATAATCACAAAAGACCACTTAAAGTATAAATGGTGATTAAAATACAAACTATTGCATTTCTCCATCTTGAGCAACCATTTGAGATTTGATAAGGAACAAATTACAACTTTTTTTCTCATTATTAGCTTGAAGTCTAAGGCAGGAAAGCATGATTAATCTAACCACTCATTTCTAATATAATATATGGATAAATGAGTGATTAATAACTTAGTAATACAGTCATGAACCACATAATGATGTTTCAGTCAACAACTAAATACATAAACAATGATGTTTCCATAAGATTATAATAAAGCTAAAAAATTCCTATTGCCTAGTACGTTGTAGCCATCCTAATGTTGTAGTACAACACATTACTCATGCATCTGTGTTGAGGCTGGTGTCAACAAACCCACTGCACTGCCAGTTGTATAAAAGTATGATACATACAGTTATGTGCAGTACATAAACCTTGAAAGTGATAATAAACAACTATATTTAATGCATTTACTATACTCCAGTATATTTTTATCATTATTTTATAGTATACTCTTTCTATTTTTTAAATGAAAAGTTTGTAGCCCTAGCAGGGTATCTGAGTTAGTTGGAGCATTGTCTTGACACACCAAGGTTGTGAGTTCAATCCCTGGTCAGAGAACATAAAAGAATCAACCAATGGATGCATAAATAAGTGGAACAATCGGTTGATGTTTCTCTCCCTCTCACTTCCTTCCTTTCTCTCTCTTAAATCAATAAATAGAAAAAAATTAAAATTAAATAAAAAGTTTGCTATAAAACAGTATGTCATGTTATACCAATAGCAGCCTCATACATCTTCTGATCAACATGTCTCTTGGTTGCATTGTTTTCTCTTGTGCTTGACTCACTCTCCTTTTGTTTTGTACAGTAACATGCTGTACAGCATGGTGGCCTAGGAGCTATATGGTAGACCATGTAGTCTAGGTTTATAGTGGGCTACACCATCTAGGTTTGTGTAAGCACATCTGATACCATTGTAATTAGCTAGTTATTAATAATAGAAAAGGAACAAAGGGAAGACCAGACACTATAGACATGTCATTTGGGAAGCTTCATCAGGAAGCTGAAATTTTACACATCCCAGAAACCTCTAGCCCATTCCCTGCAGGTCACTGGGTATGGAGTCCAACAAAGAGGAAGATGGGCACATGCACAGTAAAGTCGATGTGATGTAGGAAAGATGATTGTCAGTCACACCCTGGGACAGAGATAATTCACCAGAGGGGCCAGGGCCAATGAAAATTTGGGAATACACAATCCCCTAGACAAAAAACTTCTCTCTCTCTTGGCTCTCTTGCATTCACTCATGAGGCTCAAAACCATGTGGATTCCATGTGCAATGGACTGATGGACTGTAGCAGGGAACACAAACTATGCTTACCTGATGCTGGACTGGACACTACTCCAACATGGAACAAAAACTCGACACTGGCTCTGATTCTAGCTCTGCTGAACCCACAACTACATTTCTTCGTTGGGGGGAATGAAGGAAAATGGAATCTTGGAAACACAGGGGTTTGAGTCCATAGAAATAACTCTTTCTACAATGCTTCATTTTCCTGTAGGGGCCCCCGGAAATTCTTATTTCAGTGGCATCCAAGAACCCCATTTCCACCAATAATATTATGATGTTCACACAATGATGAAATCACCTAATGACAGATTTCTTAGAAAGTGCACAGCACTGCATGTTGTAGACAGTCCCTCAGCTTAGCAAGGAGTCAGGGATGGGACACTGCTCTTCTGAAGAAGATTCCAAGCAGCTTGAGTATATCTTCCATTTGCTATTCAGGAAAATAATTTTAATACTCTAAAATTAGTTGAAGTTGTAGATAATAAAAGCAACTGTCATTACTTAATCATGTAATATGTACCAAGAAGTATATTACATATTTTATCTCATTTAATTTTCACCACAGCACAAGTAGCAATATTCTTGTTTTATAGATAACTAGAGGTCCGTTGCATGAAATTTGTGCACTGGAGGGGGTATCCCTCAGCCCAGCCTGCACCCTCTCCAATCTGGGACCCCTCGGAGGATGTCCAACTGCCGGATCTGGCCTAACCTGGCAGTCAGACAGCCCTCTCACAATCTGGGACTGCTGGCTCCCAATCGCTCGCTTGCCTGATTGCCCCTAACCACTTCTGCCTGCCAGCCTGATCACCCCCTAACCACTCCCCTGCTGGCCTGATTGCCCCCAACTGCCCTCCCCTGCAGACCTGGTCTCCCCCAACTGCCCTCCCCTGCTGGCCTGGTTACACCTAACTGCCCTCCCCTGCTGGCCTGATCACCCACAACTGCCCTCCGCTGCCAGCCATCTTGTGGTGGCCATCTTGTGACCATATGGGGGCAGCTATCTTTAACCACATGGGGGCGGCCATCTTGTGCAAGGGCGTGACAGTCATTTTGCATGTTACCTCTTTATGATATAGATGACAACAAATCCTTTGTCAGTGCTTTATATATATATATTAACTCATTTTTCCTTCACACCATGGGGCTCCATGGTGGTGTTCTATCAGTATCTCCATCTGTATGGATGAGAAACCAAATCCCAGTGAGGTTAAGCAATTTACCCAAGGGGACAGCTAATAAATGGGAAAAGGGAATTTGAATGGAGGCTGTCTACCTCTCAAGTCTACCTCTAACTGCTGAGTGGTTGCTCTCAAACTGAGGAGTCTATCAGCACCGCCTGAGGAGCCTGTTAAAGCACCACATTTCTAATGCATGAGGCCTGGATGGTGCCAAGAATCTGCATTTCTAACAAATTCTCAGATGGTTCTGATGCTGCTCTTCCAGAATCACACTTTGAGACTGAGTACCACTGCACTAGATGATATTACTTATCAGATTTTCAAAATGCTTTTTCTGAATTCTAGGGTGAAGAAGAAACTAGCTGGAGTAACCTCTGAAACTAATTCAGAGATTAGGCTCACAGTTTCCCATAAGACTGCCCTCATTCAGACACCAGGCCCGACCTTGAGGTTCTCAGGGCCAACCTCATTTCTGAACAACTGGATACAAATTTGGGGGTCTCCACTACCCATTTATGTTCAATAATTCACTAGAATAAAACTCAGGAAAGTGGCAATCTTATGACTATGACTTTATCACAAGAAAAAGATACGAATCAGGACCAATTAGAAGAGATGCTTAGAAGGAGGTCTGGAGAGTCCTGAACACAAAACGCTGGTGTCCACCTCCTGCGGAATCTGAGCACATCACCTTCCTCAGCAATGTGCAACAACACACACAGGATATCGGCAGCCAGGGAAGCTCATGCATCTGCATTTCTAATGAGTTTCTAATAAGCTTTGGTGTCCAGAGTTTTTATTAGTGTTTTATTTCATAAGCATGATTGATGAAACCATTGAATGTGATTGAGTGAAATCTCTTTAGCCCTACTGCCTTCCCCCATAGTGGGGTTCAAAATCCCAACCTTCTAATCATGGTCTTTTCAACTGGACCAGCCCAATCCTAATTCATCTCCTTCATAAAATCTATCAGGGCCCATTCAGAATAACAAAGACACTACTATGACTCAGGAGATTTCAAGAATTGAGAGGCTGTTTACCTCCCAGGAACAGAAAATGTAGATTCTCCAAAGCCTTTATTACACAGGACTGCACAAAGTCAAACCTCTGACAACCAGCCAGTAAGTGTCAGATTAAGTTGCCCCAAATTAAACATTGGTAAGTGGCATGGTTATGACTTGAAGGTGTGTATTTCAGATATAAGCATACAGTGCTCAGAGTAGTTATGTTTTCTAATTTATATTACCTTTTAATTGCAGTGAACCTTCATCGTAAGTTATTAATAAAGTAGGTGATATTTGAGGTCTGGGTGGGGAAGGGAAGGTACAAACCTTGGGAATTGTAAGTTGCCACTGCCAAGACTTCAACTAAATTTCCTTTTTTCAATTATTTATTTCCTATTGCCTCAAAGGATAAATGTCACTATCTTTTTTAGTTTTTATTTGTTTTCTGTCTGGGCAACTCTAAGTACACTGCAACTGGTTAGCACATTACCAGCAAATTTAACTGCCATCATTATCACCAGATACATGCTTCCTTATCTATTTCACCGCACTGTTGTGTATATCAGTGAAGCCCACCTGTGATCTGTGTTGAACAGGGCCTTCAAACATAGGGGCAGCATATTCAAGGGCTAACAATTATGAGTGGCCTGTATCTCACCGTGGCAGTACAGCTTCTTCAGTGCAATTATGTTCTCATTCAGCACCATGGTAAAATAAAGATAAATATAAAGAAATAATAAAGGCTAATATTTATTGTGTACTTACTGTTTTCCACACTATATATCTTACCTCTTCCAAAGATCACAACCACCATAGGAGGAAACTACTATTATTTTCTTCTATTTCAAATGAGTGAACCAGGAAACCAAGTCAGACAGTTTAAGAGAATTGTCAAAGTAGCATATCTTATAAATAACAGACCCAGGACTTGAACCCATATGGTGTGGCTCTGGAACCTATACCCTTGGCCAATGTATCTGCTGTCTCAAATAATAAATATCAAGACCCTCATGCTTCCATTATCACCTGCAAAGCAATTATCTTCATATTTGTGTTACTTTATTTCATTAAAGTATTCTATGTGATGGAGAGGAGTCCATATGGGGGGAAAATCACAGAAGTTGAATGAAAAAAAACTTAATCTTTCCATTGATATTTCTAACAGCTAATATGGGTACAGTGCATCTATTATTACACAGGGGGACTCAAGTGAGTGCCCTATAATCAGTCCTAGACAGTGAGGTCCATGAGCTCAGTGCCTGAACTGCTGTAGCCTCCCTTTATCCTTGGAGGACACATTTTAAGACCCTCCCAAATGGAAGCCTGAAACCACAGGTAGTACCAAACCTTATATATGCTACGCTTTTTCCTATACATACATACCTATGATAAAATTTAATTTATAAATTAGACACAATAAGAAATTAATAATAATAGCTAATAAAATAGAATAATTGTACAATTATACTGTCATAAAAGTTATGTGAATGTGGCATTATTAAGTAAAATAAGGATGATTTGAACAAAAACAATGTGGTACCACAATTGTGGATCCGATAACTGAGACACTACTGAGAAATGGGTGAGGAGAACACAAAGTGTGAATAAGGTGGACCAAGGGATGATTCCCATCCTAAGTGGATAGAGTGGGATGGTGTGCAACTTCATCTCACTACTCAGAACAGCACACAATTTAAATCATGAATACTTTATTTCTGGAATTTTTCATTTAACATTTTCAGATCATGGTTGACCACAGGTAACAACCCACAGAAAGTGAAACTGCAGATAAGGAAGACTACTGTGTTTCCATCTTGTCTACTGCTATTTCAGAGGGTCTATGAAGACTGACTTTGTTTTAATTACAAACAACATCACAAGCATGAAATGGGCTGCCTGTCTGCTCAGGGTGCCATAAAAATTGCCATAGCCTCAGTGACTTACACAATGATCACTAATGTCTCAGTTCTGGAGGCTGAGAGTCCAAGATCAAGGTGCCAACTGACTTGGATTCTGTTCATGACTTGCAGATGACTGCCTTCTCCTTGTGTCCTTTCTGATAATATCTCTTCTTCCCTGAACACTAATCCCATGATGAGGTCATAAGGGCCCTCTTTCACAACCTCATCTAACCCTAACACCTCCCAAAGGCCTCCTTTCCAAACACTATCACATTGGGGGTTATGGTCTCAACTTATGAATCTGAGGATGGGACACAGCACTCAGTCCATAACAATGGTACTTTTCTGTAATCTCTGACCAATGATTTTTATATTCCCAGTGAGATGTGGATGCCAAGGATGTAGTAGGGCTGTCATTGAAAATAATCTAGGGGCATTCACACAACCTGAACTAACAGGATGTCTGTATTTCCCTCTGTGGGGACAGGGGGGTCAGATGATAATTTAAACATTTAGTGCCTCTTAACCTGGAACCTGAGGTTTTTTGATTGATTCTAGAAAGGGGTTGGAACATATTTGTTGGTAGTGAATATTCTGTACCCTGTGAAGTTTGACAAGGAGACTGCATATAAAATGTAACTCCCTGCAACTCTTCGGAGAAAACACTAATGTGTTCATCTCATAAAGAAGTTAGTTGTACACAGCCACAGAGTTTTATTAGCAGCTGTTCCTGACAGGTAATCTTTTTGTTTATTTAGTAGGTCACTGGTTTATTGTGAAGGGTTATAACTCAAGAACAGCCTAATGGAAGAAATGCTTAGGGCAAGGTGCGGTGAAAGGGTAAAAGTTTCTATGCCCTCTGTAGGTACACCACTCTCCCCAAATCTCCACATGTTCACCAACCCTGAAGCTCTGCCAATCTCATCTTCTTGGGGTTTATGGAGACTTGCCACATAGTCATGACTGATTGTCTATTGGTCATTGATTCAACCTCCAGCCCTTCCCCTCTTTCTGGAGGACAGGACATTGGGGTGGCACTGATCAGGGTTGGTACCATTGGCAACCAGTCCCCATCCTTATGTGCTTTACAAATGTCACATCATTAACATAAAAAGACACCTCCCTCCTTCCCCAACACTTAGGGAATTCCAAGAGTTCTGGGAGCTGTGAACTAGGAATTGTAGAGGAAGACCAAATATATATGAAAAATGTATTTTGATCAATGGTATCACCAAATACTGTATGTATTTCTTATAAATTACAGTATTGCAACTACCCCTCATCCAGTTTCAACAATGATTAACATTTAGCTATTCTTTTTTTTATCCCCACCAGAGGATGTTTACTGATTTTAGAGTGAGAGGAAGAGAGAGAGAGAGAGAGAGAGAGAGAGAGAGAGAGAGAGAGAGAGAGGTGAGAGAGAAACATTGATGGGTTGCCTCCTGTATGCTCCTCAATGTGGATCGAACCCCCAACCCAGGTATGTGCCCTGATTGGGAATCAAACACTCGAACCAACTGAGCCACCCATCTAGGGCAACATTTTACTTTTCTTGTTTTATCTATACTATTCCCATTTATTTCCCCCTCCCTGGAATATTTTAAGATATACCTCAGCTACCACATCATTTTATCCATAAAAATTTTCAAATTTGTAATTTTAAAAATATATAATTACAATACTGCCAGGTAATTTTTTAAAACAGTCCTGTGAATCTGTGCTTACATTATCAAGCCATGATTTATCTTCTAATAATGGTACTGTATTAACTGCTTCAGTCCTCATTTAAAGCTCACGTCTAGCATGTCAGCCCCTGCCAATCCTGAATCTGTCTTATTAAAATGGAAGGGTATCACAAATCTGTAATGCTGGTACTATAAAAGTCCCCTGAAGGTTGGCCTGGGAAGCGACAGCTAGTGCGTGAGTTCAGTAGAAGCAGCTTGTGTGCTTCTCTAAGCACAGCAATCCGCGGAGTGCTCCATTCGGCGGTGTTAACACCTCCAAGTGTTTAAGCTAAGTGGAGGGTCCCCTTACATGTGCCTGGGTGATAATGCTGAATCAGAGCCAGCCCTGCTTCTGCCTCTCAGAAAGGTGTGCCGAGGCTTCACAACAGGGCCTAGTAATCTGATGTGTGGTCAGCGTGCCCTCAGCTGACCGGCCACCTGTGCCCCTGGCGCTGATGAGTGAGGCCACACTCAGCTGAGATCACTACTCGATGGGTGACACAGACCAGGGTGTACAACTCAAGTCAGAAACAGTATGCAAGTACAGCTGCATGTGGACTGTGGATACTCACCATCCTGTCTATTAACTATAAGTCCCTTGTCTCAGCCAGTGTCATCTACAGAATGTCATTCATTTCAGTCAAGAGTGGGCATAGTTCCTAGTTTACACTCAGAGGGTTCCTTCGGAAGAAGTGGTCATCAGTTGGCTATGTTAATCATTGGGAGGGATTTCCCTTGTTAATGTTAGTAAGTTGCGTCATTTTCCAGATACAGACAAAGAGGCATCCTCATGGTGTACTTGATGAAAGTCAGGCTGGCCCTGGGATGGGTCTGGGTCACCCGACAGCTGCTAACCTTCTCAAAGAGGCTCACAGACAACTTGGCTTGTTGGCAGGTGCTACTAAAAATACATTTTCAAGCTTGAAGCTTCTCAAATAATGGACTTTTGGTTTACACATAATACATACATAACCATGTGTTCAGAAAAGTGCCTGGCATCTGGCTCTCTGAAATGCCAACACTTGGTCTGGCAATGTGGACAGGAAGAGGGCATTTTGCTGGCTCCCAGGGGAACATGCTGATGCATTAGTGCAAATGTAGATTTTTGGGTGATCACACTGTCCTGCCAGAAAAGTCCTGGGAAAACTGTTTGATGGTGTTGGCACAGCTGAGAGTAGCCACAGATAGCTCTGTCTTTAGGTCAGTGGCAGTTTGGGGGCAGTGGTCATGGCCATTTTCAGTGTTCTGTGATGAGGGGTGCACCTGCTCACCTATGCCATGGAAATAGAGTCCTCAAATTTCTCATGCAAACATGGGTGCAAAATAGAGTGGTTGGGCCATATCGTCTCAATTATATCTCCCACCCCCCAGAATGCAGCCTCTATGAAGTGTGAGAAATGGCTTCTTGCTCTGTACAGTTCAAATCCAAAGTGAGGAGCCCTCAAGGCTGTAACTGATAGCCATGACTCCTAGCTTTCTGTGCCATGAGTGGACCCTAGTATCTTCCCCACTGTGGTTCTCTAGCTGTAAGGATGCCAAGCTGCTCTCTTCTCGAGCTGAATATAAACACAGGAAAAAGGGAAGGGAGGCTCAGAGGTCAAACGTTGTATCTGAGAAGGAAAGAATGGGAAGGAAGTGAGATCATTTGTGCTTGGGAGATTTACCTTCTGCAGAAGAGCCTAATTACCACAGAGCCTTATTGGGGGAAGTTTTTAAAAGTAAGCAAAGTGTTTAACTGAGCTACAGATATAACCATATCTGGAGTAGTCCTTACATAAGCACCGTTAGCTTTATCCAAGAGGAAACAAGTGAAAAAGCATGTCTTCTGGGTGTCTGCTCTCAACATGAGGAAAGATATGCTTCTATTCTGCTTATAGGGATAAGGTAAGAAGAATTTTGTCCTGATGTGTTTAAGAATAAAAGATTATAATTTCAAATTTTCCATTAGGTTTTTCTATTGCTACAAGTGGACAAATCTTTATTTATAGAAGGACATATTTTTAAACATATAAAGTAGGCCCAGAACCTACTCCTAGGAGTGGAGGGGGAGCATCCTCACGTAAGAAGGTGGAGGAAAGTGTCACAGACATGGCTGGAGAAGCAAGAGAAGAGATGCTTCAGTACCATGGGGAGACCAGGCTCAGAGGAGAGAGAGCCAGGGAGTAATGCTGGGTGAGGGTGAGTGAAGAACTTCCCAGAATAGTAGACTCAGCTTTCCATGATGAGGTCTCTCTCTGACCATGTCAGGCTCCATTCTGCATTTTCCAAACGTTTGGAAAGAATCCACTACCACGTAGCCTTGTAGCAGAGCTGCTAAGAGAGAAAAAGCAAATGGGGTGAATGTCCAGCCTCCTGGGGACACTCCCCTAACTTTGTCCCTGCCCCTCACTCCCTCACCAGGTACTCTGGTTCCCAACCTCCTCTCAGTTTTGCAAACACAAAAACCTTATGCCCTGCTCAGGGCCTGTGCCATTTCCTGGCCCTTCATCAATCAGGTTTTCTCTCCTACATCACCCCTTCCAAACAGCTTCCCTGAACCCCCCTATTTTGGAGAGCCCACCCCAACTTTCTGTACCAGGTCTACCCTCTCTTAGGTCATTTGCACCACTTGTCATTACCTGAAATTTCTTTGCATATTTATGTTTGTTTGTTTGTTTGTTTATATGTTCACATCTGTATCACCAATGCCTAATCTCATTCCCTGACTGTCCACCAAATAAGTCCAGAAAAAATCACAACAGTGACAAGCTAAAACTGGAATAAGAGCATGGTGAGGTTGCAGAGGAAGGTAATAGCAAGCAGTAGTTTAGCACAGCTTAACCCCCAAGAACCCGCAGATGTTAGATATGTTAGGAAAATGCTATTGAATTAATTTGAATTTCAATATGATCTTCATTTGACCTCAGACAAATAGAGGACTTGAGAACTTATAGAATCCATATATTTTTTATTTCTGTCCTGGACTTAGCGCCATTTTATCTATCCAAGTCTTTTGCAATCTCATCCAATTCTTAATGGGAATGGCTATTTGCTTTTATTATTTTATGTATGTATGGTTTTCTATAGTCACATTTGTTTAATAACATTTTCAAAGCACTTACTACATGCCAGGCCCTGTTCTAAGCACTCACAAAATACTATCCTTTATCATAATCCTAACAGGTAATTACTATTATCACCCCTGCTTTATAGACGGTACAACTGGTATAAATATTTGACTTAGAACACAGAGCTCATTAGTGGCAGGAAGGGTGGCTCCAGAGTGTAAACATTTAAGTACAATATTAGAACACCTCTACTATTGATCTATGCAAACAGCATCCAATCTAGAAACACACACTGGTGTTAAAATGTGGCCTTCCTTTCAATTCATCCCCAGAAGACTAGCAAAATGCTACCTATGATCAAGAACCACACTCCTGAATGTTCCATCCTGAGGGGTTCCAGGATGCCAGGCCAGTTGATCATCCTAATAACAGATGGTGGACTGAGTGTGGTCTTAGGTTAGACAGAGCCATAGTTTGCTGCTTGTTCAATATGCAATGGAAATTATTGCACAAGTACGACGTTATTTCACCTGCGACATGACCCTTGGACCTCTTACTAACATCTTGTCTGTTGAGACTAACACCAAAGAAACCCCAAGGATGCCCTTCACATTCACATCAGTAAAGTCAGTAAAGGAAGCACATTCACTAAGTTAATGGCAGAGCTCACTTTAATGCCACCTAACTCTGAAAAGACTATCAAGTCTCTTAACAAACCATGTTATCCTGCCATTTGGTTGTTATAATTACTCAGAGTTTGACCAGATGGTGAATAATTTCTAAAGTCAGACCAGGTGTTCAGGAAACAGAGATAACAGCAGAGCAGATTACTGTGGTGAAACTAACGCACAGCACTGAGCAGCGGCAAAGGGCGCTTCCAAGAAGACAGTGAAACAAAGGCAAGTCCCCGCCGGATGCCGCTCAGTGGCTGCAGCATCGTTCTGTGCACCAAAAGATCACATGTTTGATCCCCCGTCAAGGTGCATACGGGAGGCAACCAATTGATGTTTCTCTCTCACACTGATATCTCTCTCTCTCTTTTTTTTCTCTCTCTCTCTCTCAAATCAATAAACATATCCTTGGGAGAGGATTTTTTTTTAATGTACAAAAAATTGATATTTAGTGAATATCAGGCTGAATAAAGGCAGGTGTGAGAAAGGAGTGTTTAATTCCACTGTTTCTAATGCCCAGTTTTCTGTTAATCACAAAGGCTTTCACAGGTGCAAAGTCTATTTGAGGCTTGAAAAGAGAACTGGCAATAAACACATAGAAGGATTCAAAATTAGCACCAATTGCAGGCTGTGTCAACTCAAATAAATATCAAACTGGGATGCAGCCTGACTTCTCTCACATTCCTGTTTCAGACATAGGAGGATGGATTTCATGGCCACAGCTGGAATCCACCCGGTACTTCATTGATTCTCAAATGAAGATTTCCCACTAGGCAATCTTACCAGCTTCCTATCCCCAGTTCCTAAAGGGATGACCTAACCAATATTTGGATTCAACCAAATATTAAGAGAGCTAATTTGTTGAAGACTTATCTAGAGTGACAGAATACAGGAAATATATCTCTAGACTCTGTTTGGAAAAACTATTGACAAACTATAGAACACTCTACATTTTTGGTAAATAATCATTTTAAACAATTATTCTAATAAGCTGATGGTTAATTGAAGTCAGTCAGCCTTGGTTCCAATGCCTGCCTCTAACACTAACCAAGGTAACTGGATGCAGGGCCAGCTGTTAGCATGTTGAAACTCTCAATAAGTTTTTAACAAAGGACCCACCTTTTCATTTTCCACTGAGCCCTCAACTTATGTAGCTGGTCTTGACTGGTGAGCTATTTAATCTCTGAATCAGTTTCATTACCTGCAAGACAAGACTAGAGACCGCAAGAAAACAACAGTGCCAACACCTTGATCTTAGGCTTCCAACCTCTGGAGTCATGAGAAAATATACATCTGTTGTCCGTGCCACCCAGCTGTGGTACTTTGTTCTGGTAGCCCTAGCAAAATCATACCGTCAACTCTCAAATGTTTATTCCCAGATAAGACTTCTCACCAAAATTCAAGATGCATACTCTTGGCTACTTGACATCTTCACTTGATGTCTATTAAACACCTCAAATTTAACATGAGCTGCTCAAGTTTTCACTTCAAAACTTTCTCTTCCCTTATCTTTATTAATGATAATTGCAGGCTTTCAGTGGCTTAGACTAAAAACCTTAGAATTTTCCTTGACTCTTCTGATTTTCAAATTCTCTGCATTCAATCAGTCAGCAAATCCCACAGGTCTGTCTTCACACTGTTCTCTGAACCTGGCTTGGTGCCACTTCCTCACTATTACCGCCTCTCAACCACCTCACCCACATCTCTCCTGACATATTTCAGCTGAACCTTCAGTCTATTCTCAAGCAGCACCATTTTTTTCTGATCATGTGAAAAATTGAAAGTCAGATCACTAACTCTTATTTTTAGAATTCTCCAATGGCTCCCCAGCTCTTTTAGAACAAAAGCCAAAATCCTGACTATGGCCTTGAAATCCAGGCCACCCCCATCACCTTTTTTACTTCAAACACTCCACACATGTTTATGTTCAAAACCTTTGCACATTGCTTTCCCTTTAATATCTTCAGACACAGTTCTCCATCACTTCTTTTTAGGTATTTACATACAAATCAAATTCTAAGTGAGTCCTTCTTGAAAGTAAGGACTAATATAAATTTTAACCACCTCCTAAACACTTCCTATCTGCATTCTCTATTTTACATTTTCTCCTCAGCACTTACTACTTTCCAACATATTCTTCATATTATGGTATCTCTCACACTATAAGCCTAAGCTGCTTTAAGATGGGCATTTTTGTTTGTCTATCCACTGTACAGAATCTACTCCATAGTAGGTTGTCAATAAAAACTTGCTGAAGTAAATTAAAAATATAAAAGATAACTCCTGTTTTTCGATACCCTTAAACCAAATTAGAAGTATAGTCAAATATGACATTGAGACTATGTTTACAGGATGCCCTTGGCAACATACCCTTTCCCTTCTGGACGTGGCCACTTGACTTTTGGTGAAATTCTGTTGGCTTTTAGAAGATATGCTTTATTCTACAAAGAAAATTATGTGTAATGAGATTATTATTCTGACCTTAGAATGTTTGTATCTTTTGGTTATAATGCAAATAAATCTGGTATATCTCAGTGTATCTGTAACTATGTAGCAACCATTCATAACTTTAGTTTCTATTATGCAATTCCAATAGAAAAGTGTTGCAACAACATGACAGGAGTCACCTTTTTCTAGTCTTCAAAAACCATTAAATTGTCCATATTCTCTCCCATGAGGCTTTTCTGTGGTTACCTCAGACTTTCTTTCATTGCATCTATGTTCCCAGAAGGCAAAGGTCTCTTCTGCCACATTCTATTGGTCTAGGCAAGTCAAAAACCTGGGTCAGATTGAAGGCAGTGGAGAAACAGCCTTAAATGGGAGGTGGTGTGTAGGGATTGGAGGAACTTCTGGTTATATTTTGCATATAGTCGTCCATCTGTTCTAAATTATTTATGTTACTTCAGCCTGCAAAACATATATATTATTACAGAGACCCACTTAAACACCATTAAAATTATAGCATTAGACTTACGTTGTGGATCTCTGCCCTGTATTAGGGTCAGATATGGATGAAGATTCTTAAATACATTCATTCTCAATCTAGAGACTGTGAACCAAAAAGATAAGTATCAGCCCCCACACATGTACAGTGCTGAGCTGAGGAGAGGAAAACTTATTAGCCTATAGAAATTCTGTAACACAGTCAGACATGTGACAAGGGCCCACTTCTCTGGAGGCAGGGAATGTTCCTTGAGTATTCTCAGTTCTACCCACCTGGAAGTCATTCTCTAATCCATTGTTCTCTTATGGTCTTTGGCTGTAGCCTCTGAGATGCCATTCTTTAAAAAATATATATATTTATATATTGATTTCAGAGAGGAAGGGAGAGGGAGAGAGAGATCGAAACATCAGTGATGAGACAGAATCATTGATTGGCTGCCTCCTGCCCTCTCTACACTGGGGATCAAGCCCACAACCTGGGCATGTGCCCTGACCCAGAATCAAACCATGACCTCCCAGTTCATAGGTCGATGCTCAACCACTGAGTCATGAAGGCTGGGATGAGATGATATTCTTACTAAAAACTAGTGGCCCAAAGCACGAAATTCGTGCACAGCGGAGGGGGTGTTCCTCAGCCCAGTCTGCACCCACTCCAATTTGGGACCCCTCAAAGGGTGTCCTACTGCCAGTTTACAGGGATCGGGCCTAAACTGGCAGTCGGACATCCCTCTCGCAATACGGGACTGCTGGCTCCTAACTGCTCACCTTCCTGCCTGCCTGCCTGATTGCCCCTAACCACTCTGCCTGCCAGCCTTCTTGCTCCCAACTGCCCCCTGCCGCTGGCCTGCTAGCCCCCAAATACTCCCCCACCAGTCTTATCACCCCAACTGCCCCCCCTGCTAGCCTGCTCGCCCCCACCTTTCCTCCCCACTGGCCTGCTTGCCCCCAACTGGACCCCTGCTGATCTGCTTACCCCAAACGGCCTGCCCCTCACCAGCCTGATCACCCACAATTGCCCTCCCCTCTTGGCCTCTAACTGGCTCTACCTCGGCCCCGCCACCATGGTTTTGTCCAGAAGAACATCCGGAAGGTCTCCTGGAAGGTGTCCCAGTCTAATTAGCATATTACCCTTTTATTAGTATAGATAGAGACCTGGTGCACGAGTGGAGGCTGGCTGGTTTGCCCTGAAGGGGGTCCCGGATCAGGGTGGGGGTTCCCTTGGGGGGCAGGGCAGGCCTGGGTGAGGAGCCTGGGGCAGTTTGCAGGCCAGCCGATCACGCCCCCATCAGGGTGGGGGTCCCCACTGGGGATGGTGCCAGTCTGGGTGAGGGGCTGGGGCGGTTTGCAGGCCGATCACACCCCCATCAGGGTGGGGGTCCCCTCTGGGGGGCATAGCCAGCCTGGGTGAGGGGCTGAGGGCTGTTTTCAGGCCGGCCACACACCCTTCGGGGTGGGGGACCCTGCTGGGGGGGTGTGGCCAAACCCAGGCTCCCAGACCCTCCTTGAGCGGAGGCCACAGCTGCTGGAAGCAGGTATCTGGGATTTATTTATCTTCTATAATTGAAACTTTGTAGCCTTGAGTGGAGCCCACAGCTGGCCAGGGCAGGCTCAAAGCTTGGCTTCCTCCATCACCAGGGGCAACCCAAGCCTCCTGTTTGCTCTAGCTCTGTGGCCGCTGCCATCTTGGTTAGGTTTATTCGCATACTTGCTCCTGATTGGCTGGTGGGTTTGGCTTGTGGGTGTAGTGGGGGGATGGTCAATTTTCATGTTTCTCTTTTATTAGATAAGATAATAATCTATATTTTTTAGCTCCAAAGCTTTCTCATCACTCCCTGCCTATAGGAAGTTGGGTGTTCAGTGACCTATTTTCATTTTTGTGTCTCTGTCTCATTTAGCTCTAATAATCAGAGCTCCACCAACACTTTTCTATTTTTTTCTAAGTTATTTTCAATCAGGTTGGGGTTGAATCAATGCCCCCCAAAACACATCTATAACTCATTTCAAGACTGATCTCTCTCTACTTTAGGCAGAATAGCATCTTTAAGGTTTTTAGAAGCCATTTAGTCTAGCTTAGCAGGTCTAATTCGCATTGGCTTAAATTTATCTAGGTCAATGCTTTAGAAAAAGTGGTCTCCAGACCAGTAGCATCACCTGAGGACTTGCTAGAAATGCAATTTGTGGGCCCCACCCTAAAACTACTAAGTCATAATTTCTCAAGAAAGAGTTTTAATAAGCTCTCCATATAATTTTGTGCACACTGAAGTTTGAAAACCACTGTTGTTCATAAGGTTCTTATAGCCATACCTTTGATTTGGTTCTCATCCAGTGGCTATTTCTTACAATGAGAATAATTTGCAGGCTAGAGAAAAGGGGGATGGAAAATGTTTAGTTTTCCAATTCATCAAGTCTTAGACACAATATTTCCTCTAAATTCTTCTTGCAAGCTGAAAATTTTCTTCTTTAGTTTATCTATCTCCTGCAGTTAACATATCACATGCAGCTAAAAACAACTAACTGATCTTTTTAACATGGCTTTCTGACATCCAAGTTATCTCAGGACACAAATGTTCTACAACTAAATAACTTAAGTTGCCCATTTTTAGCCTTCAATAACAATTTCCTCACAAATTTCTCAGCCTTCATTAACAGTTTTCCTTTTATTTATTTTTTCTTTTTGGTAACAGCTTTTTAACTGCCTCTCCAAGCTGGAGCTATATAATTTGTTTCCAAAGCAAAGGCCACATGTTTTCAATTTTTGACATAGCAGCATTGTACTTTTAAATAGTCAAATCTATTATTAATGATAGAGGCCTGGTGTATGAATTTGTGCATCGGTGGTGTCCAGCCAGCTTGCCCCAGTCGGGGCCAATCAGGCAGGGCTAGCCCCACCCCCGATTGTGGTGGGGGGACAATCGGGGGCAGGGAAAGCCGGGGGAGGGGCATGGGGGTTGGCTGGCCAGCCCCATCCCCTGGTCGAACTCCCAATCAAACTCCCCGTCGAGGGGACAATTTGCATATTAACCTTTTATTATATAGGATCTCTAGTTGTGTACCAATCATCCCAAAACTTAATGTTTAAAACAACTATTTATTTCCTCCCTACTCTCAGGTCAGCCATTTAATCCCAGCTGAACTAAGCTGATAGGTCTCACCTTTATTTGGAGTCCCTTGGCAGTTCTCCTGGAGGCAACTTATAGCCCAGTCTACTTATACATCTGGCAGGTGGCTGGGGCTGTAGGCCGAGAGGACCTGCTCTCTTTCCCATGGCCTCTCTAGCAGACTAGATGGGCTTTCTCAAAGAGAGCTAGGATCCAAGAGGGCAAAAATGAAAATTTCCAATCCTCTTCTGTCTTACTCATATAACTTCATTGTATTCCTTTGATCAATGCAAGTTACAATTCCAATCTAGTTTCAAGGGAATAGAGAAATAAACCACCTTTTGCTGAGAGGAGCAGGAATACCACATTGCAATGGGACCTACATACAAAGACTAGAGAAACCTTTGGTCATATTTCTCAGCATACCACAGTACACTTGGGAAAATTATTTGTAATTAAGTTAATGACCTCTCATATTACCTGGAGCCTCCATTTAATAACTGCAGTAGGGACTTTAACATGTCCAAACCAAGATATCCATGAATAGATTTACCAAAAGCATGGTATCCATGAATAATGATAAAACAATGAGTTAGGGCACAAAATATGGCAAGAGGTGAACAAAAGTGATAGTAACAGTGGCTTCAGAAATGGCAAATCCCAGCATCTCTTAGGTCTCATTTAACCCTTAATTGATTATCTAATACTGAATGCCAAATAATAAGGGAAAGAAAGTTAAGAGAAAGTTAAAAAGTTATCAGTTGATATGAGATGGGAAAAAGCAGAAAGAGAAGGAAAAATAATCTTAGGAACCGTTTAGTATTTGGTCTATTGCAAAACACAGGGAGACGGGTTTGCTCTGAGCGCACTTGTATACACAGGGGTCTAGTAGTGTGAGTCATGCAATTTGGATTCATAAAGGGTTTGAATGAGTGAAGTGCAGTGTCAGAGTCTCCTCTGACCCCGTTTACTTATCCCAATTGTGGGCAGACAACAAATGGCAAAAAATCAACATTTCTTCATTGCACTTGCCGAAATATAGCTGGAACTATGTTTCATACTTACTTGCTTGTTTTTATTGTCAGTCTTTCTTCCAGGGCAAGGACTATTAATCTTTGGTTCAGTCCTGCACCCTGAGTCTACGTCAATGCTTGGTATAAACACTATTTGTTAAATGAAGAAACAAATAATTGAACTGAATGTGCAAGTATGTGGCAATCTTGTGAGTGTAAATAACATTTGCTTAATTGTTGAATTTAAGAAATTAGAAATCAGTATTTTAATTTATAGTCATATTTATTCTCTTACTTGGATCCTGAAACAAATTCTCCTTTATTAGAAAACTAAAAAGCTAAAATAGTCCAGTTTCTTAGTGTTTTCTAACTTCACACATTATATTAATCTTAAGGATATGAATCTTTAGGATTTAGAAATGAGACTGCAGAATTCCCTGAAAGGCTCAGGAATTCTTAAAATCATATTACACTGTATTTTTCATAATACTTTATTTACATCTTTCAAAATAATAATTGGTAACTAAAATAAATAGTTACTTTTTCTAAATATAATACTTTTTCTAAAACTAAAGTTTTAGTGGTTTTATACTAAAAAGTTACAATAACAAGTAAAATTTTAATTACTATATATGGTGACAAAATTATATATTTCAATAATATGTAAAATATCTCCATCTGATTTGGACATTTGATAACAGAAAATATTGAAGCAAAAGAATATAACAGAAAATAGATGTTAATTAAAATTATTAAAAACTGAAATACAATACCACAAATATTCAATATTTAAAAGTGATTCTTAAAGTGAAATTTTAAAACAAAAGACTATTCTATCTGATATTTTTAACCTTGTTTCATTACAAATATTCCAGAATAACAAAAAAATATTTTTCTTTTGTTTTACTACTTCTTTTTAAATATTTTTTGTCAACTTGTCCTGATTTTGTTTCTGCCATTGGAATTGATATTCCTCCAACTAACTCAGATTCATTTCTAATTTTTACATCATAGAATTATTCATATTCTCCATCTTCTCTTTGTATTTCTTCTGTTAAAGAATAAATGACTATGCTAAGTATTCTAAAACTGGGAAAAAAAATCAGAAAACTTAGGTTTCACTTATAAAACACAACATCAGGTTCCCTAGAAAGTTAACAACTATACAGAATCAGGAGTTGAAATTATTTGTTTTCAATACTTATTTCTTGGAATATCACTTGTAGTATAAACTGTACTGTGCATGTAAACTTAATACTTGTTTTATTTGTTAGAATTACTCACCAACAGCAGCAGACCTGGCTTTGAATGCATTAAAAATCACAAGCAAGACTAACATATCAGAGTGTGGTTGCTTCTGTCCCAATCTTCAACTCCTCAAGTCAGCTTCTGACTACTGTGTCAGTGGATTCTTCAGACCAAGTAATTAATGTCCTATGTTAATTGTTAACCTTTAATTCTCACAGGAGAGCTACACTACTCTTTCCTGTTTTCCTATTTTTTTTCCAGAATTTGGGATTCTGGAAAACATAAATTTCCTGAGAAATACTGCTACTGGGCAGTGAAAACTAGGAAAATTTCAGGGCAAGAGAAATAGGTAAACTAGGACAAGAAAGCTAACACAAGGCCAAACAGTGTGGGAAATCTGTAGCCTATTTATAAATAACAAACCATCTTCCCCAAACCAAGGACACTTAAGAGCAAATGGTTAAAAGTCCCCCTAACAAGAGAATGCAAGAAAGGAGGGAGTAAGGGAAAAGGAAAAAAGGGCAGTATTGGCAAGATAAAATTGCCACGTGCTGAGAAGGCCACAACAAAGTAAAGAGGGACCTTGAGAATTAATCTGTACCAAAAGACTCAGTATAAGAGTTTTGAAACCTATAGACAGGAGGGAATATAATTCCCCCAACCCCCACCCAACTGGCTCTTCAGATAAACTGGGTGATGCTCATCTGCACTCTGAGCCAGATGAAGTAGATTTGCTTACCCTGCTTCTTTAATAAATTTGCTTGCTTTAGTTACTTAAACAAATATGCTTTATCACAATTCAATCAAGTCTCTTGTTTAAATTAATTTATATGAGAAGACAAGCATGGGGGGAGGGGGGCAGCCCTCTTCATCTGACTCAGTATGCTGTCCAACAACAACTATTCTGGGATCTTTGGGCTGCCTGTAATAATATGAGAAGATTTTTTCTTAGAAACATTACATTATTTTACCATGTAAAAACCATGATTTTATGTTTTGAAACAATTATTTGGATGGGAGGTTTTTATTTTATTATTATTATTATTATTATTATTACTATTATTATAAAATAAGTCTTTATTGTTCAGATTATTACAATTGTTCATCTTTTATCTCCCAATAGCTCCCCTCCACCCGGTTCCCACCCCATCCCATGACCTTACCCCCTGTCCATTGTCCTCATCCATAGGTGTTTGATTTTTGTCTAGTCTCTTCCCTCCCCCACCCACCCTCTTTGTCAGTCCACTCCCTTTCTATGACCCTGATTCTATTATATTCACCAGTTTATTCTGTTCATCATATTTTTATTCACTTGATTTTTAGATTCACTTGTTGATAGATATG
>NW_005353752.1:989421-1011339 GCF_000412655.1 Myotis brandtii
TTTTGGATTCTTTTTTCTTTTTGCTTTTCTGGTTGGGTGTTTTTTGCTTCTTCATATTTCAAATCTTTGACTTGATTCTTGGGATCCTCTAGTCTGCTGTTGGATCTCTGTATAATATTCTTTATTTCAGTCAGTGTACGCTTAATTTGTAATTGGTCTTTTTTCATATCCTTGAGGGTCTCACTAAATTTCTCAAAGATTTCTAGAAGATTCTTGAGTAACCTTATAACCGTGGTTTTGAACTCTATATCCAGTAGTTTGCTTTCCTCCATTTCTTTTGTTTGTGACATGTTTCTTTGTCTCCACATTTTGGCTACTTCCCTGTGTTGATAGAGTGGCTTTGTGTGCTAGGTGTACTATAGGGCCTAGTGGCTCAGCCTCCCTAATTACCTGGGGTGGACACTCTTGGTGCACCCCTTTGTGGGCTGTGCGCACAGTCTTGTTGTAGTTAAGCCTTGATTGCTGCTGGTATCACTGGGAGGAATTGACCTCCAGGCCAATTGTCTGTGAGGACCAGCTGTGTCTAAAATGGGAGAACTACTGTGCTGGAAACACCCTTATGGGGCAGGACTTGCTTCAGTGTGGCTTTGGTGCTCACTGCATCTGCCCTCTGAGTGTGTCTCTTATGGATCTGAAGAGTTGTAATCCTGTGGTCTCACTTTGACCCCTGGGTACACCGGCTTTTGAATCTCCGAGGAGGTACAAAGTCAGCCACTTCCTGAGGCCACCCAGCAGGAGCTACAGAGAGATCTTCAGATTCCTCCTCTTTGTTTGGGGTTTGGAGGTGCCCAGATGAGGCGCAGCTGTGAAGTAATGCAGGCTGCTGATGAGCCTTAGGCCTTCTTTTTGAAGCTCTGGAGTTCTTTGACCCAGCTGCAGTTTGTTAGGGTTTAGATTGCAGAAGGCCAGGCCATTCATATGCAGAAGCATCTTCACTCAGCTTGGGTGGGGTTGTAAATTGGGTGGGGCAGTGCAAACTGCAATGGTTGCCTGTCAGCCCTGCCCTGGATAGGTCCCTGGGTCTCTGTGTCCCATGGCCCCATGCAAGAACAATGAATGCTGTGAGTACCTCTGAGAGAAAGCCACCCTCGAATTCTGACCCAATGCTAGACAGTCCAGTTTCTCCCCATATGAGTCTGGGTCCCCAGAGTCTCCCCTGGAACTGGAGTTCAGAGCAGTTTTGAGTTTGTATCTCCCTCCGGATTGAAAAAGACCACAGCATACCCAGTTGCCAGCCTGTTTCGCAAGCCTCAGTACCTCTGCTCTTCCGCACCTCTGCACCTCCTACCAGTCTAGATGTGCTTTTCTCTTTCCCTCTAGTTGTTGGACTTCCACGCAGCCAGCTTTCCTGTGGTTCTGGATGATATCCGTTTTGTATTTTAGTTGTAGTTTTGATGTGGTTGTGCAAGGCAGCAAGTTTAGGTGTTTACCTATGCCACCATCATGGTTCCTCCGGGAGGTTTTTCTTTTATAATGAATGTTCATTTTAGCTATTCTGAAATAAAGTAAAGATCTATGTTCTTTTGGATGAGATGAACTATCTGTTCTATCTGGTATTTTATTTTCTCTTCAAGCTGCACCTTGATTTTTACAAATAAAGCAATTTTATTCCTCAATCTTATATAACTCAGGTATCTACAAAAATTCAAGCCAATATTTTATGCTCACATTTTGTTAGCTTTTTGTTATAAAAATAGGTATTTGGTAAATCTACCTTCGATATCACAAATGGGTAATTGAATAATAAATATTCTAAAATGTCTAAAAATAACAAATTTCCCCTATTAATACTTAAATAAAGGATTCTTAAACATTCCATTTAAGTATGTAAAATGCAAACATAATTTTTAAACCTGAACAGAGAGAGAATCTTGTTTATTTGTTTTCTGGTTTAAAATAATATTTTGTTTTTCTTTCTTTTTTGGTGCTCTTTACTCCCTTTTGTTAATGAATATCTTACCAAATCATATTTAGGGTTTCCTAGAGTTTGTGTCACAGGGAATTCTCCCAAACCTGATAATTATGGTTTTCTTCTCCTACTTTATACAACATGACACTGGGTTATGCACATACCTACTTGTCTAGAAGCTTGTTCTTATCATCTTCTGTTTTTAGATCCCAGGAAAAATAGATTCTTCTCTTGACTCTAGTTGCCAGGAAATAGCCAAAGGCCAGCAATAATGTCTCCCTTATGGCATGTTCTTAAAGAAATCACTGAGGAGAGATCTCTCTGAATAAACTGAAGATCAAAGCTCAAGGCATTGCCCTGACTGGTTTGGCTCAGTGGATAGAGCATCAGCCTGTGGACTGAAGAGTCCCAGGTTCGATTCCGGTCAAGGGCATGTACCTTGGTTGTGGGCATATCCCCAGTGGGAGGTGTGCAGGAGGCAGCTGATCGATGTTTCTCTCTCATCGATGTTTCTAACTCTCTATCCCTCTCCCTTCCTCTCTGTAAAAAATCAATAAAATATATTTTTTAAAAAAGCTCAAGGCATTGTTAGATCTCTGCTTGTTCAAGAAGAGCACCTTGAATAGGTTGGTACAAATGGTTAAGTCTCTGTTTGTGGTGATGCTGGAATTGCGAACAAGCAGATTTGGGTTGGTAGTCCTTACAGCTCCAGAACAGATGCAGAATAGCTGGTACTATCAAGGAGCACAAAGTCTATACTATTTTAAGTCCCTCTGACTATCCCCACAAGTCCACTCCATAACATTCCATCCTGGCTTACCTCATGTAGGGCAGCCTCTGAAGATGTCATTGGGTTAAAACATTAGTTTTGTTATCTTTCAATGGTTATTGATTTCCACTTTGCCCTGGATTGTTATCCTATGGATCATTCTCAGTTCCAACTCAGAAGTCCCATCACCCAGCTAGGGCTCTAATCACCATCTTGACTGGAAGGATATTTCAAACAGCAGGAGCAACTCAGTGACAAGTCTACAGGCTCCTAACTCCCTGTGGAAGTTATCTCTAGCCTCAAATCAATGGGACCAATTTTCATTAACACAAACACAGTCAATTCCAATTAAAAATACTGGTATGGCCCTGGCCAGTTTTGGTCAGTGGTTAGAGTGTTGGCCTGTAGAATTCAGTTTTGGATCAAAGGCACATATGTGCCTCGGTTGCAGGTTTGATCCCGGTCCTGGTGGGGCGCAAGCAGAGAGAGGCAACCAATCAATGTATCCCTCTCACATCAAGGTTTCTAGGTCTCTCTCTCTCTCTCTCTCTCTCTCTCTCTCTCTCTCTCTCTCCTCTTCCCCTTTCTTCCTCCCTTCCACTCTTTTAAAAAAAATATCTACAGGTGAGGATTTTTTTAAAAAATACTAGTACGGACTGAGGGTAGAACATGCATGATAAGTGTTGGGGAGCACACAAAACTTCATTGGAAAGTTTGTAAGGACGGCATTCTGATAAAAGGAAAGTGTGTGGAAGGCTGCCTGCCCTGTTTATTGGAATTCCGACACGGGAGTGTGGAAGTTGGCACCCCTAATTATGCTTTGACCTTTCCAAACAAGTCTGTGCATGTGCAGACCCCCAAGGTGTTTGCTGGAATCCTATGCTTAATCCCTAGATGCCCTTGCCTAGAAGGCAATGTAAACACGTGTCCTCCCAAGATTACTCACCCTACTGATTGTATCTAAAGATAAAAATTCCAATAAAAGCCCAATGAGGCAGGCAGTAGAGGCTGCCTGGTTTCTTCAGCCAGGCAGTCCTTTAGCCCTCTCCCCTACAGTGAAACTGTCAGAGTAATCTGTTCATCGTTGTTCAGGGGCTGCTGGTCAGTCCTGGCAAGGTGGTGCCTCATGTGAGGAGCCCAGCAGATAAGAGCTACAACAAACATAGATTAAGCAAATTATAACTCCATATGATGCAATTAATCAGTGATTCTATGATATGTTTATTAATAAACTTATGCAAATAAAATTCAGAGCAAAAGTCTCATGTTATTTCAAATAAAATATGTAGTTTGTGAAAATAGCATAAGACAATAGGTGCATTTATTTAGAGAAGATGTATGATGTTTAAAATCATATCTTTAAATATATTTTCATTTTGCATTTTCTACTCCAGACCATTTCAAATATTAAAAGTTCAATATCACCACCACCATTTTCCATAAGTTGGAATGGTAATACCCAGTACTGTTGCCAATCTATATTCTTCTGTAGCTTTATTTAAATTTGGAATTAAGCCTGAATTATATCCTCCAAGCCGTAAAGTATCATAGCTGTTTCTAGGTCACTGAGAAGTCTACACTGAAGTCTGCATCTGTGCCCATCTCACTTCCCACTTTTTGCCTGGTAAATATGGGTTACCAAGAAGCTAATTTGTACATTCCCCAGTGGCTATTGGGAAGGAACATAATTTTTTTTTATCTTACATGTATTCATATTCAATAAGACATATATTTCAATTTTTAAAATATTTTATTGACTTCTAGAGAGAGAGGAAGGGAGAGAGAGAGAGAGAGAGAGAGAGAGAGCAAAATCTATTGGCTGCCTCCTGCATGCCTCCTACTAGGGATTGAGCTCAAAACCCAGGCATGTGCCCAGACCTGGAATCCTTAGGTGCATAGAGTGACACCCAGCCCACTGGACCACACCAGCCAGGGAAAATTTCAATTTCAATGCTTTGTTTTAGTTAGGAGGCCTTAAATATCCTATATAATAAAGAGATAACATGCAAATTGACCATCACTGCAACACACAAGATGGCCACCACCATGTGGTCAAAGATGACTGCCCCCATGTGGACACAAGATGGCCAGCAGGGGAGGGCAGTTAGGGATGACCAGGCCAGCAGGGGAGGGCAGTTAGGGGCAATCGGGCTGGCAGGGGAGCAGTTAGGCATTGGTCAGGCTGGCAGGGGAGTGGTTAGGGGGTGATCAGGCTGGAAGGCAGAAGTGGTTAGGGGCAATCAGGCAGGCAGGCAGGTCAGCGGTTGGGAGCCAGCAGTCCTGGATGGTGAGAGGAATGTCCGACTGCCTGTTTAAATCCGATCCCAGTAGGCAGTTAGTGGTTATCAGGCCTGCAGGGGAGATCGGGCCTAAATGGGCAGCTATACATCCCTTGAGGGGTCCAGATTGGAGAGGGTGCAGGCTGGGCTGTAGTACACACACCCCTGTGCACAAATTTCGTGCACCAGGCCTCTAGTAAACAAAATAAAAATCCAAATCTGTTTTAAGGGCTTATAAATGTAAGAGCTTTTAGGGAAAAATCATATAAGGTATATGATTTATTAGAGGAAAGTAGATATATGATTTGTAAACCAACTTATTTTTCTTGCCTTGTTGAATAAAATTTATTTCTTATTATGAAAATATGTTTTATCATTTGTCTTATTTTACTGTTCTGTTTAGTTAGTGCTTAAATAATCAGAATTCTATTTTTTTCCTTGTGGGAGACAAATAAACTGGGCAATCCTATATAATAAAAGTGTAGTATGCAAATTGTCTCCTCAACACGGAGTTGTCCGGGAGTTCAACCAGGGGGTGGCACCAGCCGGGCGAAGGGAGGGAGGCCCTGGCCAGCAGCCAGCAGCTGCTAGGGACCCTACCAGTGCACAAATTTCATGCACTGGGCCTCTAGTATGTTATAAATAAATGGAAACTTGGGAATACTAGTAACTTTCAGAACATTGGTCCACACTTGCAAAATAAATTGTATAAGTCAGTAATGAAGATAAATATTTTTAAATGCATTATCAATAGTCAATATGCAAATAATTTCAGCAATTACTAAGGCATCTGTGCCTGGGACAAATTAAGAAAATAGACACTTCACTTTATTATGCAATGACATAATAAGCAATATTCTTTATCACCTATATAAAACACATATACAGTACACACACATGCACACACACACACACACAAGTGTACAAACAGTGATCAGTCACCGCAGGATATTCACTCCTCTTCCCTTTCTACCAGCAATTATATTCCTCTGGTTCTGACTTATTCACAGTTGACTCAGAGCAGGACTGATGAACAACTCTGAAGTACAGACAGGTTACTTAGTTCAGAGCTGGGACCAAAACTAGATTATTTATATTTTTAAGTTTTTTAAAAATATATTTTTGATGATTTCAGAGAGGAAGGGAGAGGGAGAGAGAGATAGAAACATCAATGATGAGAATCATTGACTGGCTGCCTCCTGAACGCCCCTACTGGGGATGAAGCCTGCAATCCGGGTATGTGGCCTGACCAGGAATCAAACTGTGACTTCCTGGTTGATAGGTAGATGCTCAATAATTGAGCCACACTGACCAGGCAAAACTAGGTTCTTTTTAAAAACTAATCTAACTGTATTTAAATCTAACCTTGCTTAAACTACTTCAGTGGTTTCCTGGTAATCTGATAAAATTCCAAACCCACGGACAACCTCTCCAACCTCATTTTTTCAACACTTCCATGAATTATCTCTGTTTCAGCCTCATAGAATATTTTTTCTATGCCTCAAATATGCTCTCTCATTTCAAAATGCCTTGGCTTACAATACTCTCCTATGTTTTTGACTACATAGGTATTTATTTAAATATTATTTTCGAACTAGAGTCTTCCCTGAGCCCATGGCTGAGTTACATTTGAGTTACATTCCCTTGCTATAAACTCTTTCAGCCACACTGACCTTGCAATGAAGACTCATCACACTTGTAATTATTTGTCTAATATGTGTCCTTCTTTCTAGACCACAAGCAATTGGAAAACAGGAATGGCTTCTCTCTTATTAAAATTACATGTTCCATTTTGTGGGCAGTACCTGGTACATACCACAAATTACTTAAAATTGGATAATTGATTGCTAAATGATTGATCAATGTGTCTGGATCCCAATGATTATTTCTGAATTATATCATACTGCTTCTTCAAAATAAAATATATTTTACAAATACATGATTCTATAAATGTTTACCATTTGTTGCAAATAAGATCATCTTAGATGGTTTTTCAGTAGTTATAGTTACTTCTTTTCTGAGTAGTACATTGTGGAAGAAGTCAGGGATTGGAAAGGAAAACAGTGCAAGGCCCCACTCTGTCAGTTTAGGAGTTCTGCCTTTATAGTCTTCCATTCATGGCAGAGATTAAAGCAAATTTTGAAGATGACTTATTGTGATATCTCTCCTCATTTCCAAATCAAATCCTACAGATAGGAAAAGTCAGCCTAGGAACATTTATCAACCATTATTTAGAAAATGTTTTCTGGTCTCATAAGTCCATTACCTCTCAATTTTTTTAAAATCTCATTTGTTTTTATTAATTTTTATAGTATTTTTCTCTTCAAATTAGTAGCCTACAGTATCCCCCACAAGGAGTCTACCTGCCTTTTACTCTATTGCTTGAGTCGCTAAACTCAAGAGAAGGAAAATTCTAAACTATCTTTCTTGTACACCTAAGCCACCTCATCTCCTAGCTCCAACAACATAACTATGACTGCTAAGTGAGGAGCATTTTTGAATACCTATTTGAGGTGTAAAAAGTGCTCAGTGTCCATAAAACAAGTTTATATCATATCTATTTTTATTTGCATTTCTCTGGCCTTAAAAAAGTTAAGTATTTATGTCCAGATGATCTGATAATCTGAAATTTTTAAATATTTTATCTCTCATACTAGCTGGGGAAAAAGTGCATCCTCAAGAACCTTATATTTGCAAAAAGTCTTAAAATGGTTGACATTATTCTAAAAGTTTGGATGATTCATTTAGGGTCACCATACATCTGAAACAGTCTGACCTAAGCACATAGGATGACTCATGGTACTAATAAAAGTAATGAGGGACTTGGATCTGATGAGTGAATTGAAAATTTAACATGAAACATCACCATTAGTGTTATTATCACCACTATTATTAGCATGATCATCAGCATGTCCAGACTTAAAGCAATGCTCTAGCTCCATGCTAGGAGTTTTTTTGTACAACCCATCACAGCCCAATAGGTTTAAAACTCCATGTGGTCAAGTAAAAACTAACTTTTTACAAATTACATGATATCCCACAATTGAGTTGTTTTGGGATATATTTCCTCAGCTTTTGTTTATAAGTGATTGTGCTTGATTTTCTGGGCAATGAATCCATTTGGCTTAATATCCCATACTAGAGGCCCAGTGCATGAAATTCATGCATGGGGGGGGGGGCGCACCTTCAGCCCAGTCTGCACCATCTCCAATCTGGGACCCCTCGGGGATTGTCCGACTGCCGGTTTAGGCACAAACCCGGGGATTGGGCCTAAACTGGCAGTCGGACATCCCTTTCACAATCCTGGACTGCTGGCTCCTAATTGCTCACCTGCCTGCCTGCCTGCCTGGTCACCCATAACTGCCCACTGCTGCCAGCCAGGTTTCCCCCAATTGCCCCCTCCCTGCCGGCCTGGTTGCTCCTAACTTCCCCCCCCCCACCTCTGCCAGCCTGGTCACCTCTTACTGTCCTCCCCTGCTGGTCTGGTTGCCCCTCACGGCCCCCCTGCTGGCCTGATCACTGCATGCAGCCTGCTTGTTCAGTCGTTTGGTCATCCCTCACTAACCCCCCTTCCAGCCTGGTCACCCCACACAGCCTGCTTGTTCAGTTGTTTGGTCGTCCCTCACTAACCCCCCTGCCGGCCTGGTCATAGGCAGCCATCTTGTGAGGGCATGAGGGTTAATTTGCATATTGGCTCTTTATTATATATGACAATAAAGAGCTAATATGCAAATGGTCCTCATGCCGTCATGCCGTAACGGGGAGAGAGGAATATTGTCACGTCCTCATGCCGTCATGCCGTAACGGGGAGAGAGGAATAGGGACCAGCGAGGCACAAATGAGCTCATGAGAGAGGAATGGGAACCAGCCAGGCTGCGGCCTAGGAGAGGGACAAGCCACCCACCCCATGGTCCTGGGTTCCAGCGGCTGTGCCTGCACTTGTGCCTGAGGCCTGGGAGAGGACAAGCCACCTGCCCCATGGTCCCAGGTGCCAGTGCCTGTGGCTGAGGCCCAGGAGAGGGACAAGCCGCCCACCCCATGGTCCCAGTCCCCTGTGGCTGCGGCTGGCCTGAGTGAAGCCGGCCCGGGTCCTGGATGCCTGCAGCCAGCCAGAGGGAGGGAAGCCCAGGTCCCGGGTGCCTGTGACCAGCCGGAGGGCGGAATCTTGGGTCCCAGGTGCAGGGCAAGGTAGAGGTGGTTAGGGGTGATCATGTCAACAGGGGAGCAGTTAGGGGTGATCAGGCTGGTAGGGGAGCAGTTAGAGATGATCAGGCAGGCAGGCAGAGGGGTTAGGGGCAATCAGGCAGGCAGGCAAGTGATCAGTTAGGAGCCAGCAGTCCCGGATTGTGAGAGGCAGTCAGACATCCCCTGAGGGGTCCCAGATTGGAGAGGGGGCAGGCCGGGCTGAGGGCCCCCCATGCACAAATTTCGTGCACTGGGCCTCTAGTTTATTCATAAGTATCATGTCCTAGATTGTTTTGACATGAGGGGTTGTTAATTATCCTTATCATATGTAGTATAGTTAAAACGAGCAGAAAGAAAGACGGAGAGAAAAAAAATACAGTTCCATCTGCAACAAAAATTATATGGGGTGAAGGAAAATCAAAGTGAATCACACTGAGGATCAGCTGAAAGCCTACCCTGCTGTTCATAGCACACCATGGGGAGCCACCTCCAAGCTGCATTGTTCAGACATAAAAAGAAATATCATAGAGCATTAGGCTCTCAAAGAACTAACTTCTTTATAATCTTAGATTTGTGTTCTAGCTCAGCCCAATCAACAAAAACCCAGCTGGCGTAATTCTTGTTACATTGCCTGGCACTCCCATCACCACTTTCACACACCAAGTGCTCTTTCGTTTAAAAAGCTCTGAGCTGCCCCAGGAGATTGCACAGGGAGGATGGGAACTGGGTCACATGACATTTTCTAAGAAATATTAGAAAATTCCGATGATATTAAGCAAGCAGGAAAATTCCCAGGTGATCAAAATATCTTTGATTAAATGTGTAAAGTTAAAACCTATACCAACGGACATCAGAAAATTGTCCTCTGGGATTGTCAAAAATAGATTAATACCAGAGTTAACAGATCTGTTCATTTTTAAACTGGTTTGTTTATACCTTCTTCTCAATAGTTAACCCCAGACTATTACACCACACAAATGGGCTCAGAATTAATGCTAGAAACATAGATCATTTATGGGCATGCAATGCTACTATTGACTCTGGCTTGACCAAGCTTATTTCAATGGTCAGACTTGCACTGACTAACCAGGGTTCTGTCCCCTACCCAAGCATAGAATAAAGAGAAAGACAATTGTCTTATATTGGTCTCTAAAGTGGAGGAAATGTTCATTGTTTTCTGGAAAAGATTATTGGAAGTCAGTTTTTGATATGGTAGTTCTAAATATGTCTCTGGTTTATTTTGTCATTTTGTCATAGAGAGACAAGGGAAGAGAAAGTTTTGTACAAAGTGCCTTTTACTATTTTTCTGCATGATTAAAAATTGCATCATTCTCTTATTACTTTGACAGTGAAGACCTGAATTAAATGAGAGAGAAACTATTTATATTACATTTGTTTTCTCAATTAAGATATACTTGGGGGGTATTACAGAGATATAATGAATTGCCACAAATTTAAATATTTTACTTAATGATAATAAATGAGCACTTTGATTTCTATATAAATTGAAGAAGAAAAAATTGCTCCTATATAATAAATAAATCATCCTCCAAATGAACTGTTATGATTCTTTACAGAGAATTTTTTTTAAATGTATGAAATTTTATCAGGATTATTTTGATTGAACATGTAGAAGACTACACCCCCATTGGCTTAGGCCTGGAGGCACTGTGTGAGCTCATCAGGTCAGGGAGCAGACCAGGAAGTGCTGTCTCTGGGCAAGGTCCCGTGTTCTGCCCACCTCTGTGGGCTGGATCCGCAATCACCTTTTCTCCTCGTGTAGTTACAGACTCTGAGACAGCAGCTATAGGTAACACATTCTCTCAAGTTTATGTCCAATGGGCAGGAAAACTGTCCTTTCCATAAAACTTTAACTTTTGCCCATGTTTGGCTCATGTGCTTCTACCCAGATTAATCCCCGTAGCCAGGGAAATGCAATGCCCAGGGTCATCCTCTTCACGCTGGGATTCTTAGTGCAGGCACTGCACTGAGGCCATGCAGTCTGAGTGGAAGGCAGGGTGTATTTCCATGGGAGAATGGAGGTATAATGATCAGAAAGAGACAAGTGCTTTTGAGGGGGAATAGATACTCCTGCAAAGACTTATTTTTCCTTCCGTGAAGAATTTTGGAAACAAATCAAGAAATCTAACAGTACCAGCTGCCCCAATATTCAGAATTACATGCTATTAAGACAGTTTTTCTCTTTTACAGACACCTATATATCTTTCCACATAGCCTAATCTGTTTTATTTTTAACCAGCGGACTTTAATTTTTTACAAAATCATAATAAAAATACATGTTGTTGGATAATGTGCTTTTTCTTTAGTATTATTTTGTGAAGGCTTTCAGGAGTATTAACATAGTCCTCATATTCATTTTTCATTGAGCAAAATTTTATCAGAAAAGTCTAATGTGTAAGCTCATTTTGCTCTCAGGCAAAGTAATTGTGTGTGGAAAGGGTGCAGAAATACCTCTTTAACAATCATATATATTTAATGTAATTGGGACCATACTCTTGAAATAGCCCTCTCCCACCCTAGCCAGTTTTGCTCAGTGGATAGAGCATCAGTCTGTGGACTGAAGGGTCCAGGTTCAATTCCAGTCAAGGGCACATGCCTGGGTTGTGGGCTCGGCCCCCCCATAGGGGGCGTGCAGGAGGCAGGCAATCAATGATTCTCTCATCATTGATGTTTCTATCTCTCTCTCCCTGTCCCTTCTTCTTTGAAATCAATAAAAATATATTAAAAAATAGCCCTCTTCCCCATGTACTAGTAGCATTATACTGTGATAATTTTCTCTGTGTGTTGTTGAACAATATTGCTGACAAGAGTTTTAACAGGATCAGGTATTCTTTTACCTAGATATTCCATAATTTATTTACCTTATCTCTACTCTTTCATTTTAATTATTACAAGTTTAACTGTTATATGTAAAGGATAACTTCAATTAATATTTTTACTATAAATCTACATTTGCATCTCTATTTCCTTAGGGTAAATACTTCAAAGCATCATTACTGGATATGACAGTCTGAAATGTTGTAAGGCTTTTGATAGATATTGCCACAATGCCCTCGAGAAAGATGGTTCCATTTATATTTACAATCCTACTCTTGCTAACACTTGCTATTAAAATTGTTTTCTTTTTAATTTAGAAATAGTGCATTTATATCATTTTAAAAAATGGCTATCATCAATAAATCAACAAATAATAAGTGCTGGAGAGGATGTGGAGACAAGAGACCCCTCAAGAGCTGTTAGTGGGAATACAGATTGGTGCAGCTACTGTGGAAGGCAGACAGAGTTACCTCAAATAATTAAAAATGGAACTGCCTTATGACTCAGCAATTCCACTTTTGGGAATATGTCCAAAGAAATCTGAAACACTAATTTGAAAGTATATATGCATCCTTATGTTTATGGCAGTGTTATTTACAATAGCCAAGATTTGGAAGCAGCCCAAGTGCCCATCAGTCGATGAGTGGATAAAAATGCTGTGGTACATCTACACAATGGCATACTACTTGGCCATAGAAAAGAAGGAAATCTTACACTTTGTGACAGTAGGGATGGACCTGGAGATTACTATGCTAAGTGAAATAAGCCAGCCTGAGAAAGACAATAATACCATATGATTTCACTTATATGTGGAATTTAATGAATAAAATAAAATAAAAGTGGAGACAGACACAGGGATACAGAGAACAGACTGATATCTGTCAGAGGGGAGGCAGTTGGGTCTGGGTGAGAAACGTGAAGGGATTAAGCAAGTATAAAAGAGAAAGACTCATGGGCACAGACAACAGCATGTTGATTGCCAGAGGGAAGGGGGAATGCAGGGAGGTAGAAGAAGGTAAAGTGGGGATAAATGATGGTGGAAGGAGACTTGACTTGGAGTGTAAACACACAATACAATATACAGATGATGTACTGTGGAATTGCATACCTAAAATCTATATTTAAAAAAGAGGCCCATTATCTCAAAAAATTCTGCTTTCAGTGCATCTACTGATTAAACTATAAATCAAGAATGGTTTTCCCTAATATATCAAAATTGAGTTGCATTTATTAACTTCTGTGCTATAAAATAAGAACAGTAGTTTGACACACCTACATTACCTATTTTTCCCTACTTTTCAGCATTTTTTATATTATTGTATTCATATATAAGTATAATTTGATCTTCTAAACCCTAATATTTTTTAGTCTTATCACTTGCGATATTATTAAATTGGGTAGAATCCTTCATCTCTCCACTAAAAAAAAATTTTGTTCTGCGGTTCTGTGGCTCAGTTGTTTGGAATGTCATCCTGTACACCAAAAGTTTGTGAGTTTGATTCCTCTGGTCAGGGCACATACTTGGGTTGAAGGTTTGATACGCAATAGGAGGCAACCAATCGATGTTTCTCTCACTTGTTCTCCCCTTCCTCTCTCTCTAAAAAAAGAATTTGTTTACAATAACTTCTCCCACTCTCCTCCACCATCAAGTCCCCTTTACATTCCATAAGCTACACCAACACATCTTCTTTAGAGAGGAACCATACAGCTTTAGGACTTTTATCAGTTGGATGTGGTGGGGACCACATTCTGGATATAATGGAAAGCCACAGAAAAATGCATGGATGGCATAAGCTATAGTAATAAGATAGTAGTTAAAGTCTTTTCTTGGTCTATGGAAGATCTTGTTTACATCAACACAATGGACATTTTGAACCAGAACTTCTTTGATTGGGTGGTGGTGGGGGGGGAGCCGTGTTGTCACTGTCTACCAGATGCCAGTGCTAAGCTCCCAGTTGTGAAAGCCAAACGTGTCTCCAGATCTTGCTCAATGTGCCATGTGGTGGCAATGTTGCCTAGGGTCATAACCACTGGTCTGTAAGTGTTTGCCTATAATCCTGCCCACATTGCTGCTGTGATTCCAATGGGAAAAGCAGTCTGACTCAACGCATAACTAGCTTTGCAGTCTGCAGGGCAGGTACAGGTAAGGGAGCTACGGAAATGGGTAGAGCAGGTAGGCTCTTCCACATGATGCTTTTCCTTCCTGGGGAGAACTGAATTTTGTTGTTGTTGTGTGTTTGATTTCCTCTCTGAGCCTGCTGTGAACACTTATGTTCTCCTTTTGTCTCAAGGGACACTTCTATCCTACAGTCAGCAGCAGTGCTCACACATTTAAGTTTGCTTTCAAATCTGTCTGTAATGTTTATTCCCTAATGTTTTGTAGTTTCCTTATGAATTCAAGTCCTACCTTCAGCATCTTGAATAATTCAAGTACATTTCTTTAAAATAATTTTCATGTTGCTCTGAATTTACAGTTCATTGGTTGTGAATTCCCTGTGTTAGATTTTGCTTTTAATTTTGACTCTGAGATTACCTTCATTCAATGGAAATAATTTCCTTCTGGAGTCTTGTTAGGGTCTTGTGGCGAATATATTACCACAAGTGTGGGGATGTTTTACCTCTCACTGAGTTTTACCAGTTTCACTAATCAAATATTCAAGGTTAATTTCTCACCTCATTATTTCCTCACTATGTAAAAAAAATTCAAGATGGGATCCCATACTCATGCAGGGCACAAACTCAATTGTCTGCTTTTTGCTGCTAAAGACTCTTCCTCATCGACAGTCCAGGGCACACCACATGCTACCTGAACCATCACTGGCCTGGTGGACACAATTTTATTTTAGTGTCTATTCATGTAAAGAACACCTCTTCTCAGTACACTCATTGGCGAGACTTCAGTTCTACTTCACATGGGGCCCAAAGAATGCAGCCTTAGCTGTTTAGCACATGAGTCTGAAAACCCTACTTGAAGGCATAGATTGATATCCAATATATTTTGAGCTAATAGACATTCCTCTCTGTTATCAGTCACCTCACTTTACCATTAAGCTCAGCTAAGCATTTCATCTTATTTTTTGCTGTTGTTATAAATTACTCAGCTCATCTGTGTTTATAATGAAGGTAGGAGGCAGGCATTGCACACCAGTCTAGCCTGCCATTCTGCCTTCAGGAGCCCTGGCAGTGCTTCTATGTACATGGTGGGAGAAGCTGGTCAGGCAGGTAGAGATGAGGTGTGTGCGGAATGATATCATAGGAGCTGAAACAATGAAACAAATGGTAAACAGTTGTAAAGGTCCTCACACAACACAGAAGGCGACCCATGCCTTTGTTTCTGTATAAGATTGGGGGTTGATGGATATTTTAAGTATTATAACCAGAAATTTTTTCAGAAAAAAACTCTGACAGTATCTATACTAATAAAAGGGTAATATGCTAGTTAGACCGGGTAAATCAGCCATCTTCCAGATGTCCGACTTCCTTCTGGACAAAGCCATGATGGTGGGGGCCAAGGCAGAGAGGGCAGTTGGGGGCGAGATAAGGCCAGCAGGGGAGGGCAGTTAGGGGCAATCAGGCTGGCAAGGGAGAGCAGTTAGGGGTGAGATCAGGCCAGCAGGGGAGGGCCATTGGGGGCGAGATCAGGACAGTAGGGGAGGGCAGTTGGGGGCGATCAGGCAGGCAGAGGCAGTTAGGGGCGATCAGGAAGGCAGGCAGGTGAGTGGGACAGTTAGGGGCGAGATCATGCCAGAGGGGAGGGCAGTTGGGGGCGAGATCAGGCTGGCAGGGGAGGGCAGTTAGGGGCGATCAGGAAGGCAGGCAGGTGAGTGGTTAGAAACCAGTGGTCCCAGATTATGAGACCAACTGTCCTCCCCTGCTGGCCATCTTGTTGTGGCCATGGCCATCTTGTGATGATGTGAGGGTGTTGTGCGAGGGTGCGAGGACCACTTAGGCTTTTATTAATGTAGAGGCCCAATGCACAAAATTCATGCAAAGGGCTCAGTCCTCACAGCCTCGGCTGGCCCTCACAGCTCCTCACAGCCTTCGGCTGACCCTCACAGCCCCAGCTTCATCTGGAAGGTCATCTAGGACTTCCAGAAGGTCATTCGGCTGTTTGGTCTAATTAGCATATTAGCTCTTTATTATATAGGATGGTGAACAGAGACTATATTTAAGTGTTGTTTTTTTGTTGGTTTGTTTTTTATCCTCATTCGAGGATATTTTACATTGATTTTTAGAGAGAGTGGGAGAAAGAAACATGGATGTGAGAGAGATACATCATTTGGTTGCCTCAAGCACATACCCCAACCAGGGATAGGAACAAAACCAAAACCCAGGTATATACCCTGGACCTAAAATCAAACCTATGACCCTTCAGTGTGTGGGACAACATTCTAACCACCTAGCTAACCAGCCAGGGATATATTTAAGTTTTGACTCATAAAATGTTCATGGCGAAGTTGCCAACTTTAAAACTTATTAAATGTTACTCTACAGTCTATAAGCAAGAAATTGGGAGGATTGATATTATGAGAATATTTCTGAGGAAACTGAGAGGAGGAAGTACAAAAGAAAAACAATGATTTGTGAATACTGTAACTGATGTGGAGAGAGAAGACATCAAGTTTCACCAGTAATCAGTCCTAGACAATGAATGTGCTGACTGAATTATCCATAAGTTTATCCTCAACATGAGGGCCCAGAAAAACAAGCACCTTTATTTGCTTCACTGTGAGATTTAACATTTGGGACAAGTTGTTTTTAGAAAAGTGCAGAACACTAATCCAACTAGGTACTGAGTTTTCTGTGTAATATCTGGCTTAGCTTCCTTGAAACCTTTTCCTCTGCCGCCCTCTAGTGAGTCAAAGGCAACAAAACAGGAGAAACAGAAGCAACTCATTTCATCACTAGTAAGTTTAAACTGGGGACAAAAAATATGAGTGAGCACCCCTTCCCTCAGGACCTTTACTAAAGGTCAAGGTAACTTGCTCTTTAAGCATCTTATTTTCAGTGTGGCATTAACTCTATTTTGTGGACAGTTTCACAACAGCAGGGCTGAGATCTTCAGAAGCAATGGGGTCTAGAAAGTCAGTGGTGGGACCGCCTGTCCTCACAGCCTCGGCTGGCCCTCACAGCTCCTCACAGCCTTCGGCTGACCCTCACAGCCCCAGCTTCATCTGGAAGGTCATCTAGGACTTCCAGAAGGTCATTCGGCTGTTTGGTCTAATTAGCATATTAGCTCTTTATTATATAGGATGGTGAACAGAGACTATATTTAAGTGTTGTTTTTTTGTTGGTTTGTTTTTTATCCGCATTCGAGGATATTTTACATTGATTTTTAGAGAGAGTGGGAGAAAGAAACATGGATGTGAGAGAGATACATCATTTGGTTGCCTCAAGCACATACCCCAACCAGGGATAGGAACAAAACCAAAACCCAGGTATATACCCTGGACCTAAAATCAAACCTATGACCCTTCAGTGTGTGGGACAACATTCTAACCACCTAGCTAACCAGCCAGGGATATATTTAAGTTTTGACTCATAAAATGTTCATGGCGAAGTTGCCAACTTTAAAACTTATTAAATGTTACTCTACAGTCTATAAGCAAGAAATTGGGAGGATTGATATTATGAGAATATTTCCGAGGAAACTGAGGGGAGGAAGTACAAAAGAAAAACAATGATTTGTGAATACTGTAACTGATGTGGAGAGAGAAGACATCAAGTTTCACCAGTAATCAGTCCTAGACAATGAATGTGCTGACTGAATTATCCATAAGTTTATCCTCAACATGAGGGCCCAGAAAAACAAGCACCTTTATTTGCTTCACTGTGAGATTTAACATTTGGGACAAGTTGTTTTTAGAAAAGTGCAGAACACTAATCCAACTAGGTACTGAGTTTTCTGTGTAATATCTGGCTTAGCTTCCTTGAAACCTTTTCCTCTGCCGCCCTCTAGTGAGTCAAAGGCAACAAAACAGGAGAAACAGAAGCAACTCATTTCATCACTAGTAAGTTTAAACTGGGGACAAAAAATATGAGTGAGCACCCCTTCCCTCAGGACCTTTACTAAAGGTCAAGGTAACTTGCTCTTTAAGCATCTTATTTTCAGTGTGGCATTAACTCTATTTTGTGGACAGTTTCACAACAGCAGGGCTGAGATCTTCAGAAGCAATGGGGTCTAGAAAGTCAGTGGTGGGACCGCCTCACTGAGGCGGGGCCAGCTGTCAGAAGCAGGTGCTCCACGCACAGGTAACCTGTTTCTAGTACCCAGTAGATGTGTCAAAATGAAGACATTCTGTTGCCAACACCACCTAAATGATCGAGGAAACAGAGAAGGCACAGTGCAGAATTGGCTAATCACGGCCATTGCTGGTGAGCTCCTCAGAACCTGGGATCCCTGGGAACAAATCCACAGGAGGAGAGGATGCTGAACTGCGTGATTGCTAGGTTTACACATATTTACTAAGTAAGTGTGTATGCTTCTTGTTAAAAGAAAGAAAAATTGAACATAAAAGCACTGGTATTATGCACTTTAATTATATCTTGTTTACTGAGATGTGTGAACCCAGGATGGTCAGTGAAAACTTACTTCCACTTTAACTGAATTAGGAGGGCTTTCAATGTTGTTGTTGTTGTTTGTTTATTTGTTTGTTTGTTTGTTTTTACAAGTTCTCACTTACAAGCACCTCAAAAGTGTGGGTTTCTAAGCATAGGACCACAGAGGATCACAGTGGTATCTGTGAGATAAAGGTGTATTTTTGCAGAAAACAAGGTAGATAAGGTTGGTCAGGATCAAGATGGGAATGTCAGTAAATACTGCTTCAATACCATTTAATTATCAAGTATCACATTAGATAATTTACACATTAGCTTTGTATCTGAATTTTGATGATCCTGGAATGATTCAAGGGCAAATTTCATGTTAGGCATCCTGCCACACTGCCATTGACAAAGCTATGGTTATGGTTTGTAGCACACTCTCACTTTTATTTATGCACCATTTATCTATCACATATATTGTACTAGACATTGTCCCAAGCCTTAAAAACACATAAGAAATGGCTTTTTTTATTGCTTAAAGTATTACAAAGAGTATTACATATGTCTCCTTTTTTTTCCCCCGCCCTTGACAATCCCCTGGCCTCCCCTACCCCCCAGTGTCTTATGTCCATTGGTTATGCTTATATGCATGCATACAAGTCCTTCGGTTGATCTATTACCCCCCCTTGCCCCCCAACCCTCCCCGGCCTTCCCGCTGCTAAGATCTGGAAACAGCCTAAGTGCCCATCAGTAGATGAATGGATTAGAAAACTGTGGTACATCTACACGATGGAATACTATGCTGCTATAAAAAAGAAGGAACTCTTACCATTTGCAACAGCATGGATGAAACTGGAGAGCATTATGCTAAGTGAAATAAACCAGTCCATGAAGGAAAAATACCACATGATCTCACCCATTTATGGATAATAAAGACCATAATAAACTTTTGAACAAAAATATATACAGAGGCAGAGCTGCCTCGAAGAAATGGCTTTTACTTAATGGAGAAATGAGTCATGAATATAAGTCAACAACGGCAATACCATGTAATAAGATCAATGATAAAAGCAAACAGTTGTTATGAAAACACACAGAAAAGAACATTCAGATTGAGAGGGGACACATGGGGAGAAAGACAGGAGGATCCCTTGGAGGAGGGACACATGAACTGACTATCTGCCATAGTGTGCCTAGAAAATACCCAAAGACATGGGTAAGATCTTTTGTGGAGATTATCTTCCCATCAACCTCCAAGAATTATAATAATTAAGATATAAATAATTCTGAGTCTCACAGAGCTTTAAAATTAATATCTTCCTTTGTATCTACATCTCTTCACTGAGCAAGGTCCCATTGAGTGTTTAGTCTATGACAGCAACTCTTAGGTTCTCTGGGAAGCAGCAGAGAAACCAGATAGACAAGCCTCTCCCATCTGGGTGCTGCCAGCTGGGGAGACAGGAAACAAGTTACAAAAGTAAATTGGCAAGGGAATTTGGGCTTGCAGTAATCCCTATGAGTTGAACAAATAAAGGATATGTTAAATAGTACAGGTGACAGGTTGGGGAGCATGCTGGGTCTGGTCAAAGACAGTGTTCAGAAGCCCTGAGGTGTGAGATGAGGCCAGAACATGAAGAAGGCACAGCCAAGGAGAGAATTGGGGCAGACTGGAACTGTCCCCAGCAGAAGGAGTGGCTAGATCAGGTGTTTAGCGGCTAGTGGTGTCTGAGGAAGAGAGGGAGGGTCACTGTGTCTGAAGTGCACAGAGTGAGATGAGGGGAACTGTAGTAAGTTGGACAGGTGAGTAGGGGCCAAATAGAGTAAGGAGTTTGGATTTTATTTTCAGTGCATGGAAGGGATTAGTGGGGATTAAGCAGGATGGGCCGACATCTGATTTGTTTTGGAAGACTGGCTGCTGCTAAGTGAAGAATGAATTGGGACTTGGAAGTGGGGAAACCTGAAATCAGAGATCAGAGAAGAGGCAACTTCAGTAGCCCCAGTGAAAATTGGCAGTGCTTAGAGGAGAGAGGTAGAGGGGAGACAGAGATGACTAGGGAATATGAGACTCATTGTGGTCATAGAAGCAGACAAGGTTTTCTGACAAATTGGATGTGGAATATAGGAGAATGAATGTAAGTTGACTCCTAAGTATTAGGAGATCCATTTACTAACGCGGGGGATTTGAATTTTTGGAAAATGGGTTCCAAAGGGATGAGTATAAAGTCAAAGTTGGACAAGAAGGAGGTGGACAGCTTCTACATACACCAATTTTCTAATGCCAGGGAACATCTCTGTCTAGGATGGTGGAAAGCCAGGAATCTATGCCATCAGCTGTCTAAATGGTGCTTGTTCTGAGAGGATGTGGAGGATTGAATTAGAAATAAGGATGTTCCCTCTGAATCCGAGTTTTCGGGGGGAGGGGGTTCTTTGTGGTGTATTAAGGGAGCATGAACCTCTGACTGCTCCCAGCTGTCACTGACCAAAGAGAGAACAGCCATTTGAAATAGAAGATTTCAGTGACATAACTATGGTTTCATTAAGCACACACCCTAACATTTAAAAGACAAAATGAAGATAATACATTTGCAGCATTTAAAACCTAGAGATTTCCTAGGTCCTCCAACTAACTTTTTATCAATGAGGAAACACAGACCCAGAGAAGCTAAGTGATTTTTTAAAAAATTAAATCTTTATTGTTCAGCTTATTAATTTAAAACCAGATTTCCTAGGTCCTCCAACTAACTTTTTATCAATGAGGAAACACAGACCCAGAGAAGCTAAGTGATTTTTTAAAAAATAATTTCTTTATTGTTCAGCTTATTACAGTTGTTCCTCTTTTTCCCCCCCATAGCCCCCCCCCCCCCGGTTCCCCCCCCCCCCTCTGCCCTTCCCCCCCCCCCCCCACTGTCCTCATCCATAGGTGCATGATTTTTTTCCAATCTCTTCCCGCATCCCCCACACCCCTTTTCCCCCCAAGAATAGTCAGTCCATTCCCTTTCTATGTCACTGGTTCTATTATAATCACCAGTTCATACTGTTCATCAGATTATTTATTCACTTGATTCTTAGATTCACTTGTTGATAGATGCGTATTTGTTGTTCATAATTTGTATCTTTACCTTTTTCTTCTTCTTCCTCTTCTTAAAGGATACCTTTCAGCATTTCATATAATACTGGTTTGGTGGTGATGAACTCCTTTAGCTTTTCCTTATCTGTGAAGCTCTTTATCTGACCTTCAATTCTGAATGATAGCTTTGCTGGATAAAGTAATCTTGGTTGTAGGTTCTTGCTATTCATCACTTTGAATATTTCTTGCCACTCCCTTCTGGCCTGCAAAGTTTCTGTTGAGAAATCAGCTGACAGTCGTATGGGTACTCCCTTATAGGTAACTGACT
>NW_005353752.1:1012934-1020536 GCF_000412655.1 Myotis brandtii
TTTACTTCCGCACCTCCTCTGAGTCACAGTGTGCTTTTCTCTTTCCTTCTAGTTGTATAATTTCCACTCAGCCAGCCTTCATGTGGTTCTGGATGATGTCCGTTTTGTCTTTTAGTTGTATTTTTGAAGTAGTTGTGCGAGGCAGCAATTTCCAGTGTTTACCTATGCCGCCATCTTGGTTTCTCCAGAAGCTAAGTGCTTTGTTAAATTCTCCCCTCTTTGCTGTTCCTTACTGAGAAAGCCTCAGACCTTGACCTTATCTGGTGCTTAAGGCTTTGGCAAGTTCTTCACACCTCTAAGCATCCCAAGCTGATTCTGAATAGCAGGCAAGACTTTGCTGGTCTACAAAGCCAAACCCCATTAATACAAAACAGGAAATGTGTTCTCTTCCCAATAACCCCCCAATGTGCTTGCTCTCATTAAAACTAAACTATAAAAAGGCTAAGCGACTAAGTTGACAATGAATATAATAAAATGATAAATATTTAAATTATCTTGACACAGGTAAGTGGGGTCACCATGAACTTTAGTAAACAGAAACAGTCACATTGGATGTCACCAAGATATATGAGGCTCTTGAGTTTTCCTCCTTTCACAAATGCACCAAATAAACAGCTACAAACGGAGCCATTTCCTCTGGGAGAAATTCAGAAACTAGTTGAATGTCTCCTACATATCAGGTAATTGAGGAAATGTCCACATCAAAATGGGTAGGGAAGGCTTAGACTTATTCTGATCATGAAACCACACTCAGCCCAGCATCTTCCAATAGCGAAGGTAAGGAAACAACGTAAAGTATCCATTGATGAATGAATAAATTTAAAAATTGCAGTAGATACATAAAATAGATATTACTGAGACTTAAAAATGAAGGAAATCCTTCCATTTGTGATGACATGAATGAACCTGGAGAGCATTATGCTGAGGGAAATGAGCCAGGCAGTGAAAGATAAAGATAAATACTTAATGGCATCACTTACATGTTGGTCCTTAAAGAAAAGTTCACTTCGTAAAGCAGAGAGTAGAATGGTAGTTACCAGGATCTTGGCTGAGGAAATAGGGAGAGGCTAGTAAAAGGGTACAAACTTACAGTGATGAAATTAACGAGGTCTGAGGCTTATACAATAGGTGTAACTATAGTTGATTTTACTGTATTATATAACTGAAAAGTAGGACTTAAATGTTCACACACACCCCAAAATGAGTATGTGATGTGATGGATATGTTAACTTGATGATGACAATCTGTTCACAATTCACAAGTATATTAAATAATAGTGTTGGACACTGTAAATATATTACCATGGTATTTGTTAATTATCCTATGTAATAAAAGCCTAATATGCTAAGTATCTGGTAGTCTGGTGACCAGTCGACTGTTCAACCAATCAAAGCATAACATGATAATGATATGCTAAGGCCACTCAACCACTTGCTATGGCATGCACTGACCACCAGGAGTCAGACAGTCGACTGGTTGACCAGTTGCTATGACATGCACTGACCACCAGGGGGCAGACACTCTGACTGGTAGGTTAACTTGCTGCTGAAGTCTGGCCAATCTGGACTGAGCGAGATGGGCTGGACATGCCCTGGAGCCCTCCCAGGGTTCCTCCCTGGTCTGATCGTGCACCAGTGGGGTCCCTCCGCCTGGCCTGCACCCTCTCACAATCCGGGACCTCTCTGGAGATGTTGGAGAGCCGGTTTCAGCTTGATCCCACAGGCCATTTCCCTAAGGAGTGTGCCAGATGCAGGGCTCACTCCTGGCAAGCACTGTTGTGGCAGTTCAAGCCTCTCCTGATTGTGACTGATTGGGTGCGAGCCTGCAGCAGGTGCAGTGGGGCCGGGATGAGCAGGAGCACCAGGTAGGAGCTGCAGGCAATGTTGGACTGCAGGTTTTGGCCTGATTCCTGCAAGCCACCCAGAGGGACCCCACCTGTGCATGAATTCGTGCACCAGGCCTCTAGTACATCAATAAAGCCGAAAAACAAACAAACAACAAAAAAAAAACAGTTACCAACTTCACTGCATTTAATAGCTATTCTCTCAAACAAAGTCCTGTTTTCTAACCTACAAACCTAAAATATAGGTCTTTATGTTTATGAGTACTTAACTTGTAATGCTTTAAGAGGAATTGGTATGGGGTAGGTGGGGGTGAAGTGTGGAGACCTCCCAAAAATGTCATTTAATTCTTTCAAAATTCATATTTTAATTTCCTATGTGTACTTACCAGCAGAGGGTGCCCTGATACCTTTTTTCTCCCCTACACCCACACCCTAAATAAAGAAGTTTAAACAAGTGGCCAGAAAAAACAGAATCCACTTGATTATATATCACATTTATCATTTATTATCCCTACAAACAATTAGGGATAATGTGTCTGTCCTCCTGGAAAAGGAAATAGGCTGAGTGTAGTGGAGATATGCTGAGAAGTGGTGGGCCGTGTGCAGCTATTTCAATGAATGTTTAGTATGAGTTAACACACGTGATCAAGTTCTGGTTAATCACCCAGCCTTTAATATAATGTTTTATTCAGGTAATATTTTCAGTTCATTACCCATAAATCTAGTAATAACTTAATTAGTTTTACTATGAAATGAAGATCATTTATAGACAAGACTTAGTATAGAGGAAAATTTCTTGCAAAGATCAAAGTGCAAAGAAACCACTTTCCAGTGTGGTTAGAGGCAGAGACTTAGTATAGAGGAAAATTTCTTGCAAAGATCATTTGCTTAAAGAGAAGTGCAAAGAAACCACTTTCCAGTGTGGTTAGAGGCAGTTTGGGGAAAAGGTTTCACACAGTAAATTAGGTAACTTTTATAAGATTTGTAATATTTGCCAGTTTCAAACATGATAAATTATATTTCATTCATATTGTTTTCAAAATGATTAACATTATCTTCCTCCTGAAGATAAAAAGGTTGTCAACAGTAAAAAGCTACCTAATCACAGTGCTCACTTCCATCCAGCGGTGTAAGGAACATGAGGTTATGACATGAATGAACCTGGAGAGCATTATGCTGAGGGAAATGAGCCAGGCAGTGAAAGATAAAGATAAATACTTAATGGCATCACTTACATGTTGGTCCTTAAAGAAAAGTTCACTTCGTAAAGCAGAGAGTAGAATGGTAGTTACCAGGATCTTGGGTGAGGAAATAGGGAGAGGCTAGTAAAAGGGTACAAACACTGAATTTTAATTTTCTTCAATATATAAAATATTTCTATGAGTACCTGGTACAGGGACTTTTTTCTTACTAAACAAAAATACCCAGAGTTCAAGAAAGGCCTTGCCTAACACATCTTTGTTTTATCATTAAAATGTGATGTTGAAATTATGAAGGCACTCTAAAACTACTAGAATTGAACAAGAAAATACTTGGAAATTATGTAAAACCAGGTTTCTAACTGTTGGAGTGAAAAGTTATAGAAAAACAAGTAAAGAAGTCTAGAATCAGCCACACGGGAACTGGATTAGAGTTGGAAACAACTGTATGAATTTGCACTTAATATAGATAGAGGTGGAGATGATAGATGGATGACAGATATAGATGATTGATAGATGATGATGATGATAATAGATAGATAGATAGATAGATAGATAGATAGATAGATGATAGACAGGTAGATATGGATGGATAGATACCAGTAAATATCTATACTAATAAAACACAAACATGCAAATTGACCATACCTTCACTATGCCTTAAGCCATGCCCACCAGCCAATCAGAGGGAATATATGCAAATTAACCCAACCAAGATGGCGGCCGGCAGCCAAGGAGCTGAAGCAAGCAATGATGGAGGAAGCCAAGCTTCCTGCCTGCCGCGGCTGGCTCTGAGCTCCACTGAAGGCAACAAGGTTTCAATTATAGAAGGTAAATAAACCCAGATACCTTCTTTCAAGTCAGACAATCGACTGGTTGACCAGTTGCTATGACATGCACTGACCACCAGGGGGCAGACACTCTGACTGGTAGGTTAACTTGCTGCTGAAGTCTGGCCAATTTGTACTGAGCGAGATGGGCTGGACATGCCCTGGAGCCCTCCCAGGGTTCCTCCCTGGTCCGATTGTGCACCAGTGGGGTCCCTCGGCCTGTCCTGCACCCTCTCACAATCCGGGACCTCTCTGGAGATGTTGGAGAGCCGGTTTCAGCTTGATCCCACAGGCCATTTCCCTAAGGAGTGTGCCAGATGCAGGGCTCACTCCTGGCAAGCACTGTTGTGGCAGTTCAAGCCTCTCCTGATTGTGACTGATTGGGTGCGAGCCTGCAGCAGGTGCAGTGGGGCCGGGATGAGCAGGAGCACCAGGTAGGAGCTGCAGGCAATGTTGGACTGCAGGTTTTGGCCTGATTCCTGCAAGCCACCCAGAGGGACCCCACCTGTGCATGAATTCGTGCACCAGGCCTCTAGTACATCAATAAAGCCGAAAAACAAACAAACAACAACAAAAAAGTTACCAACTTCACTGCATTTAATAGCTATTCTCTCAAACAAAGTCCTGTTTTCTAACCTACAAACCTAAAATATAGGTCTTTATGTTTATGAGTACTTAACTTGTAATGCTTTAAGAGGAATTGGTATGGGGTAGGTGGGGGTGAAGTGTGGAGACCTCCCAAAAATGTCATTTAATTCTTTCAAAATTCATATTTTAATTTCCTATGTGTACTTACCAGCAGAGGGTGCCCTGATACCTTTTTTCTCCCCTACACCCACACCCTAAATAAAGAAGTTTAAACAAGTGGCCAGAAAAAACAGAATCCACTTGATTATATATCACATTTATCATTTATTATCCCTACAAACAATTAGGGATAATGTGTCTGTCCTCCTGGAAAAGGAAATAGGCTGAGTGTCCAAGTGCACAATTTTTGTGCACTGGGCCTCTAGTATATTAATATTTAGAGATATATGCAGACATAAAAGTGTTTAGAATTTATGCATATTTCCAAATTATTTTATATGCAAGTACCTAAAAGCAATAATATTCTAGAAACAATGAGCACACCAAGGGACCATATATTGCTTTCTAAAACCATTCTCCATGAAGGAACTAGAATTTCTTGGCAAAATGGCTTACTTCACAGCTGAGGCAGGGAACATACACAATTGATTTTGGAACATCTTATTGTGGAAGAAGGCAAATAAATACTAACACACACATGGTGGTATACCAATGAAACACAGTACACAATTGTAAAAACTCATAATCACAAAGATGAAAATATTAAGCAACAAAAGAAAAAAAATTAGTATTTGTTTATAACCCAAGAGACAAAATAAATATCCATAATACTATACTATTATAAAATAATTATTAAAAAATAAATAAATTGAGAGAAGAGGCAAATCTTCCATGCAAGGAAATTCTAAGTGATTTTTTTTTAAAAAGTTTGGGGAAAAGGTTTCACACAGTAAATTAGGTAACTTTTATAAGATTTGTAATATTTGCCAGTTTCAAACATGATAAATTATATTTCATTCATATTGTTTTCAAAATGATTAACATTATCTTCCTCCTGAAGATAAAAAGGTTGTCAACAGTAAAAAGCTACCTAATCACAGTGCTCACTTCCATCCAGCGGTGTAAGGAACATGAGGTTAAATGTTTGCTTGCCCACATGAGATTGAATTATTACAAATGTTTCACTTTAATCATTTTTAATAGGAATAGTTTTAAGAGAAAAAAGGAAACATGAATACAGCTTTGTTGTAAAAAAGTAAAATTTCTGATGGCTTTCCTAAGAATTTATCTAACTTCACCATTGTTACATAAAAGTGTTTCCAAATCAAGCCATAGGATTTTTCCTTAGCTTTACTCTATTTCTTTAAAATGAAGAGTGTTTAGTATTATTTTTAATGGTGAATCAATAAATCCATAGCCAGCTCAAGGATTACCAGGCTCTCAACACATCAACTAAACTCACTGTATTGTGACATGCATTGACTTTGTTCCTGTGGCTTCTTCAAGCAGATAGATTAAGAAATAGAAGCCCATCACTGTGAATCCCCAATATGTATAATGAAACAGTTGATAATGAGTAATAGTAAAGCTTGCCTGAAATTACAGATCTTTACTTTTTTTAACTTTCTCTTCCAAACAATATTATAAATCCATTCTTGACGCTGTTCAAGTACTGACAGATCAAATGACTAATTTATTTTAAAGAGTTAATCAGTATCATACATTATTTCAGGGTTTCTATTAATTTTTATGTTAAATATCTTCTGAACATGCACACCTACTAAATTTTTGAATCAGTTATTGAAAGTAGTAAAGATAATGTTCATTTTTTTTCTTAACTATATTTAGTGACAGAATGTACTTACACTCAACATGAACAGAGCAAAGAGATCATCATCATCAATTACAATATGTAGATGTGATGCCCAGTCTAGAGGAGTCTCAATGTGACTAACTAAGGATAAATGTGTTTTACAGTTATGAATTAGAAAAGACCAAACAGCACATTAGATTCACATACACTGACTTATCGTGAAGTTGAATTAAATACAGGTTTAAAGTTTATAGTTATTAATGTTTCAAATATCTATATTATTATTAGAAAAAAATAAGCAGAAACCTAGGTATACCTTTAGTTTTTACAGTACGCATGCTCTAAAAACCTAAAATTATGTAATTTTAAACATAATCATCCCCAAAAAAGCATGTTTACCTTAGATGACATCAAGACTGTTCCATGATCCTGGCATAAAATAAACTGTCTTCACTGTCTTTCTATGGCTAAGGAGTAAGCCTTCCTATCTGGTGGATTGAAGCTGGGCCTCTTCATTGTAATAATAAATTTCTCCTAATGGTAAACTGAGAGCATTATTTCTTTCTAGCCACCAGAGTGATTATGAGGAATTGGTGTGTATTTTTTTTCCTAATTACTTCTTCATTATTAAGTAGCAAATACTAATAATAATTCACGTGAATAGGAGATAAAAATCTAACATTCACTCAATTATTTATATTTTTTGATTATTTCTTAGCCACCAGAGTGATTATGAGGAATTGGTGTGTATTTTTTTTCCTAATTACTTCTTCATTATTAAGTAGCAAATACTAATAATAATTCACGTGAATAGGAGATAAAAATCTAACATTCACTCAATTATTTATATTTTTTGTTAGTTTGTTTTTGTTTTTGTTTTCAATTATTTATCTTAACTGAATTTTAATTTTCTTCAATATATAAAATATTTCTATGAGTACCTGGTACAGGGACTTTTTTCTTACTAAACAAAAATACCCAGAGTTCAAGAAAGGCCTTGCCTAACACATCTTTGTTTTATCATTAAAATGTGATGTTGAAATTATGAAGGCACTCTAAAACTACTAGAATTGAACAAGAAAATACTTGGAAATTATGTAAAACCAGGTTTCTAACTGTTGGAGTGAAAAGTTATAGAAAAACAAGTAAAGAAGTCTAGAATCAGCCACACGGGAACTGGATTAGAGTTGGAAACAACTGTATGAATTTGCACTTAATATAGATAGAGGTGGAGATGATAGATGGATGACAGATATAGATGATTGATAGATGATGATGATGATGATGATAGATAAATAGATAGATAGATAGATAGATAGATAGATAGAT
>NW_005353752.1:1022069-1024699 GCF_000412655.1 Myotis brandtii
AAAAAAATTAGTATTTGTTTATAACCCAAGAGACAAAATAAATATCCATAATACTATACTATTATAAAATAATTATTAAAAAATAAATAAATTGAGAGAAGAGGCAAATCTTCCATGCAAGGAAATTCTAAGTGATTTTTTTTTAAAATTTCTCCCCTCAAGAAGGTAGAGTGTAACTCTCAACTTTGAATTCAGGCTGCACATTTCCTCCAAAAAGTATGATATGTAAAGGGGGCCAGGGAGAGTAATTTTTCAGTGAAGAAATGTGACAAACACTACTTCAGTCAAGTGACCAAGGTCAACATTAACAGTGATAAGTCATATTGACAGCATGTACACTTGATATGATGTGATGAGAATGGCATTGTATCTCTGCAGCCCTCCTCCCCCAAAACCCATAATTACAGTCTGATCATGAGAAAAATATTGAACAAATGCCTATTGAAGTACATTCTATAAGATACCTTATCAGAACTCAAAACTGTTTAGCCATCCAAACAAGGAAATTCTGAGACACTGTCACAATCTGTAGACTTTTAAGGAGCTGTGATGACTCAGTGTAATATGGTACCCTGGATGGGATTCTGAAACAGAGAAAAAGAACAGTATGTAAAAACGAATGAAACATGAACAAACCATTAAGTTTTAATTAATAATAATGAGTCAATATAAAAACACTGTGGTAAATGTACCTACTAATCTAAGGTATTAATAATAGAAGAAACAGTGTAAGGCACATAGGAGCATTCTGTACTATCTATATATGTTTATGAAAATAAAAAATATTCTAAAGTAAAATGTTATTTTAAAATTATGTTGATTTTCTCTCATTATAATAATGGTAATTGTACATTTTTTTAATATTAAAGTTTGCTTCCTGTCAATATGCTTGGCATTTATAAACCTTTACTGACTTCAAGGATGTAAACTGACTTGCACTGTTAACCATTTCTTTAATACTTACTGATGATAGCTAAAATACAGAAAGTGAATCTGTATTATGTTTTAAATTGTAATTGCAATAGCAAATAACATGTTGATTATCAATATCAAAATCCAATATTACTGCTGCCATCACAAGCCAGCCAATGTCAAATGTGCTCAGGTAGCTCACTGACTCAATTTGAAGTTGCTTTAGCAGCAGTTTGTATAGTTCATTTGACTGCCCATCCATTATATGCTATGTTCCTACATTCCCTGGAAATGGAAGTTTTTGCAATAAGGCACATGTAAGACTATTCTCTTAAAAGAGCAAAATTAAACTTTAATGGAAAAAATTATCAAAAGACTGTAAGAAAAATGTTACTCTAGTTTTTTTTTAAAAAAATAAAGGTCTTCTACCTTACAGTACAATAAAAAATGAATTCATATAGTTTTACATAGGCATAAAGAGAAATAAATCAATATTATAATTAAGTATAACCGTAGCCTTTATTTTCTAGCTGTTTGATAGTTTCACTGAAAAAAAGAAAAAATGCACACTCTTTTATATCAAAGAACCAAGCAAATATGAAGGGGTGGACTGAAATGTAATTATAGCTTTTTAACAGTAAGTAGCATTAAAACATTTTAAAATTACATTGTTGGTAAGAGGAAGACTAGAAAAGGTTTCAAAAAGAAAAAGTGTCAGGTATTTAGCCTACCTATTATGAAGTGCAAGCATACAATTTTGGCTCACTTACATGTTTTTCTTTATATTACAGGGAGTTACTGTAATAGATTCTTTGTACAGGTTTGTGACTTTTAAAGGAAAAAAAAAACATTAAATAATTGCCACAAAATGTTTATTCCAGATATCACATTTGCCTTCAATTCAGTTCTGTAAACCAGGATTCATCAAACAGAAACTTCAATCGATTAGAGTTTGAAATTTTATCCTAAGCCATGTGCTGCTTCCACCGTGATCTTTTCATAGTTTACTTGAAATCCCAATTGGAAATAAAGACATGTAGTAGCAATACTAACTCTTCTTCTTAAATACAGCCAGACCTTGAAATAACTTCAGTTCTTGACCCAACAACCCTTTCATAATGACACCTGTATGATCAGTCACAGGTCTATCAGGCAACAAAAAAGAGAATGTCTGAGTATGAGTCAGTTTACCCCTAAACCTTGCATTGTTAACATCTCAGGAAATTGTGCTTTGAATATTATATATATATAACTAGAGGCCTGGTGCATGAAATTCGTGCACAGGGAGGGGGGGCGTGTGTCCCTCAGCCCAGCTTGCACCCTCTCCAATCTGGGACATCCCTCTCACAATCTGCTGGCTTACTGCTCCCGGGTGGCAGAGGGCAGGCCCAATCCCTAAGTGCAGCCCCTGGTCAGGCTCAGACCAGGGCTGATTGGGGAGTTGTGGCGCCACCCCCTGTCATTCACAGAGCCGGGTGGGTCAGGTGGTTGGGGCGCTGCACCATGTCACACTCAGGGCAGGGCCAATGGGGAGGTTATGGCTCTACCCTGTCATACATAGAGTGAGGCCCATGGAGGGGGGTTGGGGTGCCATCCTCTATCACCCACAGAGCAGGGCCGATCAGGGGGATGGGGCGCCACCGCTGTCACACTCGGGGCAGGGCCGATGGAGAGGTTATGGCTCTACCCTGTCACACACAGAGCAGGGCCCGTGGGGG